>NC_137341.1:5606738-6165560 GCF_965287045.1 Carcharhinus amblyrhynchos | reverse complement strand
ATGTCCCCTCCCCTATGTCCCCTCCCCTCCCCCCCCCTCCCCTATGTCCCCTCCCCTCCCCCCTCCCCTATGTCCCCTCCCCTCCCCCCTCACCTATGTCCCCTCCCCTCCCCCCTCACCTATGTCCCCTCCCCTCCCCTCACATTGCACATACCTCTCCGCTGCTGTTTCCCCCTCCTGTACCGCTACAGCTCCAAAGGAAGCGGACTGTTGAAGACAATAACTCCTTTTCAGCTTTTTATATGTATAATTAACGTATTCACAGTACAGACCCAATCAAAGGCACTCAGTTAAACAAAAAGATGGTCACGTTTTCCTTCACCGTTCCGTTACTATGAATACTCTGGACACGTTCTCTGCCGAGCTGCACGCACACAGGCCACGTCAAATATCCAGCATCTCACATGCACGCACACGCACGCTTACTCACAGTGTATCCCAGATTAACATGACGCGTCGGTTATAGGAGGCTATTGACATTGTGTGAAATAGCCATTGGCCCTCTTTTTGGACCTAGGTAACAGCAAGGGTCAACGTCCAACTGCAAATACAGAAAGCGCAAAGAGAGGTTACGATTTTCTTCCAAGGATTTAGTCAAAGGTGCAGCCTGCTTGGGGGCAAACAGTGGGAGGGTGGAGAAAAACACAGCTGCGTGTTAAAAGTACTTTTCAAACACACCCTTTTTTTTACAGTCATTAAGACAATTTGATTAATGTTACCACTCGGTGTACTTCCACAGCACAAAGCAAAGCAAAGGGTTGAAATTGATCGGTTTCAACGCTTGTAAAATTAGATACTGCGACAGGTTCATCTTAATGCGAGTCGTCTCTTTGGTTCAGTTGAGGGACAACTAGTTGAAAGAGGTTGAACGGCACTAATGCGTGGTTACACCTTGTCACAATGATTCAGAGTTGAACGGTTCCGCCCTGTGTTCGGCCATGGAATTGCAGACGGGATGGTTCTGCTGATACGCTCGACCTTTTCTGGAAGATCAGGCATTTGTTGTTCGCCGGCATGTCGACCTGGAAACGAAGCACAGCACCCGTTAACGCGCGCACGATACCGCTGGACCCCTGCTTGCTTTACCGCAGCGTCACCCGCTTTCGCTGTGGAATCTGACTAAATGTTTGCAGGAGGTGAGGATACCGGCTCCACCCACCTGACAAAAAGGTAAACCTCAAAAGCCTGTCAGTTTACTATTAAATAAATCTGTTGGACTTAAACCTGGTGTGGTCAGACTTCTTAAACGTTTGCAACGCAAGGCTCGTTTGGTGCAAAATGCTGACTGGGTTAACTCGCTACATTTTAACGACGTACCGTTCAGTAAATCGAAAGGCACGATCCGATAAGGGAGTTATCGACTTCGACGGCACGGTGGTGAGCACGTCTGCCTCGCGGCGCCGCGGCCCCAGGCTCGATTCTGGTCTTGGGTGACTGTCAAAGAACAGAGAGCAACGCGGCACAGGAAACAGGCCCTTTGGCCCAACGAGCCCACGCCGTCGTCTTAACGATATGCTTTTCCACCTCCGCCCTTGACCCGTGTCTATGCTAATGGTACCCCTATTGGAAACTAGATTAAGGGGAGAATAATTTTGGAACGATTTGTTCCGCCGATCGGCCTGAGAGCACGTCTTGGGGGTCTGGGAGGACACTGGAGCGCCTGGAGGAAACACACGCGAGCACGGGGATAATGCGCAAACTCCCGCAGACGCGAGCCCAAATCCACTTATCTGCGCAGCAAACAGTGATAGTCACTGAACAATCGTGGTGCCCGCCTCCCGGTCCGGTTTTAGTCATACGCAAACGACACCAAGTACTACGCTACTCTCAAAACATCCAAGGGCAGCCCACGCACGACCTGCTACGTGTATGCCCCTCGTTAAACGACAAGGTGGACCGACACACGCACGCAGAGTAAAAGAGAAAAACGTCGACACGTGTAACAGTCGATTTCCAGCAACGTCCCGAGGCGCTGATCCTTTTTGAAAACAAGCTCCTTTCACCCTCCGTCCTTTTCTCGCTTTTGTGTCTATCTGAGTAAACCTTAAACAACTCCAGCGTGTGCCTGCCTGCCTGCACCACCACCTTGGCACTGCGTTACAGACCCCCACGACCTTCCATGTGAAAAACCTCGCTCTCGCGTCCGAATTACACCGCTCCCCCCTCACCTTCAGCCCGTGGCCGCTCGTGACGTTTGTCTGCGACCTAGGAAAAGGCCTGGCGCTGTTTATCTGTACCCTTCGTTATCTTGGACGCCTCTATTAGGTCCAACCTCAATCTCCATCTTTCTAAGGAAAACAACGCCACTTTACCCAATCTTTCCTTGTAACCCAGTCCTTCCGTAACAGGCAGCGCCTCAGTTAACCTCCTCTGCGCGCTCTCCAGGATCACCACTTCCTGGCAGTCGTAAGGTGACGGGAACTGTTCGCGGTACTCCGAACGCAGTCTCGCGGATGTTCTGTACGACTGCAGGATTACACGCCAGCTCTGCACTCTGTACCCGCTCCTGTAAATGCCAGCATACCGTAACCTTTCTTTGCAACGTTCTCCACCTGTGTCACCACCATCACAGACTTCTGCACTTGCGCTTCCACGTCCCTCTGCGTTTCTGTACTGTTAATGGATCTACCCTTTGTCATGTAACTGCCCTCTACGTTATTCCTGCAAAAATGCATCGCCTCACGCTTGTCAGGATTAAATTCCATCTGCTGTCTGTCTGCCCAATGTAGCGGCCTATCTATATCGTGCTGTGTCACCTGACGCTCCTCCTCGCGATCCGCCAAACGGGCCACCTGTGCGTCATCTGCAAACTCGCCGATCGCGCCGCGTGCTCCCTCTTCCAAGTCGTCCATATATATTACGAATACAAGACGTCCCAGTACTGAGCCCTGCGGCGGACCGCCGGTGACAGACCTCCGGCTGCGAAATGACCCTTCCGCTACTGCTCTCTCTCTCCTGTCGCCGAACCGGTTTTCGACCCGTCTCGACGCTTCTCCCTGTGTCCCGTGAGCCTTAACCTTTTTCGCCGGCCTACCGTGAGGGACTTCGTCTGACGCCTTATTCGAAACCGTACGGACGACGTCGACGGCTCGTCCTTCGTCTACCGTTTTTGTCACCTCCTCGAATACGTCTGTCCGATTCTTTAAGCGAGACCTCCCCTCGTAAGGGATCGTAGTGTAATTTTGGAGTCAAGCCATCTGGGGCGGAAACCATGACGGAACCGTTATTGTAACCTAAGGGGTTAAACGCTAAGACCAGCGGATGATGAAACACACAGAAAAAGAAGAGAAAAAAAACATGAGACTGGCAGGCGCCCGGGGTCTTCAGAAAAGAGATAGGAAAACAAACTAACTTACACCATATAAAATAAATGTGTTAGCAATTTACAGGACAATGAAAAAGAGTTAGCTGAATTGATGAGAGGTAAAACGATTTAAGCCTTAAAGGGGTTGATTGGATTAGAGTTGATGGGATGTCGACAAGGGAGGAGCTCACTCGGTAAAGGGATTAGGAAGTGGTAACCAATGAAGAAAGGAGGGCTGTCCTATTGTTATCTAGAAAAATGTATATAAACTATGATTGTGTAAAGCAAGGTGTGTGTACCCACGGGACGGCACCCTTTCTTGCAAGATCGAATAAACCGACTGTTAGCTGAACTCGTCCGTGTCTTCGATTCGAGGGGGGGATCGTAAAAGTGAGCATCTGACCGTTTCTCACGATTGGGGGCTCGTCCGGGATCCGGAATTGTAACGGGGGTTTCCCTCGACTAGACCAAATCGACGGAATAAGACGCGTCTGGTGTATTTTACACGTAAAAACGTCGTTTTGGCCTGGAAGGAGGGGAATCTGAAACCACTCAATTGAGATAATTCTGGACCCTGGAGAATCACACGGATGACTTCTATACACTAGGACTGTGACTGAAATTTGTGAGGGGGTATACACGTCATTGGAAGAAGTCGGACAACTCCGTGCACGGATCAAGGTAAGAAATTTCTCTCCCGGGAATTCGGCTGATTGAGGGTGAGAGTCATTTTCTTCCTTGTTGACTTTATGGTTATGACAGTTTGATCTGAGGGCGCAAATAAATTAACTTGTGTCCAAGACGACAACGGAAGACTAACCGTGGGAGGTAAACCGTCCAAGATTAAGGATGGGAAACCGGGAAATAATAATGATGAAAAGGGAATACCCCCCGACAGTCCTCTGGGGATACAGTTAGAAAATTGGGATCGGGACCAAAAGACTAAGGACTTAAAAAAGAAGGTTATGATAAAATATTGTTGTTTTGTGCGGACGAAGGAACCAATCCAAAAACCATCTGTATCGTCGCCAAAATATGGATCGGACGAGGATCGGGTCTGTCAGATATTAAATTTATACGTTAATAGTAAACAACCCTTTAACCCCGAGGAAAGTAAGTACGCTGCCCGTCGGGTGGGCGCGACGAGTAGATCGCCACAACCAGTCTCCCTGTATCCAATGATCCCACAGAGCAGACCGGGGCAATGGGACCCTCTTGACGACCTCCCGCCGCCACCCCCTCCTGTACCAAATGTACCCCCTGCATATCGACCGAATAATAATGGGGCCCGAGGGGAAGATCTCATAAAGCTTGAGAACGGCGCAGGAGGCGGACCCCCAGTCGAGGGTCTGCGGAGGTCCGAGAGGTTAGTAATAAAACGGTCCCTGGAACAACAGCAGAATAATGGGGCTTCGGCGCCCGAGGTGGAAATGCACCCCCTCAGGGAGGTTCCCTTCGGACAAAGAGAGACAGGGTTCGCGGTGGTGCCTCTTAACTCGACAGACATCCGACAACTTAGGAAGGAGTTGCCCCCTCTCCTGGAAGACCCTGTCGCGGTAGCGACACAACTTGACCAATTCCTGGGTCCGAGCACGTATACTTGGGGGGAACTCCGGGCCACGATGAGCATATTATTCAACTATGATGAAGGAGTTATGATCCGAAATAGGGCCATGGAAATTTGGGATAGGGATCACCAACAGCAAGAACAACTCAGGGGAGATCAAAAATACCCTCTTGAGGATCCAAATTGGAATCATAATACCCAGGAAGGGCGGACAAACATGTCGGATCTCCGGAATCTTATAACTCGGGGGATCCAGACATGTGTCCCCAAGCAGCAGAATGTGGCAAAAGCATTTGATATTAGGCAAGGAAAAGATGAATCACCCAGCACGTTCTTAGACAGACAGAGGGAGTCTGTCCGCAAATATTCAGGAATCGATCCTGATGATGAAATTGGAAAGGGAATGCTAAAAATTAATTTTGTAACGAAATCCTGGCCAGATATCCAGAGAAAACTACAAAAGATTGAGGATTGGAGTGGGAAGGACATGGCGGAATTATTGCGGGAGGCGCAGAAGGTCTTTGTTCAGAGAGAGGTTGTAAAGGAAAAGCAGAAGGCAAAGATGATGGTGGCAGCTGTTAGGGAAGTATGTAAGGCCACCGGGATAACGGATGAAGGATATACAGTACGTAGAGGAAGGTCAAGGGGAGGTTGGAAGGAAAGGGGGGCCAGGAGGGGCCGAGGTAGAGGACGAGGAGAATTTTACGGTGGTGACCGGCCCCGGGCGGCCGAGCGTCACCACTGTGGGAAACCGGGACACTTCAAAAGAGAGTGTCCTGAATTTAAGAAGGAACGAGAAGGGATTTATGAAATGGAATGTGAGGTTGATCAGAGGGGTCAGGGGAGAATCGGAAAAAGGACCTACCAAGAACCCCTGGTAAATTTAAAGGTGGGTCCACAAAAGGAGGATGTTACATTTTTAGTTGACACGGGGGCAGGCAGATCCTCAATCCCAATCTATCCTACAGGAGCCAGTTACCAAACTAAAATGTTGAACATATCAGGAGTAAAGGGAGGGGTATTTAGGGCAAAACTATTTGAACCACAGGTACTACAATGGGAGGAATAGGAGCTTTTAGCAGAGCTCCTCCACCTCCCTCATCTCCCCTACGGTCTGTTGGGGAGGGACCTGATAATCCGCTTCTGGCTCCGAATAAATGTAGGGGACGACGAAGACCTGGTGGTAACTGTGTCATACCTTAGCGAGGACCGACTCATGGGTATAGACCCTAGAGTATGGACGGCCAAGGGAAACAGAGGGCGACTCTCGATTCAGCCTGTAAAAATTGATCTTAAGCCCCAGAGCCCCTCTGTCGAGATACGTCAGTATCCTATCTTCCGGGAAGGGAGACAGGGCCTGAAAGAAGTGATGAAAGATCTGATCAGTGACGGGCTGGTGGAACCACGTATGTCGAGATATAACTCTCCCGTTGTGCCCGTCCGGAAGTCCGACGGCAGTTACAGAATGGTCCAAGACTTGAGAGAAATCAATAAGATTGTACAGGTACGACACCCGGTGGTGCCGAACCCATACGCTGTACTAGGGCTGATACTCCCAGAACGTGAATGGTTCGGTGTAATGGATTTAAAGGACGCCTTCTGGGCCTGCCCGTTGGACGAGGCCAGTAGAGACTTATTCGCCTTCGAGTGGGAGGACCCTGACACGGGCAGGGAGCAGCAATACCGCTGGACAGTGCTTCCCCAGGGGTTCACCGAATCGCCAAATTTGTTTGGTCAGATTTTAGAACAGGTATTAGAGGGACTGATCCTTTCCCCAGCCCTCAAACTCGTACAGTATGTGGATGACCTCCTGTTGTCCGGACCCACAGAAGCGGAGGTCGTAGCGGGAACAAATACCCTTCTGAATTCTTTGGCAGGACAGGGACTAAGGGTGAGCCAGAAGAAGCTCCAATATGCAGAAAGAGAGGTTAATTATCTGGGACACTTGATGAGCCAGGGACAAAAGAAAATAAGTCCGGAAAGGGTGAGGGGAATAGTTGAACCGGGACTCCCAGGAACTAAGAGAGAGTTACGAATGTTTTTGGGACTCTTAGGTTATTGCCGATTATGGATAGACGACTATGCCCCCCTCGCCAAGGGTCTGTACCTAAAGCTTGTAGAGGGGGCTCCTAACAAAATCCAGTGGGACGAGAAAGAGGAGGAACTAATTGAGACCCTGAAACAGAAATTGATGACCGCGCCAGTCTCGAGCTTGCCAGATTTCAGTAAGGCATTCAGACTCTTTGTAAATGCCAAACAGGGAACCGCCCTCGTAGTTTTAACCCAAGATTGGGGGGGAAAAAGGAAGCCAGTGGCATTCTTATCAAAGATACCGGACCCGGTTTCCCGAGGCTGGCCGGAACGTGTCCAGGCGGTGGCTGCCACGGCCAAATTGGTGGAAGAAAGTAGGAAGCTGACATTTGGGGCACCCTTGACGGTCATTACCCCCCACCAGGTTAGGACTATTTTAAATCAGA
The DNA here is from genome assembly GCF_965287045.1 of Carcharhinus amblyrhynchos. Taxonomy (NCBI): domain Eukaryota; kingdom Metazoa; phylum Chordata; class Chondrichthyes; order Carcharhiniformes; family Carcharhinidae; genus Carcharhinus; species Carcharhinus amblyrhynchos. The sequence continues at coordinate 6,158,212 of NC_137341.1, read as the reverse complement.
GGGCTGGGAGATGGCTGACGGACTCGAGAATCTTGAAGTACGAGGCCATTTTGCTAGATCGGGACGATCTTAAGATAGAGGTCAATTCCTGTCAGAACCCAGCTGAATTCCTCTGGAAGGGGGAAGAAGGCGAGGGACTCGAACGTTGCTGTTCGGACATAATAGATCTCCAGAGTAAGGTAAGGGAGGATCTGAGGGACTCCCCTCTTCACACTGGAAAGCGATGGTATATAGACGGATCCTCCCGGGTGGTAAACGGAAAAAGGCATAATGGATACGCGATCATTAGTGAAGCTGGCTGGAATTTGGTAGAAAGGGGGCGACTGCCTAATGCCTGGTCTGCCCAGACGTGTGAATTATATGCTCTACACCGGGCTCTCAAGGGCTTAGAGGGATTGATAGGGACCATCTACACCGACTCCAAGTATGCGTTCGGGGTGGTACACGCTTTTGGAAAAATTTGGAAGGAAAGGGGAATGATAAATAGTAGGGGAAAAGAATTGATACACGAGGAATCGGTTACTAAAATATTAAAAGACCTGCTGGGGCCACGGGAAATTGCTGTGGTCCATGTAAAAGGACACCAGAGAGACAATGGGATAGAGACAAAGGGGAACCAGTTGGCGGACGAACAAGCAAAATTGGCAGGGACGGAGGAGGAGATAGTGGACTGCTTGGTCTGGGTGCCCCGAGTGTCTGAAGTAACAGAAACACCAGCATTTAGCGAGAAGGAAGAAGCCGAGCTAAAAGCACTCGGGGGTCAGAAAGATGAAAGAGGGAAATGGACACGACCCGACGGTCGACGACTGTTAAACCGACCGATGACCAGAGACGTAATTAGTCATCTCCGTCGGGGAGGACATTGGGGGACACAGGCGACGTGCGATGCATTTCTGCGTCGGTACGCACATCCCGGTTTATACACTGTGGCTAAGCAAGTCACGAAAGATCGTGTAATTTGTCGGAAGATAAATAAAAAAGGACTGAGACAGAATACGAAGCAAGGAGGGAGAAGCCCAGCCTATAGGCCCTTCGAGTATATCCAAGTGGATTATACCGAACTCCCCCCCATAGGGCGCCTGAAATATCTTTTGGTAATAGTGGACCACTTGACAGGGTGGGTTGAGGCGTACCCGACCGCCACGGCATCGGCGACACAGGTTAGCAAGGTCCTTCTCGAACAAATTATCCCACGATACGGACTCCCCCGGGCCATCGATTCAGACCAGGGGAGCCAGTTTACGTCCACTGTCCTACAGAACGTAGTGCGGGCAGTGGGGGTAAGCTGGGATTTCCACACCCCTTGGCATCCCCCGTCCACAGGCAAGGTGGAGAGAATGAATCAGACTATTAAAAAACAGCTGACGAAACTCAGGACGGAGACCGGGTTGCCCTGGACCAAGTGCCTTCCCCTTGCCTTGCTGCAAATAAGAACGCAGCCACGGCGGGACTCGGGGGTGTCCCCGTACGAAATAATGTTCGGTCTCCCCTTTAATGGACCAAAAGGGGAACTCTCCACATTCGAGTCCCGCGATGTATTTGTGCATAAATATGTTGAGGTCCTGGGGTCTGCTCTATCTCATTTACGCCAACAGGGACTCCTGGCACAGACACCACCTCTCGAGTTTGCGATGCACACCATCGAGCCAGGGCATTGGGTCCTAATCGAGAACTGGAAACTCCGGACTTTAGAACCGATCTGGGATGGTCCCTTCTTGGTACTTCTGACCACGGAAACGGCTATCCGCACGGCTGAGAAAGGCCGGACGCGTTACGCTCGAGTGAAAGGACCGGTGCCAGAACCGGCAGAAGAAGTGTCTACCCCTGGCCACCGCACCACCAAGGACTGATCGGACTTGATTTTTGATATGTTAATTTGGGCAATATACGGCAATAGCGGGATGTTACCGATAACATGTTTACTCTATGGGGGCGTGGGTGTTGGGCGGGCGGCCCAAGTGTACTCCCTTACTATAATCCAATCACCCCAGGCACAGGTAATTGAGATTGACCTTTGTCGAATGGTACCCTGCAAAGACGACCTCACGGGGCAGAAGGGATACCAGGGGAGGGAAATAGAATTACTTGTCTTCGGTAAGAACCCAAAGTGTACTAAAAATGAACAGGGGAAAGTAGAATCTTGTCAAGTAGGGGGGTTAAATGAGGACGTCGAGTTAAGGATTCGCGAGAAAATATCGCTTGTTCCACGGAAGATCTTTCCCAGAGACTGTAAGCTAAACCAATGTAACCCCCTCTACCTCACCGTAAAAAAGTCAGACGACGGTGGGACGGAGGGCCTCGACGGACAAGTTCTTGGGGTCAAGATCAAGGAACGCACAGGGAGGGTGGGGGGTGGCCCTGTGTCGTGTGCGGGTTACAGTCAAAAATGCCGAAACCAGGAACTCCTCCGCCCCTAGCCGGGGAGTCTCGGGAGAAGTCAGGGTAGTGGAGGTAAAGGATTTAAGAGAGACCGTTGAAATAGAAACGGGATTCAGGGAAGCGAACGCCTGGATAGAACGGGTCAAATATGCGGTGCGAAGTGTCGGAAAGGGTAACTGTTATGCGTGCACCGATAGCCGGCCAACTCCCCAGGTGGTCCCATTCCCGCTGGGATGGGATAAAGAACCAGCTGAAATGGAGTGTATGGTGAAACTGTATCAAAACATAGAGGCTCAGGGAGACCCCACTTGTCGCTCCTTGAGGCTGACATTTCCCCCAGTCAAACTGAACAGGGCGTCTCGACCCCCCCCTTTTTCCAGAGTGACGGGGATACATCACACCTGTATCGCCCAGACCGGGGATGGATTGGACGAGGAAGTGGGAAGCTTCGATAGGTGTGGAACAGTTAAGGAAGTCAGCGACACCACCGAGGGAGGAACCTACTCCCAAATCCAGGTACCTAGAGCTGATCAGGGATCAGGGATGTTAGTCTTTGCCTGTTTAATAATAAATTTTTTTGTCTCCACAGGCATTTAAGTCCAGCAAGGGGCATGCATGCGGCAGGTTGTAGCGGGCTGCTCTTGGACGTCGCTTCGGGAGTTGCCTGTCGCTTCGTGTCGTCGGTGTGCTTAAACTGGACCGTCTCGAGGGCAACGTGACAGCTCAGAGACTATCTCTGTTGCTGTGCGGACGCACGGATTTGGGCCTGTGTCTGTGGGAGTTTGCGCGTTCTCCCCGTGGTTGCGTGGGTTTCCTCCGGGTGCTCCGGTTTCCTCCCACATCCCCCAAAGATGTGCTTTTAGGCTGATCGATTGGGTACTAAATTGTCCCTAAATTGGACCTCCCTGATCCTCGCACATCAGGTGTAGACTAAAATCACGAATAGGTCACTGAGACAGTGGGACGGCGGCACGGGCTCGTTGGGCCGAAGGGCCTGTTTCCTGTGCTGTGTTGTTCTTTGTTCTATCTATGGTGGTACTGTGGGGGGAGGACTTTGAGACCCATTTTACCTCAGAAATGGAAGGGCACTTGTGCACTTAGCCAATTGGCCGTACCCTTTACCCTGGCGTTCGAACATCAGGGACCCCGTGGAAAAGAACGAGGGAAAAGGAGCCTCCCGGGCTCTTTTGATGAACGAATATATCTGGACGCCGTATAGGTCCCTAGGCGGGTCCCTGATGAGTACAAAGCCAGGAGCCAGATAGCAGCAGGGTTTGAATCCCTGTTCTGGTGGGTGACCGTTAACAAGAACGTGGATTGGATCAACTATATCTATTATAATCGACAGAGCTTTGTTAATTATACCCGAAATGCGATAAGCGGGATAGCGGAACAATTGGACGCAACCAGCAGGATGGCCTGGGAAAACAGGCTAGCCCTGGACATGATTCTAGCAGACAAAGGGGGGGTACGCGTCACGATAGGAACTGAATGCTGCACCTTTATCCCAAATAACACAGCTCCCGATGGGTCAATTACCCGAGCCCTCGAAGGGCTGACGACCCTGGCTAATGAACTAGCTGAGAACTCGGGTACAGACCCAGATCTCACTAGGCGGTTGGAAGCTTGGTTCGGCAAACGGAAAGGAGTAGTAATGTCCGTCCTTGTCTCTTTCACGGTGACGGCAGGGGTATTGGCCGCCCTAGGGTGCTGTATCGTCCCTCGTGTTCGGGGGTTGGCTCAGCGGCTAATCGAAACAGCCCTGACTGAGGGGGATGTCCTGAATGGAAAAGTAATAAATGTGAATTTAGAGACGGAAGAGAGGATAAGCCTCTTAGACGATAAAACTCTGGATGAACAGGCCCTTGACCTGCTGGAACGCCTGGAACACCAGAAGAACGTCAAAAATTACAAAGCGTAAGAAAAACAGGGGGGATTGTAAGGGATGGTAGTGTAATTTTTGAGTCAAGCCATCTGGGGCGGAAACCATGACAGAACCGTTAATGTAACCTAAGGGGTTAAACGCTAAGACCAGCGGATGATGAAACACATAGAAAAAGAAGAGAAAAAAAACATGAGACTGGCAGGCGCCCGGGGTCTTCAGAAAAGAGATAGGAAAACAAACTAACTTACACCATATAAAATAAATGTGTTAGCAATTTACAGGACAATGAAAAAGAGTTAGCTGAATTGATGAGAGGTAAAACGATTTAAGCCTTAAAGGGGTTGATTGGATTAGAGTTGATGGGATGTCGACAAGGGAAGAGCTCACTCGGTAAAGGGATTAGGAAGTGGTAACCAATGAAGAAAGGAGGGCTGTCCTATTGTTATCTAGAAAAATGTATATAAACTATGATTGTGTAAAGCAAGGTGTGTGTACCCACGGGACGGCACCCTTTCTTGCAAGATCGAATAAACCGACGGTTAGCTGAACTCGTCCGTGTCTTCGATTCGAGGGGGGGATCGTAAAAGTGAGCGTCTGACCGTTTCTCACACCCTTAACCGAGCCGTGCTGCGTATCCCTAATCGGATCGCGACGCTCCGAACGCGTGTACGTCCAGTCGTTCGGGACTCTGTCCGAAAAACTTCCTGACGCTGATGTCAAACTCACCGGCCTGTAAATACCAGGGATGTCCCTACTGACTTTTTTAAACGGCTGTACCTCGTTCTCTATCTTCGACGCTTCTGGGACTGTGTAGAGTCTGCGCGTCCTCCCCGTGTCTGCGTGGGTTGCCTCCCGGAGTCTGCAAGATGTACTGGTTAGGTGCAAAATTCTCCGCTGTACTGACAGGCACCGACTCAGGGATTTTCACAGTAACTTCGTTGCAGTGTCGACGTAAGCCTACTTGTGATACTAATTTTGATAACGTGTCGTCCCCTCAACTGATGTAAGCAAGCTTTTGAGACACTTTTTTTTTAAAAAAGAAATCCAATTTTGGAATTATTAGCATTTATTGACAAGCTGGTGAGATTCACCATTAAGCTGCAATGATCCTGTATTCAAAGGACTTTTTGATTCTCGAGGTAACATTGTATTGTCCGGATACAGTTTCGAGCTTCCTTTTAAGGACTGTCTCAAGTGGGCTTACGATAACACTGCCATGAAGTGACTACAAAAATCCCCTAGTTGCCACGAGCACCTGTTCGGGTACTGTGAGGTGGGAATCAGGAGGGGAACTGGAGTAAACACGTTCTGCTGTTTGCAATTGCTCTGTGAGGTCTTAAGATGAAAGTAACACAGATTGAAAACTGGATTACTGCTCATTTTTCCCAGTGACACGCGAGAGACTGCTTGCTCGTACGGGGGCGAGCGTTTAGCGCTGCTGCCTCACGTCACCAGGGACCCGGGTTAGATTCCCAGCTTCCGTCGCTGCCTGTGTGGAATCTCTATGTCCTCCCGGTGTCTGCGTGGGTTTCCTTCCGGTGCTCAAGTCGGTTGCGAAGACGCAGAAATAAATCGAGTGAAAAATTGGGCGTCTCTAGACTTGATACTACCGGTCGACGTTTGTGTCGACCTCTCGTGCGCAGTGGGATAAGCACCGACTTGATAGCTACAGCTACTCTACTCGGAAATAACTGTACGCTGGAATTTGCAAAGTTGTAAAACAATAGGGAGAAAACATTGCGTGGTCTCTTGAAAAGGTGATGCTTTTTCTGGGCTTAGAAAGCTTAAACGAAACACAAGTACGGATACAGAACTCCGACTGAAACGTTTCTATCGAAAGGCCGGGCGGCGGTGATGCCGACACAACGACCAGGCTGTCGAACTCGGCCGATCGAGTTTGAATCGGGCATTTAAACACCGAGAGCCTATTGAATTTAAATCCGACCGTTTGGGCGACCGGGGGACCTGTCCTGTTGTGGGGGTTATTGATATTTCGTCGCAAGTATAAAAGGAAGAGGGCAGCGCGATGGACGCAGAGAGCGTCTGCCGGAGTACAACGGTTCATGCAGCTCTAGAGAGAGAGAAAGCAACTACCACCCGCCGCAGCTGACGTCTATTATCTCAAAGCCTCTTCTCGATAACGAAGGTACCAAACAAGACAGAAGTTCCAGTCGAGAGAATCGACAGACAAGGCCCAGAATATTCCACAATGAACAAACCCCAGACGTACTTCAGTTTTGTTAATAAGTGGGAATTGGATTTATCTGAACAGTGTTCCATTGGAATCGTGTTTAATTGGGTCTGTTAGTACTTTAGTTCACCTGTTCACTGTTGGTCAGAGAAATAAATTCTTACTTGTTGATTTTACAGAGAGTGCCAGGGAGTTATTTTGATCTAGCCGGTAAAAAGTTGCTGAAGAGCCGATCGTAACACTTCGCTCTCACTGACACATTATGAACATACATAGAACATAGAACATTACAGCCCAGAACAGGCCCTTCGGCCCACGATGTTGCGCCGACCAGTTACAAAAACAATGACCCGCTAGCCTATACCGATCCCTTTTCGTCCATAAACCTATCCGGAGATCTCTTAAACGCCCCCAAACTAGACGCATTTACAACTGCAGCAGGCAGGGCATTCCAATCCCTCACCACCCGCTGGGTAAAGAACCTACCCCTGACATCCGTCCTGTACCTACCCCCCCTTAATTTAAAGCCGTGCCCCCTCGTGCTAGCTTTCTCCATCCGAGGAAAAAGGCTATCGCTGTCCACCCTATCTAAACCTCTAATCATCTTATATGTTTCGATAAGATCCCCTCTTAGCCGCCTTCTTTCCAACGAAAACAACCCTAAATCCCTCAGTCTCTCCTCATAGGACCTCCCCACCATACCAGGCAACATCCTGGTAAACCTCCTCTGCACCCTCTCCAACGCCTCCACATCCTTCTTGTAATGCGGGGACCAGAACTGCACGCAGTACTCCAAGTGCGGCCGCGCTAGAGTAGTGTACAGTTGCAACGTGACGCTGCGACTCCTAAATTCAATCCCCCTACCAATAAACGCCAAGACATCGTACGCCTTCTTAACAACGTTATCTACTTGATTCCCAACTTTCAGGGATCTATGTACACGTACACCTAGATCCCTCTGTTCATCCACACTATTCAAAGTCCTCCCGTTAGCCCTATACTCGACACATCTGTTGCTCCTACCGAAGTGAATTACCTCACACTTCTCCGCATTAAATTCCATCCGCCACCTCTCGGCCCAGCTCTGCAACCTGTCTAAGTCTCCCTGCAGACTATGACACCCTTCCTCACAATCTACCACACCTCCGACTTTGGTGTCATCAGCACATTTACTAATCCACCCGACTATACCCTCGTCCAGATCGTTAATAAAAATTACAAACAGCAGTGGCCCCAAAACAGATCCCTGAGGCACACCGCTCGTAACTGAACTCCATGATGAATATTTACCGTCAACCACCACCCTCTGTCTCCTATCTGATAGCCGATTCCTGATCCAACTTCCTAGATTACCCACAATCCCATACATCTGCATTTTCTGCAGAAGCCTACCGTGGTGAACCTTATCGAACGTCTGACTAAAATCCATATATACCACGTCAACTGCCTTGCCCCCATCCACCTCTTTGGTCACCTTCTCAAAAAACTCAATAAGGTTCGTAAGGCACGACCTACCCGCTACAAAACCATGCTGACTATTTCTAATCAATTCATTACACTCCAAATAACTATAAATCCTATCCCTAATAATAATTATGAAGCAAAGGTACTCCTCTTTGAGTGGTGAAACATTGGCTCTCAGACGGGTGACCCACCCCCACTGTACAACACTATGCATTATGTTGCTCCAGGCATGACCACCTTAACTCTACATTGAACCACCAGGAGGAAGCAACTGGGGAGGGGGGGGGGGGGGGGGTGGGGGCAGAGGGAGTGACGGGGCGGGGGGGCAGAGGGAGCAACAGGGGGCAGAGTGAGCGACCGGGGGGGGGGGCAGAGGGAGCGAGGGGGGGGGGCAGAGGGAGCGAGGGGGGGGGGCAGAGGGAGCGAGGGGGGGGGGCAGAGGGAGCGAGGGGGGGGGGCAGAGGGAGCGAGGGGGGGGGGGCAGAGGGAGCGAGGGGGGGGGGCAGAGGGAGCGAGGGGGGGGGCAGAGGGAGCGAGGGGGGGGGCAGAGGGAGCGAGGGGGGGGGCAGAGGGAGCGAGGGGGGGGGCAGAGGGAGCGAGGGGGGGGGCAGAGGGAGCGAGGGGGGGGGCAGAGGGAGCGAGGGGGGGGGCAGAGGGAGCGAGGGGGGGGGCAGAGGGAGCGAGGGGGGGGGCAGAGGGAGCGAGGGGGGGGGCAGAGGGAGCGAGGGGGGGGGCAGAGGGAGCGAGGGGGGGGCAGAGGGAGCGAGGGGGGGGCAGAGGGAGCGAGGGGGGGGGCAGAGGGAGCGAGGGGGGGGGCAGAGGGAGCGAGGGGGGGGGCAGAGGGAGCGAGGGGGGGGGGCAGAGGGAGCGAGGGGGGGGGCAGAGGGAGCGAGGGGGGGGGCAGAGGGAGCGAGGGGGGGGGCAGAGGGAGCGAGGGGGGGGGCAGAGGGAGCGAGGGGGGGGGCAGAGGGAGCGAGGGGGGGGGCAGAGGGAGCGAGGGGGGGGGCAGAGGGAGCGAGGGGGGGGCAGAGGGAGCGAGGGGGGGGGCAGAGGGAGCGAGGGGGGGGGCAGAGGGAGCGAGGGGGGGGGCAGAGGGAGCGAGGGGGGGGCAGAGGGAGCGAGGGGGGGGCAGAGGGAGCGAGGGGGGGGCAGAGGGAGCGAGGGGGGGGCAGAGGGAGCGAGGGGGGGGGCAGAGGGAGCGAGGGGGGGGCAGAGGGAGCGAGGGGGGGGGCAGAGGGAGCGAGGGGGGGGCAGAGGGAGCGAGGGGGGGGCAGAGGGAGCGAGGGGGGGGCAGAGGAAGGGGGGGAGGTAGGGATGGGGGGTGCCAGAGGGCGGGAGAGGTGGGTCCACAGGGACAGAGGGAGGGGGTGCACAGGGAGGGAGGGAGGGAGGGAGGAGGGGGGCACAGGGAGGGAGGGAGGGAGGAGGGGGGCACAGGGAGGGAGGGAGGGAGGAGGGGGGCACAGGGAGGGAGGGCCACAGAGAGGGAGGGAGGGAAGGGGGCAGAGGAACGAATGGAGGGACAGAGGGAGGGAGGGAAGGAAGGAAGCAAAGAGAGAGACAGAGGTATGTGCCAGGGAAGAGGTGACAGATTGTGGGTTCGTCCAGTTTTACTGCTGCTGGTGGCCCACAGTGGCTCATGGAGGCCCAGTCTTGAGTTGCTGTATCTCTTCAGGCTCTATGCCATTTCATACGCTGGTAGTACCACACAACATGATGGTGGACATCCTTAATACACGTACAGGACTTTGGGAGGGGTCACTCCAAGTGATAGGAAAGTGTTAAATTGTGAAGGAAAGTGTTAAATTAAAAGCGGACAAATTTAGAGTAGCTAAGACTAGTGGGCGAGAAGAGGATTGGGAGAGGTTTAAATGTCAACAAAGATTGACAAAGAAGTCGACAAAAGAAGGGTAGGAGAAACTATGAAGCTGGGCTAGCGCTTAATATAAAAAAGGAGAGCAAGAGTTTTTATAAATATATAAAAAGGAAGAGGCTGGCTAGGGTGAATGTTGGTCCTTTAGAGGATGAGAAAGGGGACCTAGTGGTAGGGGATGAGGATATGGCTGAAGTATTGAATAACTTTTTTGTTTCTGTCTTCACGGAGGAGGACGTGAATAATTTGCCGGGTGTTAGCGACGGAAAGGTGGTAGGACTGGAGGGTCTTAATGACGTTACTGTTACTAGAGAGGCGGTGCTCCACAGAGTGGAGGGGCTGATTGTGGACAAGTCCCCAGGACCGGATGGAATGCGTCCGAGGGTTCAGAAAGAAATGGCAGAGGTGATAGTGGATGCCTTGGTGGTTATTTTCCAGACGTCGCTGGATTCCGGGGAAGTGCCGGATGATTGGAAAACTGCTAATGTTACGCCGTTGTTTAAGAAGGGTGCCAGGCAAAAGGCGGGGAATTATAGGCCGGTTAGTTTAACGTCTGTGGTAGGTAAAATGTTAGAATCTGTCATTGAGCAGGAAATTGCGAGGCATCTTGAAGGGAATTGCTAGATAGAGCAGACGCAGCACAGTTTCGTTAAAGGGAAGTCGTGTCTGAAAAATTTATTGGAGTTCTATGACGATGTGTCTAGGGCGGTGGATAGAGGAGAGCCGGTGGATGTGGTCTTTCTGGATTTTCAGAAGGCGTTTGACAAAGTACCTCACGAGAGGTTATCGCAGAAGGTCGAGGGACGTGGAGTTGGGGGTAGGGTGTTAGCGTGGATAGAGGATCGGTTGTCAAATAGGAGGCAGAGAGTGGGGGTCAACGGGTGCTATTCGGATTGGCGGACGGTGACGAGTGGAGTGCCCCAGGGGTCGGTGCTGGGGCCTCAGCTTTTTACCATTTATATAGATGATCTGGAGGAGGGAACCGATTGTAGGGTGTCGAAATTTGCTGATGACACCAAGATTGGGGGAACGGCAAATTGTGCGGAGGGTTTGGAGAGTCTACAGAAGGATCTGGATAGGCTGGGCGAACGGGCCAGGAAATGGCAAATGGAATTTAATGTTGGCAAGTGCGAGGTGGTACACTTTGGTTGGAAGAATGCTAGGAAGGACTATTACTTACGGGGCGAAAAACTGCAGCAGGCGACGGTGCAGAGGGACCTCGGGGTCCTTGTGCGTGAGTCGCAAAAACCCAGCTTGCAGGTGCAGCAGGTGGTCAGGAAGGCAAATGGGATGCTGGCCTTTATAGCGAGGGGGATTGAATATAAAAGTAGGGAGGTCTTGCTGCGGCTGTATAGGGCACCGGTGAGGCCGCAGCTGGAGTACCGTGTGCGGTTTTGGGCGCCACACCTGCGCAAGGATATTTTGGCCTTGGAGGGAGTGCAGAGGAGGTTTACTAGGCTGATACCGGAGTTGAGGGGGTTGAGCTATGAGGAGAGGCTGAATAAACTAGGCTTGTACTCGTTAGAGTTTAGAAGAATGAGGGGAGATCTCGTTGAGACGTATAAGATGATGAATGGGATAGATAGGATAGAGGTGGAGAGACTCTTCCCGCCCAAAAAAGACAGTAGGACTAGGGGTCACAGCCTCAAGATAAAGGGGGGGCGGTTTAGAACGGAGTCGAGGAGGAACTTCTTCACTCCAAGGGTGGTGAATCTCTGGAATTCTCTGCCCGTTGAAGTGGTGGAGGCTGCCTCGCTAAATATTTTTACGATGCGGGTTGATGGGTTTTTGATGAGAGAGGGGATTAAGGGTTATGGGGAGAGGGCGGGAATGTGGAACTGAGCAGCGACAGATCAGCCGTGATCTTATTGAATGGCGGGGCAGGCTCGAAGGGCTAGGTGGCCTACTCCTGCTCCTATTTCTTATATTCTTATGATAATGTCACAGACTTAGCAGGATCTTACTGTTCTTTCCAAGCATTTTTACTTTAGCGATTTGGGTACGACTGGGGGGTTTTCTACGACAGTTTAGAGTCGATTACGTTGTCGACCGCGTGGATCTGGAGTCACGTGTACGCCAGACCAGGAAAAGACATGAAACGTATTGGTGAACCGATGGGCTTTTACAACAATGGTTTGCTGGTCACCATTCGAGTTTTAATTCGACGATGTTTTTTCCGCTGAATTCAAATTCCATCACCTCCTGTGGGAGGATTTGAACTCCGATCTCCAGACCTCAAATCGTCTGATCACTGTTCCAGTGACAATACCACGATGACACCACCTCTCCTTCTGGATTGTAAGGGAACGGTGCTGCTGGATGGCCGGTTACTTGGCAACTGCTAACCGTTACTCACTTCTTCCAATGACCTCCCCCCCCGATACCATTCTGTCCCTTGTGGCTGAAAGCAGGAATGAGAAAGAAAGACACGAGCAGGGAAAGAACGAGAGAGAGAGAGAGAGAATCGGAACAAGAGATTCAAAGACTGAAAGGTCAATGGCTGACCGTACAGCGCACGCTTCCACGCTACTGCTTTTCGTAGACCGCGAAGCAGCTTGGTGGTACTGAGGTTAGCACCGCTGCCTCAATTCTGTCCCCGGGTGACTGCCTGTGTTAGGTTTGCACGTTTCCCCCCGTGTCTGCGGGGGTTCCTCCGGTTTCCTCCCACGGTTCAAAGGTGTGTGGGGGTTCGGTGGATCGGCCGTGCTAAATGGCCCCGTACCGTCAGGGAGATTACCGGCGTAGATACGTGGGGGTGTGGGAATAAGGTCCGGGTGGGATTGTTGAGAGTGCCGGCTCGATGGGCCGAATGGCCGTCTTCCGCGCTGTCGGGGTGCTGCGATCGTACGTGTGTGGTTTGAGTAAACGCGAAGACGTGGGGCACGTTCCGAGGGAGCGACTCGAAGGCAGCGGGGGAACGCCGATTGCCGAAACGTGCCGTTAATCGCCGTCTCGCGCGCGTTGTGATTATTTAGGAAATCGGAAATTCTTACCATCTGCTTGAACGTGATCCCGTTTTCTTCAGCCAGTTTCTGCAACGTTCGTACGTCTCTCAGCCCCCAGCTTGCATTTCTTCCAAAAGAAAAACGTTACGTTTTTTAACACGACTTTTCCAAAACCGGCATTATCTTTATTGTCTTTTAGAATTATTCGCAAACTGGCTTGGTAAAAACAGGGGGGGGAACGGAAAACGCAGCGTTCGTTTCTTACCTTTGCCTCAAGCTGGAATCGAAATCGATATTGCTTTGTGGGGTGATCACGCCGTTGATCGCGTAGGGCTGTGGGAAAGAACAGCGTCAAATTACATCGGTCATTCCCTGAAAATATGGCCTCCGGTAACCCTGCCTGACAAGAGCAAACAGGCCAAGGAGCTCTGTACACACACGATAAAAGGGCAGAGGGGGAAACGGGAGTGGCGGCTGGGGGGGGGGGGGTGGTAGTGCTAAGGGTTAAGGAATCTCGCACTGACTTGTACAGCTCGCACGTTCTCCTCGTGTCTGTGTGGGTTTCCTCCGGGTGCTCGGGTTTCCTCCCACGGTCCAAAGACGTGCGGGTTAGGTTGATTGGCCGTGCTAAGAAATTGCCCCTTAGTGTCCAGGGATGTGGAAGTTAGAGGGATCAGTGGGTACGATACGTACGGATACGGGGGTAGGACCTGGGTGGGATTGCGGTCGGTGCGGACTCGACGGGCCAAAGGGCCTCCTTTCTGCACTGTAGGGTTCTGTGATTCTGTGATCTACGAGCTGCATCGATGTCCCTGGAAACAAAGGAGAGTCTCCCGTCCTGGCCGCTTCTACACCTGCCTCGGGAAGCAGGAGCCCCCGAAATGCAGCCCACCCGCGAGCCGCAAGGCCACTGACTGTATACTGCCCTATCCATCTGCGCCATTACACTTAGTGACTCCTCGACTGTCCGCTCCTCCGTCGCTCACCCGACCGCAATCTCTGTCTACCGGGACTCGGACTTGGCGTTCGTGTGCTCGGCCACGTTGGATGTGAGTTTAACGACGTGGAAACAGGCCCTTCGGCCCAACTTGTCCGTGCCGCCCGTTTTTTTAACTGTTATGCTAGTCCCGACTGCCCACGTCCCTCTGTACCCATCTTACCCACGTAACTGTCCGAAGAGTTGTTCTGACGACGTCAAAGTACTCCCACCGGCCTCACGCCCTTGACTCGAGCATACTGTTCGACCGTGACACCATCGTTATTCAAACGCGTCGCGCCGCGCTCGCTGACACGCTTCCCTCTCTCTCCCTTGTCGGGCATTGAGGTGCGTGACTGGAATTTGCAGGCACGGATCCTGACCCTTACTAACTGACTGTGCACCGACGACAATCCCACCACGGGCCCTATCCCCGTAACCCCGTGCGTTTACCTGAGCTAATCCCCCTGACGCAGACGGGCAATTTAGCACGGCCGACCCGCTTAACTTGGGACCGTGGAAGGAAAGCGGAGTGCCCCAAAGAAACCCACGCAGACACGGGGAGAACGTGCAGAGTCCACACAGATAGTGACCCGAGCCGAGAATTGAACCCAGGTTACTGGAGCTAAGAGGCAGCAGCGCTAACCACTGTGCCGCCACGCTTCCCGGGTGCCACCCAGCTGCCCATGTCCATTGCTGTGCAAAACCTCCTTGGCTGCCTGCCGCATCAACCCCGGCACACCTGGCAACTGTAATAAGCAGCAAACGTTTATAAGGTGCAAGGTGAAATGAACCGCTGACTGAGCTGTGAGCGGGTGTCTGTACCTTGCAACGGCTGAGTGTGGTTAAGAGGGGTCGTCGGTCACGGCGCTCAGATCCGCAAAGGCAGCGCCGCCACCAAGACGCACTGTCGGCCGATCGACCGGACGTACTCACGGTGACCGTTCGCCACGCTGGCGCTCTCACCGATGTGGGAAAGGACAATGACTTACGACAAGAGTTCTCGCTGCCGTAGCTCGTGACAAAGACTGCAAGAAACCACAAAGGGTCCTCTACGCGACCCGGCAAGAAACAATACTTTTCATGTGACAACAATAAAACAAATAAAGCTCGTGGGAGACGTGGCCAGGTATCTAGATGGGTAGAGAACTGGCTTGCAAAGAGGAGTCAGAGAGTAGTAGCGGAGGGGTCTTCTTCTAGCTGGAGGTCTGTCACTAGTGGTGTGCCACAGGGCTCGGTACTGGGACCTCTTCTCTTTGTAGTGTATATAAATGATTTGGAAGAGGGAGTAGGTGGTGCGATCGGCACATTTGCTGATGACACCGAGATGGCTGGATCGGCGGGCGGTGAGGAGCGGTGTCTGGCAACACAGCGGGATATTGATAAGCTGGCTGATTGGGCAGATTCGCAGCAAAGGCAGTTTAATCCGGATAAATGTGAGGGGATGCGTTTTGGCCGGAATAACGTAGGGGGGAGTTATATGGTAAACGGTAAGCCCGTGAGGAGTATAGAATCGCAGCGAGACCTGGGGGTGCGAGTGCACAAGTCTTTGAAGGTGGCGGTGCGAGTGGAGAGTGCGGTGAAGAAAGCCTTTATAGAAAGGGCTACAGAATATAAGAGCTGGAGTCTAATGTTGCGGTTGTACAGAACTTCGGTTAGGCCGCATTTGGAGTACTGCGTCCGGTTCTGGTCGCCTTACTACCGGAAGGACGTGGAGGCTCTGGAGAGAGCGCAGAGGAGGTTTACCAGGATGTTGCCTGGCATGGAAGGACTGGGTTTTGAGGAAAGATGGAATAAATTGGGGCTCTGTTCCCTTGAAAGACACTGACTGAGGGGGGATCTAATAGAGGTATATAAGATTATGAAGAGTATAGATCGAGTAAACAGAGGTAAGCTATTTCCTATGTCAGAGACGCACAGTACGAGGGGCCGTGGGCTTAGGGTGAGGGGGGAGAGGTATAACACGGATATTAGAGAGAGGTTTTCCACACAGAGGGTAGTGGGGGTACGGAATGCTCGGCCAATAAAGGTGGTGGAGGCAAACACGCTAGAGTCCTTTAAGAGTAACTTAGACAGGCACGTGACTGGGTTGGAGATGGGTGGATATAGGAGATTGTTTCAAATAAGGGTCATTAGCGTTGGGGCGTCCCTGGTAATGTAATTGGGTATGGTACGACAATAATGTTTTTTCTCTTTTCGTTCACAGGTTTTAAGTCGGTCCCCCTTGTGTCCGACGAGGGGCTTACACACGACGGGTCGTACCGGGGCTGCTCTTGGTTGTTCGAGATTGGCCTAGTCCTTCACGTCGTTCGTGTGCGCCTAAACCGGACAAGATACTGGGCGAGACGACAGCTCGGTGACTATCGCCGATTGCTGGGCAGACACGTGGATTTGGGCCGGTGTCTGTGGGAGTTTGCGCGTCCTCCCCGTGCTTGCGTGGGTTTTCTCCGGGTGGTCCGGTTTCCTCCCACACCCCAAAGATGTGCCGTTAGGCTGATTGGCAGGAATAAATTGTCCCGAAATCAGTTTCCCTCGATCTGGATGGCCGCGAAACGTTAGACGGGGGTCGTGGGCGGAGAGGGGGACCGGTGGGGTCGAGATGGCGGCACGGGCTCGTTGGGACGAAGGGCCTGTTTCCGGGGCTGTTTCTGTTCTTTTTTGTTAAAATCAATGAAAGGCAGTTACGCTGACAGCTGCTCGCGACCGAACTACACGATGACCGACTTGGACGTGAAAAACAGGCTCTGCTCGCTTGCCCGCCTGCCAATCCGTCGAGGCTCCTGTTTCAACACTGTAAAACCCTTCGAAAATTATTCAGAGCGCTGCAGGCCATTCAGCCCATCGTATCTGTGCTGGGTTTACTCCTCCGCACGGATATTCGACTGTGTTAAAATCTGTAATCTCAGCGACAGAGATTGCAATGACGCAGAAATAAATCAAATAAAAAAATTGAGCATCTCCACACTTAAGACAACGAGACAATGTTTCTGTCAAGCTCCCTTGGATGGTGGAATAAGCAACAACTCGATAGCTCAGCAAGTCAAACGTCAGAAAGGGTACACTGCTGTCCCAAGGTCTATTTTACGAAGAACAAAGAACAAAGAACAACACAGCACGGGAAACAGGCCCTTCGGCCCAACGAGCCCACGCCGCCGTCCCATTGTCTCAGTGGCCTATTCGTGATTCTAGTCTACGCCTAATGTGCGAGGATCAGGGAGGTCGAATACAGGGACAATTTGTTACCCAATCGATCAGCCTAAAAGCGCATCTTTGGAATGTGGGAGGAAACCGGAGCACCCGGAGGAAACCCACGCAACCACGGGGAGTACGTGCAAACTCCCACAGACACCGGCCCAAATCCGTGTGTCCGCACAGCAACAGAGATAGTCTCTGAGCTGTCGTGTTGCCCTCGAGATGGTCCAGTTTAAGCACACTGACGACACGAAGCAATAGGCAACTCCCGAAGCAACGTCCAAGAGCAGCCCACTACAACCTGCCGCATGCGTGCCCCTTGCTGGTCCACAAGGTGGACTCAAATGCCTGCGGAGACAAAAATTCATTATTAAACAGGCAAAGACTGTAACATCCCTGAGGCAAAAACGGAATCCCGAGCCTACAATGTTTAGTGAGGCCTGCTATATCCCCCTATATGTAGACCGCTCATGTGGCTGTCTAAGTGACTCTTAAACAACCCGAGCGTGCCTGCTTCCGCCACCTTACTCGGCAGTGCGTTCCACACCCCCACTACCCTTTGCGTGAAAAACTGCCCTCTAATATTTGTCTTATACCTAGCCCCCCTCACCCTAAGCCCGTGACCCCTCGTTCTATCCGTTTCTAATAGCGGAAAAAGCTTACCACCGTTTACTCTATCTGTCCCCTTCATAATCTTATAAACCTCTATTAGATCCCCCCTCAGCCGACGTCTCTCAAGGGAAAACAGCCCAAGTTCGTTCAATCTTTCCTCGTAAGACAGCCCTTCCGTACCAGGCAGCGTCCTGGTAAATCTCCTCTGCGCTCTCTCCAGGATCTCTACGTCCTTCCGGTAGTACGGCGACCAGAACTGGACGCAGTACTCCGTGTGAGGCCTAACCAACGTTCTGTACGACTGCAACATCAGACTCCTACTCTTATATTCTATACCCCTTCCTACGAAGGCTAACATACCATACGCTTTCCTCATCGCGTTCTGCACCTGCGCCGACACCTTCAGGGACTTGTGCGCTTGCACCCCCAGGTCTCTCTGCGTATCTATACTCCGGATAGTTCTACCTTTTGTCGTATAACTCCCCTCCGCGTTATTCCGGCCAAAGTGCATCACCTCGCTTTTCTCCGGATTAAATTCCATTTGCCACCTATCTGCCCAATCTACCAGCCTATGTCCTGTTGCGTTGCCAGGCACTGCTCCTCAGTACCCGCCAATCCAACCGTCTTAGTGTCGTCGGCAAATTTGCCAATCGCACCACCTACCCCCTCTTCCAAGTCATTAATACGTACTACAAATAGAAGAGGTCCTAGTACCGAGCCCTGCGGCACACCACTGGCGACAGACCTCCGATTGGAAAAGGAGCCTTCCGCTACTACCCGCTGTCTCCTCCTCCCAAGCCAGTTCTCCACCCATCTACATACCTGGCCTTGTATCCCATGAGCCTTCACCTTTTCTATCGGCCTACCGCGAGGGACCTCGTCAAACGCCTTACTGAAATCCATATAGACGACATCGACGGCTTGTCCTTCGTCAACCGTTTTTGTCACCTCTTCAAAAAATTCCACTGGATTCGTAAGGCGCGACCTCCCTGTAACGAAGCCGTGCTGCGTATCCCTGATCAGATTGCAGCGCTCCAGATGTTCGTACGTCCTATCCTTGAGGATCCTCTCCATTAGCTTGCCTATAACTGAAGTCAAGCTCACCGGCCTATAATTCCCTGGGTTATCCCTCTGACCCTTTTTAAACAACGGTACTACATTTGCAATCCGCCAATCCTCTGGGACCTCGCCTGTGTCTAAACGAGAGACAAAGATTTGCGTCAGAGGCCCAGCAATTTCATCCCTCGCCTCCCTTAGCAGCCTGGGATAGATGCCGTCGGGCCCCGGAGATTTATCCGTCTTTATACTGTCTAAAAGTCCCGACACCTCTTACCTCGTGATGACGATTGCCCTCGACGGATCCTCAAACTCCTCGAGCGCAGCGCCAGACGTCAGGCCCCTCTCCTGCGTGAATACCAACGCAAAGTATTCGTTCAAGATCTCCCCCGTTCCCCCAGGCTCCAAGCTTAGTTCCCCTCCTCTGTCCCTGAGAGGACCGATCTTCCCCCTAACCATCCTTCTGTTTCTAACATAGGAGTAACATGCCTTAGGATTTTCCTTAATCCTACCTGCCAAAGCCATTTCGTGGCCCCTTTTTGCCTTTCCGATGCCCCTTTTAAGTTCTCTCCTACATTCTCTGTATTCTTCTAACGCTATCTCTGTCCTCAAATGCCTAGATCTAACGTACGCCTCCCTCTTCCTCCTGACCGGGTCCTCGATATCCCTAGTTACCCACGGCTCTCTAATCCTACCCTTCCCGTCCTTCCTCTTGACCGGCACGTGTCTTTCCTGCAAAGATTTCAGTTTTCCCTCGAGAGACTCCCACGTACCCAGCGTCGACCTGCCGTCGAACAGCTTAACCCGGTCCGTATCTTTAAGATCCTGCCTGATCCGGTTGTATCTAGCCCTCCCCCAGTTTAACACCCTCCCCTTAGGACAGGCTTCATCTTTATCCATTAATATCTTAAACCAGACAGAGTTGTGGTCACTGTTAGCCACGTGCACTCCTACTTCAACGTCAACCACCTGCCCAGGCTCATTCCCCAGAACCAAGTCCAGTATAGCCCCCTCTCTGGTCGGGCTATCCACATACTGCTCCAGGGATCCTTCCATTACGCGCTGTACAAATTCCTCCCCGTCAGCACCCTCTGACCTCGGCACCTTCCAATCTACCCCGGGGAGATTAAAATCTCCCGCTACCGCCACCCTATTCTTCCTGCACTTATCTAGAATGTCCCTGCTTATCCCTTCTTCCACAGCCCTCGGGCTGTTGGGCGGTCTGTAGTACGCGCCCAACGTAGTAACATCTCCCTTCCTATTCCTCAACTCCGCCCATAGCGACTCGATTCCTATATCCTCTATACCTCCCTCCCTCTGCACTGCTGTGACGCAATCCTTAACTGACGACGCCGCTCCCCCACCTCTCAGCGACCCGCCCCTATCACGCCTGAAGCACTTATACCCGGGAACGTTCAACTGCCAGTCCTGCCCTTCCTTTGACCAAGTCTCTGTCACCGCCACCGCTTCCGACTTCCTTTCGAACATTAATGCCTTCGGTTCATCTGTTTTGCCAGTCACGCTCCTAGCGTTGAAACGCATGCACCGAAGACCCTCAGAAACAATCCGATCCTTCTTCCTACCCTCCGGGCTTTCCCTATCCCCAATCCCGGTTCCGTCCACCTCCCCACCCCGCCTCCATATTAGTTTAAACCCTGCCGAAACGCTCCAGCTAACCTTCCGGCTAAGATATGCCTGCCCTTCCCGGTTAACTGTACCCCATCCCTCTTGTATATTTGCCCCTCTTTTGTAAAGACTTCCCAGTCGTCTACAAATCTAAAACCCTCTGCCCTACACCGATCCTTCGACCACGCATTTAGTTGGAGTATCTCATTATTTCTAGCCCTGCTAGCCCCAGGCACCGGCAGCAGCCCAGAGAACGCCACCCTGGAGGCCCTACATTTCAGCCTAGCCCCCAACTCCCTGAACTGCCTACGTATGTCCCCCCTGCACTTTGTTCCTACATCCTTCTCTCCTACGTGCACTACCACATCAGACTCGGTCCCTCCACCCTTCAAAATTCCCTCTACCCTTTCTGAAACATCCTGTACCCCTGCTCCAGGGAGGCAGACTACCATCCTGGAGTCCCGCTTTTGCCCACAGAACCGCCTGTCAATCCCTTTGACTCTCCCGTCCCCCACCACTACCTCGCACCCTGCACTCTTCCCTTCCTCCGAGGTATTCTGATCTCCCTCCCTTGCCTTCTCTACCCCAGCTGTCACCCCACCCTTGATATTCCGGGGTAATTCCTCCGGGGCGGTCCTAGTGCCACGACTCCTTTTCTTTTCGCTCTTCCTAACTGTAACCCATCCGTCTCTCCTCCTAGGTCCTGGTATCTGCTCAGTGTTACTGTCCCTATCCATTGTTTCCTCATTTTCCCTAACTAAAAACATATCCTCCAGCCTCAGTTCCAGCTGCCTCACCCGGGCCCTTAATCGCTGCACCTCTAGACATGTCCTGCATATGTGGGCTTTCGGGAGATGCGCTGTCTCCAGAAATGTCCACATATGACAACGAACACAGTGAACCCGTGTAACCCTAGACCCTGCCGTTATGTTTGCCCCCTATTAAGGTGTCCTATTAATTCCTGTTACCGAGCCTGCGCTCGCCCAAGCCCAGTGAGCTTAAGCCCTTTTACCTCTCGCTCTGCTTCCAGCCTCACTCCGCTGCCTGCTATCTACCTTGGCCTTCTTTTTATACTCCCGCGCTCCCTTCCCAGCAGCCCCCGCGCCTATCTCCCGCTACGGAGCGCCAAAATAAACAAAAACCCTCCCGAAATAGAATTAAGTCAAAATGCAGTAATTACAATGCAGCACGCTCACCGAAAGGCAGCCACTCGTCGAAATCACAGCTCCAGAGAACAGTGAGCAGGTTTGAGGCAGGTTGGGATGCTGATGCCACACTACAAGGATCTAGCGCTAAATCTGGGTTTGAGAGAGACGCAGGCAGCGGCTCTGAATAAAAATCGACTAAAGCTTAAAGTTTCAAGCTTACGTATTGTCACGAGTAGGCTTACGTTAACACTGCAACGAAGTTACTGTGAAAATCCCCCAGCTGACGCACTCTGCCGCCTGTTTGGGTACACCGAGGGACGATTTAGCATGGCCGATGCACCTAACTGGCACATCTTTCGGAGGAAACCCACGCAGACGTGCAGACTCCTCACGGAGACTGACCCGAGCTGGGAATTGAACCCGGGTCCCTGGCTCTGTGAGGCAGCAGTGCTTACCGCTGTCTCACGGAGTTGGCTTCACTGAGAATAGTTACCGACAAAATCCTATCAGACCGGACTTCTTCTGTGGGCTGGAGGTCAAGCCTACCTGTCATGGAGACAGTCAGCCTGGTGACTGATGTAATGGAAGATGAATTATGCTGGAAAATACAAAAAGCAGAACAGTTGTGTAGACACAACTGTTGAATCTTCAATAAAGCAGGTGCGACGAATCTGGTACGTCCCCCGGATTAGATAACTGTTAGCACCCAGTCGCCTAGGAGATTTCGCACAAAACTGGCAACTTGCTAAGCCGTCTGCATCAGAGATGCAGGTGTAAGCGACCCTTCACAGGAACACTGTCTCTGCATCTGATATTGGTAGGGAAATAACTAAGCTTGATTTAAAGTGCTTGGTATCAAGCGCTCCCAGGTTAGGTACACCACCTAGTTGCTGAGTAAAGTCCTTCTCGTAAATACACGTTAGAACATAAGAACGTAAGAAATAGGAGCAGGAGTAGGCCATCTAGCCCTTCGAGCCTGCCCCGCCATTCAATAAGATCGTGGCTGATCTGTCGTGGCTCAGTTCCACATTCCCGCCCTCTCCCCGTAACCCTTAATCCCCTCTCTTATCAAAAAGCCATCGACCCGCGTCTTAAAAATACTTAGCGAGGCAGCCTCCACCACTTCGACGGGCAGAGAATTCCAGAGATTCACCACCCCTTGAGTGAAGAAGGTCTTCCTCGACTCCGTTCTAAACCGCACCCCGCTTTACGTTGAGGCTGTGCCCCCTAGTCCTACTGTCCTTTGAGCGGGAAGAGTCTCTCCACCTCTATCCTATCCATCCCGTTCATCTTATACGTCTCAATGAGATCTCCCCTCGTTCTTCTAAACTCTAACGAGTACAAGCCTAGTTTATTCAGCCTCTCCTCACAGCTCAACCCCCTCAACTCCGGCATCCTTGCTTAAGTACGGCGCCCAAAACTGCACACTGTACTCCAGCTGCGGCCTCACCTGTGCCCTGTACAGCCGCAGCAAGACCTCCCTACTTTTATATTCAATCCCCCTCGCTATGAAGGCCAGCGTCCCATTCGCCTTCCTGACCGCCTGCTGCACCTGCAGGCTGGGTTTTTGCGACTCGTGCGCAAGGACCCCGAGGTCCCTCTGCACCGTCGCCTGCTGCAGTTTTTCGCCACCTAAGTAATAATCCTTCCTATCGTTATTCCTACCAAAGTGGACCACCTCGCGTTTGCCGACATTAAATTCCATTTGCCATTTCCTGGCCCGTTCGCCCAGCCTATCTAGATCCTTCTGTAGACTCTCCACACCCTCCGTGCGATTTGCCGTTCCGCCGATCTTGGTGTCGTCAGCAAATTTCGACACCGTACGCTCGGTTCCCTCCTCCAGATCATCTATATAAATGGTAAATAGCTGAGGCCCCAGCACCGACCCCTGGGGCACTCCACTGGTCACCGACCGCCGGTCCGAATAGCACCCGTTGACCCCCGCTCTCTGCCTCCTATTTGACAACCGATCCTCTATCCACACTAACACCCGACCCCCTACTCCATGTCCCCTGACCTTCTGCGATAACCTCTTGTGAGGTACCTTGTCGAACGCCTTCTTAGCCCAACTTCAAATTACTCCTGCTCTGGTGTAACTGGCCTCCTGTTTCGATTCTGCGGCAAATGTGCACTGTTTGGTTAAGGATACTGAGGACAGAAACCTGGACTGAGCAGAAAGCAAAAAGTTTAAACAAACTGGCTGTCTTGCTGTTTTCAGAAAGTAAATGAGCAGCATGTACATGTTGTGATGCTGGGCCTTTAAGAAATGTATTCGAGTGACTTTCTCGGGCAAGATCCGTCGTAGCGGTTTTATACGCTCGGAAACGTTCTGTCTATAACCGACATCCTGTTTTGTTACTGCAGGAGCAGAACTGCTTCTAATTGGGAGAATGCTTCTTTTAATCTGAAGCAAAGCGGTTCTGCTGTTTTGAGTGTTTCCCTCTGGGATTTTGCGGAGTAGGGCTTGATTGGGATGGTCGTTAGACTGAGCGAAGCCAGGTTTACACAAAGTATTCAAGTTTAGACACTGCTCAGGGTTGAGAGACAGAGCAGTACCTCTCTTTTCCCCTCTCTGAAGTTGTAGATTGAACATAACAACACAAGAAAGAGGAACGTAACTTAAGAAATAGGAGCAGGTGTCGGCCATCTCGCCCTTCGAGCCTGCCCCGCCGTTCAATATCACGGCTGATCTGAATTGGATCGGTTCCGCTTGCCCGCTTTCTCCTCGTAACCCTTAATTCCCTTCTCTGTCATCAACCTATCTACCCGTGACGTAAATATATTTAGCGAGGTATCCTCCACCACTTCAACGGGCAGAGAATTCCAGAGATTCGCCACCCTTTGAGTGAAGAAGTTCCTCCTCGACTCTGATCTAAACTGCCTCCCCCCGGCTTATCTTGAGGCTGTGCCCTCTCGTCCTGCTATCCTTTCTAAACGGGAAGAATCTCTCTACCTCTACCCTGTCCATCCCTTTCGTTATCGTATGCGTCTCCGTAAGATCCTCCTCATCCTTCTAAACTCCAACGAGTACAGACCCAGTCTATTTCGTCTCTCTTCATAGTCCGACCCCCTCATCTCCGGTATCGGCCTAGTGAACCTCCTCTGCGCTCCCTCCGAGGCCGATATATCCTTCCGCGAGTGCGGCGCCCAAAACTGCACA
Organism: Carcharhinus amblyrhynchos; assembly: GCF_965287045.1. NCBI lineage: Eukaryota > Metazoa > Chordata > Chondrichthyes > Carcharhiniformes > Carcharhinidae > Carcharhinus > Carcharhinus amblyrhynchos. Next base: position 6,133,705 of record NC_137341.1, on the reverse strand, counting down.
CAGTACTCCAGTTGCGGCCTCACCGGTGCCCTGTACGGTTGCAGCAAGACCTCCCTGCTTTTATATTCTATCCCCCTCGCTATGAAGACCAGCATCCCGTTCGCCTTCTCGATCGCCTGCTGCACCTGCAGACTGGGTTTTTGCCACTTGTGCACGAGGACTCCCAGGTCCCTCTGCACCATAGCGTGCTGCAGCTTTTCGTCTTTTAAATAATAATCCCTCCTATGGTTACTTCGGCCCAAGTGGGTAACTTCACACTTCCTGACATTGTACTCCATCTGCCAGGTCCTCGGCCGCTCTCTCAGCCTATCCGGATCCCTCTGCGTACTTTCTGCACCCTCCGCGCGATTTGCTTTTCCTCTCATCTTAGTGAATTCAGCAAATTCCGTCACCCTACTCTCAGCCCCCTCCTCCAGATCGTCTATATAAATGGTAAATAGCTGAGGCCCCGGCATCGATCCCTGCGGCGCTCCGCGAGTCACTGACCGCCAACCAGAATAGCACCCGTTGATACCGACTCTCTGCTTCCTGTTAGACGACCGATCCTGTATCCACGCTAACACCTTACCCCCGACTCCGTGCACCCTGACCTTCTGCAGCCACCTTTTCTGAGGCACCTTATCGATCGCCTTTTAACATAGAACATAGAACATTACAGCGCAGAACAGGCCCTTCGGCCCACGATGTTGCGCCGACCAGTTTTTTAAAAAAAAACACTGACCCTCTAATCTAAACCGATCCCTTTTCGTCCATAAACCTATCCACAGATCTCTTAAACGCCCCCAAACTAGGCGCATTTACAACTGCAGCAGGCAGGGCATTCCAGTCTCTCACCACCCTCTGGGTAAAGAACCTACCCCTGACATCTGTCCTATAACTACCCCCCCTTAATTTAAAGCCATGCCCCCTCGTGCTAGCTTTCTCCATACGAGGAAAAAGGCTATCGCTATCCACCCTGTCTAAACCTCTAATCATCTTATACGTTTCAATAAGATCCCCTCTTAGCCTCCTTCTTTCCAGCGAAAACAACCCCAAATCCCTCAGTCTCTCCTCATAGGACCTCCCCTCCATACCAGGCAACATCCTGGTAAACCTCTTCTGCACCCTCTCCAAAGCCTCCACGTCCTTCCTGTATTGTGGGGACCAGAACTGCACGCAGTACTCCAAGTGCGGCCGCACCGGAGTTGTGTACAGTTGCAACGTGACGCTGCGACTCCTAAATTCAATCCCCCTACCAATAAACGCCAAGACACCGTATGCCTTCTTAACAACCTTATCTACTTGATTCCCAACTTTCAGGGATCTATGTACACATACACCTAGATCCCTCTGCTCCTCCACACTATTCAAAGTCCTCCCGTTAGCCCTATACTCGACACATCTGTTACTCTACCGAAATGAATTACCTCACACTTCTCCGCATTAAACTCCATCCGCCACCTCGCGGCCCAGCTCTGCAACCTGTCTAAGTCACCCTGCAGACTATGACACCCTTCCTCACAATCTACCACACCTCCGACTTTGGTGTCATCAGCAAATTTACTAATCCACCCGACTATACCCTCATCCAGATCATTAATAAAAATTACAAACAGCAGTGGCCGCAAAACAGATCCCTGAGGCACACCGCTCGTAACCGAACTCCATGACGAATATTTACCATCAACCACCACCCTTTGTCTCCTATCTGCTAGCCGATTCCTGATCCAATTTCCTAGATTACCCTCAATCCCATACATCTGCATTTTCTGCAGAAGCCTACCGTGGTAAACCTTATCAAACGCCTTACTAAAATCCATATGTACCACGTCAACTGCCTTGCCCCTATCCACCTCTTTGGTCACTTTCTCAAAGAACTCGATAAGGTTAGTAAGGCACGACCTACCTGCTACAAAACCATGCTGACTGCCTCTAATCAATTCATTACTCTCCAAATAACTATAAATCCTATCCCTAATAATTCTTTCTAAAACTTTGCCCACAACAGAAGTAAGACTCACCGGTCTATAATTCCCGGGGAAGTCTCTGTTCCCCTTCTTAAACAATGGGACGACATTCGCTGTCCTCCAATCTTCCGGTACTATACCAGAGACCAACGATGACCTGAAGATCAGAGCCGGAGGCTCTGCAATCACCTCTCTTGCCTCCCAGAGAATCCTAGGGTAAATCCCGTCCGGACCAGGGGACTTATCTACTTTCAAGCCCTCTAGAATATCCAGCACGTCCCCGGTATCAACTGTAATACTGTCTATTTTACACCCCTGCACCCCAGTGTCCTCCTCAGCTACATTCATGTCCCCCTGCGTGAACACCGAAGAGAAATATTGGTTCAATGCCTCTCCAATCTCTTCCGGTTCCACACACAACTTCCCTCTACTGTCTGTAACTGGCCCTAATCTTGCCCTGACCAACCTTCTGTTCTTGACATACCTATAGAACGCCTTAGGATTCTCCTTAATCCTATCAGCCAAAGTCATCTCATGTCCTCTTTTAGCCCATCTTAACTCTCTCTTCAACTCCCTCCTAGCCAATCTAAAGCTTTCTAATGCACTACCTGAGCCCTCAAGCCTCATCCGAACATAAGCCTCCTTTTTCTTCCTAAACAACGAATCAACTTTTTTAGTACACCATGGTTCCCTAGCCCTACCAAATCCTCCTTGCCTGACAGGGACATACCTATCACAGACCCTAATCTAAAAACACCACATCCGCCGGTTCCCCTCTGTCTACCGCGCTAGTCACGTCCTCGTGGGAATGCAAAAAATTCCTCAAACGCGACTTCCCCTTAACGAACCCGCGCTGGGTCTGCTCTGTCGAACCGTGCTTTTCTAGGTGCCTCGCTATTTCTTCTTCGATGACAGATTCTAGCATTTTTCCGACTACAGACGTTAAACTGACCGGCCTGTAATTCCCTGCCTTTGGTCTGCTACCTTTTTAAAACAGCGGCGTAACGTTAGCCGTTTTCCGATCTTCCGGCACAGTCCGATAAATAATTACTAAGGTGTCGGCTATCACCGCCGCCGTTACTTTCAGAACCCTGGGATGCGTTCCGTCCGGTCCTGGGGACTTGTCCACCTTCAGTCCCGTTAGTCTGTCCAGCACTACCTCTCTACTGACGGTGATCGCGTTCAGGCCCTCGACTACCGTCCTTCTATCTTTAATACCCGGCAAACTATTCGCGTCCTCCTCCGTGAAGACCGAGGCAAAAAACTTACTTAAGGCTTCTGCCGTTTCCACATCCCCCGCCGCTAAATCGCCCCTCTCGTCCTCTAAGGGTCCGACGTTCACCCTGACCAGCCTCCTCTTCTTTATATATTGGTAAAAGCTTTTACTGTCATTTTTTATATTTAGTGCTAGTTTAACTTCAAACTCTATCTTTCCTTTCTTAATCGCTTTCTTAGTCGTTCTTGTTGATTTTTAAATCTTGCCCGATCTTCTAATCGCCCGCTAGTTTTAGCCGCTCCGAACGCGTCATCTTTTAACTCGATACTTTCCCTCGTTTCCTTCCGTAACCACGGCCGGTTATCCCTTCGCCTACGGTCCTTCTTGACCGTCGGAATGTATTGCTGCCAAGTCCCGAGAAGGATCTCCTCGAAGATCCTCCGCCGTTCCTCGGCCGTCCTACCGACCGAACCGCGCCCCTGATCTACTCTGGCCTGTTCCGCTCTCGCCCTGTCGTACTCCCCTCTGTTCAAACACAGGACGGGGGTTCGGGACCCTGCCTTTTCGTCCTCCGTCTGCGTCAGAAATTCGACCGTACTGTGATCCCTCGTCTCGGGAGGATCCCTGACGAGAAGATCCCCGATTCTACCTGCCTCGTTCCACGACACCGGATCTAAGATAGCTCGCTCCCTCGTAGGTTCCGTGACGTAACGTTCGAGCAAACTATCCAGACGGCGTTGGAATCTGCTGCAAAACCAGTCTCCTCTGAGAATCTGCTGTACGAGGGTTTCTTTCTCTGAAGTTTGACTGTTTTGAGGATGTATCTTTCTCTGGAAACTGCTGTCTGGATTTCACCCCAGAACTGTTCAAAGGCTGGAAATCTAACACCCTGACAGCATACTTGTTTTTTTCTGCTAACTAATTCTGAATAAGGGTTTATGTCAAAAAAGACAGTAGGACTAGGGGGCACAGCCTCAAGATAAAAGGGGGGCGGTTTAGAACGGAGTCGAGGAGAAACTTCTTCACTCAAAGGGTGGTGAATCTCTGGAATTCTCTGCCCGTCAAAGTGGTGGAGGCTGCCTCGCTAAATATTTTTAAGACGCGGGTTGATGGGTTTTTGATAAGAGAGGGGATTAAGGGTTATGGGGAGAAAGCGGGAAAGTGGAACTGAGCAGCGACAGATCAGCCGTGATCTTGTTGAATGGCGGGGCAGGTTCGACGGGCTGAATGGCCTTTTCCTGTTCACGTGTTCCTATCGGCTGCCGTAAATCTTACCTAGTTGACCGAAGATATCTGTCGTCGTGAGCTGGTGTGGCCTACGTGTGACTTTAGACGTGGTTGTCTCTTAACTGCCCTCTGAAATGGCCCAGCACGTTCGAGGGTAATTACGAATGGACGACAAACGCCCATCGTGATAGTCTTGACAGGGTGGATGCGGAGAGGCCGTTTCTCCTCGTGGGAGAACGTGGAACAAGGGGTCGCTGTTTAAAACAATAAGAGGTCACCCGTTTAAGATAGGGACGAGGAGAATTTTTTACTCTTTGGAATTCTCTTCCTCGAAAGGTGGTGTAAGCAGTCTTTGAATATTTGAAAGATAGATTTAGATAGATTCTCGATAAGCGAGGAGGTGGAAGGTTATTGGGGGTAGGTGGAGACGTGGGGTACAAGTTAGAATCAGACTAGCCGTGACCTTAATGAATAAGGAGCAGGCCCGACCGATCTACTCCCGGTCTTAGCCGGTACGCTCGCCAACGATGTGGAGACGCCGGCGTCGGACTCGGGTAAACACGGTCAGAAGTCTGACGACGCCAGGTTGAAGTCCGACGGGTTTATTTCATCGTAAACTCGCAAGCTTTCGAGGTGAAACTCCTCGTCCGGCCAACGGAGAGTTCTGGGCTCAGACGGAGCTTGCGAGTTTACGATCGAATCGGTTGGACTTGAAACCTGGTGTCGTCAGACCGCTTACCGTGCTCGCCAATGACGTCCGGATCCGAGCAAAGAATGTGAAAAACAAGAAACGTTAATTAAATGAACGTTAACGGCTACGTTTTTAATCGACCGCGACGTCGCCGACCCGTTTCTGGTCCGTTCCTTACTGGCTGCTCGGTGACAAAGCAGCGAGCGGTAGCGATTTCAAATTACAGATAACAAAGCGTTTCTGCAGCAGCTTAACATCAGCAAAGACCAAAAACAAGTGAAAAAAATAAGCCTGAATAAAAGCCCGTTCCGATGCAGGTGAATTAACATTACGACTGCAAATTGGACAGACGACAAAACGCTAAACCTGTTTCCCTATTTCGTCTGGTATTCAACCGATCAAAAAGAACTGGGACAGATCCGATCTCCAGTTTATTTTCACGGGAGGTTCTTGTAATACGCAGCGGTTGATTTAAGGTGTCAGCTGCGCCTCAGTGGCGACCTCTATATAATTACAAGGTGACTTCTTGCCTCTTACGCTCCACCACCCTCACAATAAAGGCTGACAGCCCGTTTGCTTTGCAAGAGCTACAATGGAGATTCACCACGATGGGTACGTTATGCGGACAAGTTGGACTAAATGGGTCGTACTCTCTAGAGTTTAGAGCGTCTGTCAAGCGAACGGTCGTCACGTTAAAGGGAAACGGCACTGCAAACCTTGCTGCTGAGGCTACATAGAACATAGAACATTACAGCGCGGAACAGGCCCTTCGGCCCACAATGTTGCGCCGACCAGTCTTATTTTTAAAAAAAAACATTGACCCACTAATCTAAACCAATCCCTTTTCGTCCATAAACCTATCCACCAATCTCTTAAACGCCCCCAAACTAGGCGCATTTACAACTGCAGCAGGCAGGGCATTCCAGTCCCTCACCACCCTCTGGGTAAAGAACCTGCCCCTGACATCCGTCCTATAACTACCCCCCCTTAATTTAAAGCCATGCCCCCTTGTGCTAGCTTTCTCCATCCGAGGAAACAGGCTGTCACCATCCACCCTATCTAAACCTCTAATCATCTTATATGTTTCTATAAGATCCCCTCTTAGCCGCCTTCTTTCCAGTGAAAACAACCCCAAATCCCTCAGTCTCTCCTCATAGGACCTCCCCTCCATACCAGGCAACATCCTGGTAAACCTCCTCTGCACCCTCTCCAAAGCCTCCACGGCCTTCCTGTAATGTGGGGACCAGAACTGCACGCAGTACTCCAAGTGCGGCCGCACCAGAGTTGTGTACAGTTGCAACGTGACGCTGCGACTCCTAAATTCAATCCCCCTACCAATAAACGCCAAGACACCGTACGCCTTCTTAACAACCTTATCTACTTGATTCCCAACTTTCAGGGATCTATGTACACATACACCTAGATCCCTCTGCTCCTCCACTCTATTCAAAGTCCTCCCGTTAGCCCTATACTCCACACATCTGTTATTCCTACCGAAATGGATTACCTCACACTTCTCCGCATTAAACTCCACCCGCCACCTCGCGGCGCAGCTCTGCAACCTGTCCAAGTCACCCTGCAAACTTCGACACCCTTCCTCACAATCTACCACACCTCCGACTTTGGTGTCATCAGCAAACTTACTAATCCACCCAACTATACCCTCATCCAGATCATTAATAAAGATTACAAACAGCAGTGGCCCCAAAACAGATCCCTGAGGCACACCGCTCGTAACCGAACTCCATGATGAATAATTACCATCAACCACCACCCTCTGTCTCCTATCTGCTAACCAATTCCTGATCCAAGTACCTAGATTACCACCAATCCCATACATCTGCATTTTCTGCAGAAGCCTACCATGGTGAACCTTATCAAACGCCTTACTAAAATCCATATATACCACGTCTACTGCCTTACCCCTATCCACCTCTTTGGTCACCTTCTCAAAGAACTCAATAAGGTTAGTAAGGCACGACCTTCCCGCTACAAAACCATGCTGACTGTCTCTACGGTTTATGTTTCCAATAAGATTTATTTCCAAGATCGCAAAAGTAAAACCTTCAATAAAGCAGCTGAATTGAACATTAGGGCCAGAAGTTTCCGGCTGTGCGCATCAGCGGGAACTTCTTATTGTCGCAGAGTGGTGCGCAGCCTCCTGCCGCAAGGAACACGGACAGACCGTAAAGAACGTCCTCTATAACTTTTCTCCATGGAAAAGAATTCCTCCTGGAGTTAACAACGGTAGCCTGATTGAACAACACTGTGGGCGTAGTTACAACGCGCAAGTCACGATGGTTCAAGAAGTTTACCGTCACCTTCTCTGGGGGCAATGAGGAATGTCCAGCAAACGCCGGCCTCGCCGGTGACGCTCACAGCCCGTAAACACGTTGCTTTAAAAAACTGATGCGGTTTCATTAATACAGGTGGAAATGATTATCGCCAAATATAAGCATAGTTAATGGAAATAAAAATCTAGGGAATTCGAAAGGTCAAAAGCCACGCACCCACCATCTCTCCTAAAACCCTAGGATACAAGTCATTAGGTCCAAACGTGACAGGCTGAATGGCCTGTTCCTGCTGCTACGTACATTACGATTTTAACGGAACCGAGAAGGGTGAATACTTCGCAAGGTACCGCAAAACTGTCTGCTACCTCTCCGCAACGGTGTTCCTGTTGGGTCAGTTCTGTTGGGGAGCGTGCAGATTTTCTGGTCCCGTTCGCCAGATCGACGAGACGCCGTCTGCTCGGTCAAACGACCCGCCCGTTTTATTTTTTTTTAAGCCCGATCGACAAAACTCGTCGGGTTTCCCGCCCGTGACGTCCGAGTACGGCGAGCGCCTCGCTCGCTGGCTCGGTGCTGAACTTGAGGGCGACCCTCGGTATTACAGAACTCCTGGACGGTTCCCTGGCTGCCTTTACTCCGCCTACAGCATCGCTCGTGTATTCAGTTCGACGGCTCGGCCTCGGTGTGACCTACCCGAGGACGCTCGACAAGACTGTACTGTGAACCTCCTTCCGTTCGGAGTTCGCTGTCTCGTGTCATTTCTCTCAAAAACAAATGACTGCGGAGGCAGCGAAAATAACGTAAAGCCTCATTTATTTTCTGTATTATTAACGTGACGATAATAACCCTGGGTTTAACAGGAGGCGATAAATCTTTACGTCGTCGTCAAACCAATCTCGTGCACTACTTACCCCGTAAGTGATGAGTAAGGCGTTTGGTTTTAATAACTGACCGGCGCCCTTGAACAGACCCTGCAAGAGACAGAGGATTGAAAATAATTATTAAGTAACGGTGTTCGATATTATAAGTTTTCAAACATCTTTCGAGCTTCTCCGGTGTACAGTGAGAATTATTTAGTGGGTGCCGTCTACGTTTGAAGCTAAGACGCTGCTCCAGAGGACGTGGGAACGTGTACGGCCCTCGCTTACCGACCGGAGGGACGCTACGATTTATTCTACGACGACGACCGACCTCGAAGTAGATCGAACCGTTTCGCTGACGGTCCTGGCTCTCGGTCGTACAAATTTTATACTTGCCTTTCTCCTGCGACGTAACGCTCAAATTCTGAGTGTAACCACGTGTGAATTTACATTGAAAATACAGATAAAGAAATGTGATTGTTGAAAGCCGCTGAACAGCATACGCGTAGAGTGGAAAGTGAGAGTCATTCGCATGTCGAGGTGCGAGATAGGGAAGCGTTTCTTTCAAAAAACTAAAAGCGCGGACTTCTCTTTCCTCCGAAATCTGCGGGTGCTCGGTCAGTTGGAATTTCCAAGACCGAACTGTTACGTGCTTACGACGGATAAGTGTGTCTAACGATTTGGATAAAATCGGGTAAATGATGTGTCGGTACCGATCGAGCTAATCTAAATACAGACCGGAGAGATTCGACGGCCTTCCCCGGTTGCTTTGTTCCTATGTAAATCCAACAGCAGAATTGTGAAATTTAATTCGCTCGTGTGTCAGCGCCAGAGAAATAATCACAAGTGCTCAAACGTCCTCGACGCCGAGCGAATTCGTGAATGCCCTTCGGGACAAAGGACCCCGTGGTCCGCGTCCCAGCCCGGTTCGTTCCCCGCTTGATTCCTAATGCTCTTTGAGGTGGATGAGCAAGCCACCCCTCTGAAAACAATCACTGATCGCGATTAGAGAAAGGGACAGAGGGACCTATTGGCAGGGGCCCGACAAAGCAGAACCAACCTCGGCAATTCTAGACCAACTAACCTTCTCGAGTCCCCCTCGGTAACACCTCGAGACCGGCGCAAGCTGACGATAATTGCACCGTGATACGCGGGGTGCGTATTCCGAGAAACGTACCGTAGCGACTCGCCGAGCCGACTGAAATAGTCACACGCTCCAAAACAATTAACGTTAATCTTTGAGGGGGAAAGAAAATGGACTCTGTGCCGTCAACATTGAAGGAGAATAAATTTGTGGATTGCGTTCGAGGGAACCCGATAATCTTTTCTCGACACGCAAATAGTCAGAGGATTCGGGCCGACCGAAGACCAGAAATCGTAGAATCCTACCGTGCGGGATGAGGCCGTTCGACCCGTTGATTCTGCACCGACCGCGATCCCACCCGGGCCCTGTCTCTACAACCCCATGTATTTACCTTAGCTAGCACCCCCTGACGCGATGGGCACGGCCGATCCACCTGACCCGCACGTCTTTGGATTCTTTGAAACAAAATTATTATTAAAGGTAGAGGCCTTGGCTGAGGTACTGTTTTTCAAAAAGAATTGAGAAGGAAGAAGTACTGTTAAGATACAGTAAGAAGTCTCACAACACAAGGTTAAAATCCAACAGGTTCGTTTGGAATCACGAGCCTTAGGAGCGCTGCTCCTTCGTCGGGTGAGTCACGTTACTGTGGAAAGGAGCTGAATCGGTAATGGATCTCCACCAGCTATGATTCTATCTCTGCTGATATTACTTTGGCGTCTTCACGCTAATCAACTCAGAAACTCCTCCAAGCTATTCTGTCCCTCCAGCCTTACCTTATGTCCCCGATTGCACCTTTCACGTATCCTGAACGCATCTCTTCCTACCGGCCCCCAGGAGGTAATGTAGCCCAGTTATCACGAACCTCCCACCTCAATTTGAACTCCTGGCCTCATTATTATCTTCACCTTCAAAACCCTTTTCTGAATTTCTCCGTTCAATTACAAACTCGTGCCTTCCGCCGAGCTTCCCAGAGCCCCGGGGTGACGGCTGATCCACCGTCCTGTGAAACAACTTGGAAAGCTTTGCCAGGGTAACAGCGCTACACGGACAGAAACTGTTATCTTTACGATAATCAGTCTGGCTATTGGCACGGAAGGAAGGATGACTCCACCAAATTAGTCACTGTGCGGTTTTACACCTAAACGACACACGTTAAAGGAGGTTTATCATCTAGCGGATTCGTAAACGTGTGCATTACGGGCAGCGCGGCACCGGGAACCCGGTTTCCGTTGCAGCCTCGGGTCACCGCCTGTGTGCAGTTTGCACATCCTCCCCGTGTCTGCGTGGGTTTCCTTTGGGTGCTCCGGTTTCCTCCCACAGTCCGAAGATGTGCGGGTTAGGTTAATTGGCTGTGTGAACCCCGCCCCCCACCCCCCACCCAACGAGTGTTAGGGAAATCGACAGGATAAATATACGGGGTAACGGGGATAGGGCTCGGAGGGGAATTACTGTCAGTGCGGGCTCGATGGGCCGAGGGGCCTCTTTCTGCACTGTAGGGATTCTATGATTGTAATATATTACTGTTAACGATATACCAAAGGAACTAACGACGAAACGCTGACCCCGACAAACTACAAAGAGTTGTGAAAGAAGCCCAATCCATCACGCAAACCGGCCTCCTGTCCGTTGACCGTCTCCGCTTTCTGCTGCCTCGGGAAAGCAACCAGCGTAATCGAGGACCCCGCGTACCCCGGACGTTCTCTCTTCCGCCTTCTCTCGTCAGGAAAAACATACAAATGTCTGACGATATGTACTACCCGACTCGAGAACACCTTTCTCCCTGCTGCCGTCAGACTTTGGAAGGGACCTACCTCGTACAAAGTTGATCTTTCTCTATACCCTAACTACGACTGTAACACCACATTCTGTAGTCTCTCCTTTCCTCCTCAACGAGTGGTATGCTTTGTCTGTACGGCATGCGAGAAACAATATGTTTCACTGTATGTTGATACACGTGATAGAAATAAATCAAATCAAAAAGTAATTCGACTGGAAAGCAAACAAACCCTAAGGTTAGGCGTAATACTGAGCTTGCTTTCCGTTTGCCACGAAATTGCAGTGAACTTGAACCTTAATTCAAAGTTAACGTTCATTCCGAGGGAGCTAGGACACAAAAGCAGGGATGTACAGCTGAGGCTGTATCCGACTCTGGTCAGATCCCATTTGGGGGACTGTGAGCAGGTTTGGACACTGTACCTAAAGGAAAGATGTGCTGGCCTTGGAGTGGCTCCAGAGAAGGTTCACGAGAACGATCCCAGGAACAAAGGGTTTGTCAAACAAGGAGCAATTGAATATTCTGGGCCTGTACATGGAGTTCAGAAAGATGAGGGGTGGGGAGGGAGTCGTCGTCAAATTGAAACTTACAGAGTATTGCGTGGTCTACGTAGAGTGGACGTGGAGAGCAGTTTCCACTCGTGGGAGAGATTGGAACTCGAGGCACAACCTCAGACTGAAGGGTCGTTCCTTTAAAACTGAGATGAGGAGGAATTTCTTCAGCCAGAGGGTGGGGAAGGGAGTACGTCTGGGGAAATCTTTGGAATTCGTTGCCACAGAGGGCTGTGCAGAGCGGGTCATTGAGTGCCTTTTAGGCAGAGACAGATAGGTTCTTGATCGATAAGGGGATAAATGGTTACGGGCAGAAGGAAGGAGAATAGGGATCAGAATCGTATTAGCCGTGACTGAATGGTGGAGCAGGCTCGATGGGCAGAATGGCCTCAGTCTGCTCCCGCTTCCTCCCACGATCCAAAGATGTGCGGGTTAGGGGTATCGGCTACGCTAAATTGCCAACTGGTGTCTGGGGGGACGAGTGGGGTCAATAGGTAAGGTTAAGAAGATAGGGGCTAGGTGGGAATGTGGTCGGTACAGACTCGATGGGCCAAATGGCTTTCTTCTGCACTGCAGGGATTCTACGTCTTTTGGTCCAAAATAAACGACCGCGTTAGGCCGTCTTTCAAAAACGCAGTTCGGATCAGTTCTTTGGAAGTGACGGCTAGCGGTCGAACGGAACGAATTCACGCGGACGAACGGAACTCTCACCTCGGTGCACTTCATCTCGGTGATGTGAATCATGTTAATGTTTACGATGAGATCGAAGGAGTTTGGCTTCAATCCTCCCCAGGTCTCCCAGCTCTGCGAACAGTCAATGTTAAGCGGCTGCTTTACGTTCTGCACTCTGGTCGCCGCAATGTAGGCCGAAATGCTGGGGGGGGGAAGAAAAGAAACGCGTTGAGATAAGTCTTTGCCATCGGGTAACCGTGCAAGAAAATGAATACGCTACGGGGAAAAGCACCGTGCCGCAGCCGAAGAGAAAACCTCAGCAGGGCCGGCAGCGTCTGCGAGGAGAGAAAAGAGCTGGCGTTTCGAGTCCAGACGACCCTTTGTCAAAGTGACAGCTTTGGACTCGAAACGTCAGCTCTTTCCCTCGCCTTACAGATGCCGCCAGACCGAACGGAACTTCGAACGTTACGGCGCAGTACAGGCCCTTCGGCCCTCGATGCCGCGCCGACCGGTGGAACGGATCTCGTGACCCTGTAACCTAAACTATTCCGATGTTATCCGTACGCCTATCCACTGACCGTTTGAACGCCCTTAAAGTTGGCGAGTCCGCGACTGCTGCAGGCAGGACGTTCCACGCCCCGACTACCCTCCGAGTAAAGAACCTACCTCTGACGTCCGTCCTATAATCGCCGCCCCTTAATTTAAAGCTACGTCCCCTCGTGTTAGCCATCACCGTCAGAGGAAAAAGGCTCTCGCTGTCCGCTCTATCTAATCCTCTGATCATCTTGTCTGCCTCAATTAGGTCACCTCGTAACCTTCTTCTCTCTAATGTAAATGACCTGCTGATATAGAACATAGAACATTACAGTGCAGAACAGGCCCTTCGGCCCACAATGTTGCGCCGACCAGTTTTTTTATTAAAAAAAACACTGACCCACTAATCTAAACCGATCCCTTTTCGTCCATAAACCTATCCACGGATCTCTTAAACGCCCCCAAACTAGGCGCATTTACAACTGCAGCAGGCAGGACATTCCAATCCCTCACCACCCTCTGGGTAAAGAACCTACCCCTGACATCCGTCCTGTAACTACCCCCCCTTAATTTAAAGCCATGCCCCCTCGTGCTAGCTTTCTCCATCCGAGGAAAAAGGCTATCACTATCCACCCTATCTAAACCTCTAATCATCTTATACGTTTCAATAAGATCCCCGCTTCGCCTCCTTCTTTCCAGCGAAAACAACCCCAAATCCCTCAGTCTCTCCTCGTAGGACCTCCCCTCCATACCAGGCAACATCCTGGTAAACCTCCTCTGCACCCTCTCCAAAGCCTCCGCGTCCTTCCTGTAATGTGGGGACCAGAACTGCACGCAGTACTCCAAGTGCGGCCGCGCCAGAGTTCTGTACAGTTGCAACGTGACGCTGCGACTCCTAAATTCAATCCCCCTACCAATAAACGACAAGACACCGTATGCCTTCTTAACAACCTTATCTACTTGATTCAATACAATAGGATTGTAGCTGATCAACGTTCCTCAAATTTCCTTGCTATTTCTCAAACTTGATTCCCTCACTGATCAAAAATCTATCTCAGCCTTAAATATACACAAGGACATTTTCCCCCACAGCTCTGTGGCATTTAGTTCCAAAGACAAGTTGTAAATTGGCTTGGCTTTATTCTGAAACTGCTTTCTGGTCTAGACTCTCCCTGAAGGAGAGCAACCTCGGCATTTACCCTGTCCAACCCATTAAAAATTCGATGTTTTTCAAAGGGATACAACTGCACGACTTACCAGGGTATTTCACAGGCCAATTAAGAGTCTGGAGTCACATTTAGGCCAGAACAAATAAGAGTAGATAACTGGCTGCAGCATCCAGTACAAGAGTTGGGAAATCATGTTGCAGCTATAATCAAACCTTGGATAGGCCACGCATTTGGTGTATTGCTTGCGGTTCTGGTTGCCAGATTACCAGGAGTGCAAAGGTGGTTCTCTTTTATGGTCAAACCAAATAGACAAACTCAAACTAAATTAGGACAAAGTAAAAAGGGGCAGCTCCCCAAAAGGAAGGGGAACAGCCCAAACCAAAAGTATAAAAGGAAACTTAAGACACATCAAAAGTGCAAAGGTGGTTCACCAGGATGTTATCTGGTGTTGGCTCTGTGGGGTTGAATAAACTAGAATTGTTTTCACTGGAAAGACAGAGTCTGAGGGGAGACAGTGATAGAGGTCTATAAGCTTAAGGAGCACCGACTGGGTGATAGTCAGAGGCTTTTGCCTCAGGGTGGAAGTGTCAATTACAAGGGGGAACAGGTTCAATGTGAAGGGGGGAACATTTGATATTGTGCAGGAGAAGTTTCTCTGGAACGTGCTGCCAGAGGATGTCGTGGAAACAGGCACATTAGCAACATTCGAGAGGCATTTGGATGGGTACATGAATAGGGAGGGAATTGAGGGATACAGACCAAGGGCAGAAGGTTTTTTTAAACTTTAGCTCAGGCCTCATGACTGGCACAGGCTTGGAGAGCCAAAGGGACTGTACCTGTGCTTTGTTCTTCACTCTTCCAATGAAGTAGTTATGTACATTAGTGATCCAGATGTGGGAGGTAAAGTGAGAAAGTTCAAAGATGACAAAGTTAGTGGAGTGTAAATAGCAAGGAGGAAAGCCTTTGAATACAGGATGATAAAACAGGCTAGACTGAACAGCAGCAAACTGAATTTAACACAAGTGAGGTGATGTATTTTGGAAGGACATTTCCCAAGGGAATCACACAATGACCAATCCGACGTTTGGATGTATAGTAGACCAGAGGCAGCTGGGATGCATCTCCTTACGTCAAGCGATTTCTCTTTCCGTTACAGATTCCAGCGTCCCGGGTGATCTGCGCTTGTACCGTGCCGCAACAATTCGATTCACGCGTTCGGGTGATCGTCCCCACCTCGGATTTAATCCACAAATTTAGCGATTACGAGTCTTGCGTTCTCGTACTGCATGGGAAAGTGCGCTTCAAAAGCGTTAGGACAGGCACGCTGACGTCTGTCAAATTTAGCAGATGGCGACCGCTCCAGCCGCTTTAAGTTCGACGTACTAATTCGCTCAAAGAAAAGCAGGCGGGAAATGTCACCGTCGGCCGACGTGGCTCCGAGCAACCGAGATCACGCAAAACGGATTCCAATTTCTGGTTAGTTTCTCATCCACCCGCATTTGGCCTTGGAGGGAGTGCAGAGGAGGTTTACTAGGCTGATACCGGAGTTGAGGGGGCTGAGCTATGAGGAGAGGCTGAATAAACTAGGCTTGTACTGGTTAGAGTTTAGAAGGATGAGGGGAGATCTCATTGAGACGTACAAGATGATGAAAGGGATGGATAGGATAGAGGTGGAGAGGTTCTTCCCGCTCAGAAAGGACAGTAGGACGAGAGGGCACAGCCTCAAGATTGGTGGGGGCGGGGTGGGCAGTTCAGATCAGAGTTGAGGAGGAACTTCTTCATTCAAAGGGTGGTGAATCTCTGGAATTCTCTGCCCGTTGAAGTGGTGGAGGCTCCGCGGGTAGATAGGTTTTTGGTAGGCGACGCGATTAAGGGTTACGGGGAGAAGGCGGGAAGGTGGAACTGAGCCACGACAGATCAGCCGTGATCTTACTGAATGGCGGGGCAGGCTCGAAGGGCTAGATGGCCTACTCCTGCTCCTATTTCTTATGTTCTTACATTTAAAATATTTTTAAAAAGGATACAGAGAGCAAAGCAGAGAAACAACAAGCGTGCCACAAACCAACGGTCAGACAGGATAGAATCGGTCCGGAATTTTGGCGTCCCGCCCGATGTGGGCGGGGGGGGGGGGGGACTGTGGAAAGACCGTCGACGGCGTTTTAATGTTTTGGGGCGAGCGAGGCCGTAAAATCCTGTCCGTTATTTACAGGCCGTGAGAGTTTTCTCTGGTCCGCGTGCTGTACCTCGGAAGATCAACGACGCTCTTAGAAATAACAATTCAAGATTTTTGCAACTATCTTAGACGGGGGACAGAGGTGGGGGTGGGGGTTGGAATTTCCGGCCTCACTCACCCCAGCGCTGAGAAATCCCACCCAAAGTCAACAGCCCTTTGCGCGGCCCGTATCCCTCCAGTTACGATTCCCGTGGCAGACGGGATGGAGAATTTCACCCAGGGCCTCGATTTACTATCTCCTCTGTTGACATCTCTGACGGTGCAGCAGACCCCGTGCGCTCCACCTTCCAGCATTTTGTGCCCAAGACTCGTGTGGGACTTGAACCTGCAACCTCTGACTCAGAGACGAGAGTGTTATGCGCTCAGCCGCTGGATGGTCTGACTGGGCTGAATGGCCTGTTTCAGTATTACAAAACATTGTACTTTATGTGGCAAGCAGCGTATTTTTGTCTCGTTAGGGACAACACTGCGGGAGATTTGTTGTTATAATGTAATAAGGATGGTTTTTCTCCTTTGGTCTATCAATGCAGGCAGTCGTGAGCATGTGGACGTTGGCACGATTCTCACGACAAAACAAAAGTGGCACGGCGGTTAGCTCTGCCGGTCACGGTGCCAGAGACCTGGGTTCAATTCCGGCCTCGGGTTACTATCTGTGTGGAGCCTGCACGTTCTGCCCGTGTCTGCGTAGGTTTCCCCTGGGTGCTCCGGTTTCTTCCCACGGTCCAGAGATGGGCGAGTTAGGTGGATTGGCCGTGCTAAATTCTCCCTAGTGTCAGAAGATTAGCGGGGTAAATATGGGAATAAGGCCTGGGTGGGATTGTGGTCAGCGAAGACTCAATGGGCCGAATGGCCTCTTTCTGCGCAGTAGGGATTCTGTGATTCTAAAATGTAATATTTAGCTTAATAAAGAAAATTAGTCAATA
Organism: Carcharhinus amblyrhynchos; assembly: GCF_965287045.1. Classification (NCBI taxonomy): domain Eukaryota; kingdom Metazoa; phylum Chordata; class Chondrichthyes; order Carcharhiniformes; family Carcharhinidae; genus Carcharhinus; species Carcharhinus amblyrhynchos. The sequence continues at coordinate 6,116,534 of NC_137341.1, read as the reverse complement.
TGGCGGATACTGGAATCTGAAACAAAAACAGAGAACGCTGGAAAAACACAGCGGGTCTGGCAGCATCTGGGGAGAGAAAACAGTCAATGTTTTGAGTCCGCTTGACTCTTCATCAGTGGGGGAAAAGGTGTTGCATATAAAACTGTAGCTGGGAAAGATTACAATGAGACATAGCAACCTTAAGAACAAAAAAAATTGTCCTGGGATTGGGGCAGGGGTGGATTGGATTGCATTGCATTGAGACAATAAATGGATAGGATTTGGGGCGGCACTGTAGCAAGCGCTGCTGCTTCACGGCTCCAAGGACCTGTTCGATTACCGGCTCGGGTCGCCGTCTGTGTGGAGTTTGCACATCCTCCCCGTGTCTGTGTGGGTTTCCTCCCAGAATCCAAAGATGTGCGGGTTAGGTCAATTAGCTGTGCTAAAATCGGCCCTGAGTGTCCTGAGATGCGTAGGTTAGAGGGGTTAGCGGGTAAATATGTAGGGATGCGGGGGGGTACGGCCTGGGTGGGACTGTGGTCGGCGCAGACTTCGTGGGCCAAATGGCCTCTTTCTACACTGCAGGGTTTCTACCATGTTAAAAAAAGCATTTAAGACGGAGAAGAAAGGTCACAATCTAAAGTCGCCGAACTCGACGTCGAGTCTCGAGGGTTGCGACGTGCCCGATCGGAAGACGAGGTGCCGCTGCTCCAGCTTGCGCCGGGCTTCGCCGCGGCAGGTCGGGGACGGACGTGCAGGCACGAGAGCGAGGTGCTGAATTAAAACGGCGGCGACAGGAAGGCTGGGTTCGTGCGCGCGGACCGAACGGAAGTGTGCCGCAAAGCGGTCGCCCGGTCCGCGTTTAATCGCCCCGGTGCAGAGGGCGCCACCTTGGGAGCAGCGAATACGACGAACCAAACGGAAGAAGGTGCAACGAAAAGCTGCTCGAACTGAAAGGGGTGTTTGGGGGTCCTGAACAGCGAGGGGGGAGGAGGTAAAGGGACAGGCGTCGCGCCTTTCGCGATTGTGAGGAGATGGGGAAGGGGATAAAAGGGGAAGCCGACGGAGGAGCGGACAAGGGTGTCATAGATAGAGTAATATTTAGCTGAAAGGATTCCTTAAGTTTGTTATTAAAATAATATAAATTATGCAGCAGTGATGTTCTCCATTAGGTTCACTACAATTGGCAGTCACACCCTTGGGTTTTGGCACACCACCTAATCTTCTGTCTGTTCCGTTAAAATGTCTCCACGTCCATTCTCTGAATAATTCGGTTAATAAAATTAACTGCTCTCCTCGTTATTAGATCACGATACGCAGGTGACCAGGATTTGAAGGCTAGGGTAGGAATAATTAGTCCACTTCCGTAAGGATAAATTTTCTGTCTTTTGCGACAGCCCTGCAGGGGTATAATGCGTTAATACTCGCATCGATCGCTCGGGGCGGCACAGCGGTTCGCACTGTCGCTTCACAGCCCCAGGGACCCGGGCTTGATTCCCGGGTTGGGTCAGCGTTTGGACGGAGTCTGCACGTCCTCCCCGTGTCTGCGTGGGTTTCCTCCAGGTGATTCACTGGAGGAACAAGCAAACGAACAGAAGATGGGTCTGGAGGATGCGTAAATGGGAATCGCAGACTCATCAACAACAACTGCTGGTGGAAGAAAAGGGGCTATTCCACAAAAAACATAGAATCCCTACTGTGCAGACGGAGACCGTTCAGTCCATCGAGACTGCATCGACTCCCTGGAAAAAGGATCTTACACAGGCCCGTTCCCCCCTCCTGTCCCACAACTCCATACATTTACCACGGGTGATCCACCTAACCTACGCGTCGTGGGACACCGAGGGGCAATTCGGCATGACCAATCCTCGTAACCTGCGTATCTTTGGGTACCGGTTAGGATTTGAAATCGCCGATCGTGATATTAAGGTCAAAAGATAATGTGCTGTTCCTCGCGTTTCTGTGGCACGTCATTGGAACAAGGCATTCAGATGCTGAGGTCAGGGTGGGAACGGGGCACAGAATTAGAATAAGAGGTTGGAAATTCAGGCTCAGTTTTTTTTTAATTCATTCGCTGGGATATGGGCTCGCCCAGCGTTTATAACACATCCCGAGTTGCCCTTGAGAAGACCTTGTTAATCCACTTCAGCTGATGTGAGGTAGGTACACCCACAGTGCTGTCGTGAAGGGAGTTCTCAGATTTTGAGCCAGCAAGAGTGAAAGAACGTGTAAATTTAATAGAGAAGTTCAACAAAGTGCTCGACTCGTCTGCGTTTGATTTAATTGTAATAACAAACTACTTTCTTTATCAAAGATTGCTGATGTCCTTCTTCAAAACCCGAGCTGTTTTCCTTTTACGTGGAATAGCACACGCAGGGAGGCAAAGAGGTTAGCACTGCTGCCCCACAGCACCAGGGATCTAGGTTCAATTCTGGCCTCGGGTCACATCGCAACGTAAGAAATAGGAGCAGGAGTAGGCCGTCGAGCCCTTCCAGCCTGCCCCGCCGTTCAATAAGATCGTGGCTGATCTGAAGTGGATCGGTTCCACTTTCCCGCCCTCTCCCCATAACCCTTAATCCCCTTGCCTATCAAAAACCCATCTACCCGCGTCTTAAATATATTTAGCGAGGCAGCCTCCACCACTTCAACGGGCAGAGAATTCCAGAGATTCGCCACCCTTTGAGTGAAGAAGTTCCTCCTCGACTCTGTTCTAAACTGCCCCCCCCCGCCTATCTTGAGGCTGTCCGTGTGGAGTCTGCACGCTCTCCCTGTGTCTGCGTGGGTTTCCTTCGGGTGCTCTGGTTTCCTCGCACAGTCCAAAGATGTGCCAATTCGGTGCGCTGGCCGTGCTAAATTGTTCCTTAGTATTACGGGAATTGCCAGGGTAAATGAGTGGGGTTACGGGAATAGGGCCTGGGTGGGATTGTGGCCGGAGCAGACTCAATGGGCCGAATGGCCTCCTTCTGCACTGTAGGGATTCTGCGATTCAGCTAAAACAGATAGGGAAGCGATCTGACCGCAGGCACTTGGAATCAAATGTGCTGTGTCATTGAAGAACTTATTGTTTTAAAAATAAAAAAAAGACTCAAAGCAAAATAATGAGTATTTAAACAAAACAAGCTCAACAATGTTATCGGAGCAGCATCGTACAGAAATCGTAACTGTCGGGTAAAATATTAAAACGTCCGCACTTTATCACTCGTCCGTACCCACACGCGTCGGTACGAAAAACATTATTCGTCTTTATCTCTTGCAGTGAAAAATGATGAAAGCTGTAAATGGCCTTTGCTGGAACTGTACGTGCAATGACTACTAATGAGAGAGCTCGGAAATTCACTGACTAATCGGTGTCGTTTCAACCTAATCGATCGCCGCCTGAGATTGAGAAATTCAGGTGTCACCTGAGCAAATAATGTCTGTACGGCAGGGTCAGCGCTGCGACGCGACAGGCAAATAAACAAACGGCGACTCGGGGGTAAAACATTCCACCCGTTTCGTTCTTACCGACACGTTCTTTCGCTCTTGCTGGCTCACTGGAGCGACGGCGATCGAGGGGAGACCTGATAGAAGTCTACGAGATTGTGAGAGGCGTGGACAGAGTGGAAAATCAGAAGCTTTTTCACAGGGTGGAAGAATCACTTACTAGGGGGCATAGGTTTTAAGGTGCGAGAGGCAAGGTTCAACAGAGATGTACGAGGCAGAGAACGGTGGGTGCCTGGAACTCGTTGCTGGGGGAGGTAGTGGAAACACGTACGGTCGTGACTTTTAAGGGGCAAGAAGGCAAACGAGATGGGAACAGAGCGATATCCTGCGCTGTAATTTTCTTTGTTCTTTGATATTTAGCATTTGCATGGATTTACTAATTAGTTGAGAATGGGGACAGCGTGGCAGGAGGAAGCGGGGGGACATTAATACAGGCGATTCTCTTTGTGAGGGTTTTCAGGCGGGCGACAGGTCTCCTGCCTGTATATGGCCGAGCCATGGATCGTAGAACCCTACAGGGCGGAAAGAGGCCCTTCGGCCCATCGAGTCTGCACCTAACACAATCCCACCCAGGCCCTACCCCCGTATCCCTGCGTACTACATGCACTGATCCCTCTAACCTACGCGTCCCTGGACGCTCAGGGGCAATTTCTCAGCGTGGCCGATCGACCTAACCCGCACGTCTTTCGAAGCCCCCGTCTCGTTCTCCTGGGCCTTGGACCTGTGATGTCTGGAAAAGGAAGGGGCTCCCTGCTGGATTCCCGTATCGTCGGAGAGCCAGCCATTGCAAAAGGGCTACGGCAACACTAGACGATTCACCGAGAGGAGCGGAATTACCCCCGAAGATAGGAACCGAAAGTCAAACTGAGGGTCAACGGGTCAATCTCTGTGGCTGCCTCAGAGTCTGAGGACTATCGGCCCCGATCTGTGGGACTGTACACCTTGCTTATTAAATCGCTGAATACGCAAACTTGCAAATGGGGGAGAAAAAGTTGAAATGCCCCTGATAATTCCTGCTCTGCCCTCCCGCTGCCATCTCACGCGGCACTCAACACAAACAGCAGACTCGAGATGAAGATGATCCGAGACACGGCAACTGCAACCGGCTGGAACTCACGGCTTGCGTTCCCAACATTCTCCACTGCAATCCCACTCAGAATGGCAGAATTGTTATGGTGCAAAAGGGGGCCATTTGGCCCATCAAGTGTGAGGTTATCCACTTTGGCAGGAATAATACTAGGAGGGATTACTATTTCGAGGGGGAAAAGCTGCAGCATGCTACGGTGCAGAGGGACCTGGGGGTCCTTGTGCACGAGTCGCAAAAACCCAGCCTGCAGGTGCAGCAGGTGATCAGGAAAGCAAATGGGATGCTGGCCTTTATAGCGAGGGGGATTGAACATAAAAGCAGGGAGGTCTTGCTACAACTGTACAGGGTACTGGTGAGGCCGCAGCTGGAGTACTGTGTGCGGTTTTGGTCGCCGCACTTGCATAGGATATTTTGGCCTTGGAGGGAGGGTGCAGGAGGTTCACTAGGCTGATACCGGAGATGAGGAGGTTGGACTATGAAGAGAGGCTGAATAGACTGGGTTTGTACTCGTTGGAGTTTAGAAGGATGGGGGGAGATCTTAGAGAGACGTATAAGATAATGAAAGGGATGGATAGGGTAGAGGTAGAGAGATTCTTCCCGCTCAGAAAGGACAGCAGGACGAGAGGGCACAGCCTCAAGATAAGGGGAGGGGCAGTTTAGATCACAGTCGAGGAGGAACTTCTTCACTCAAAGGGTGGTGAATCTCTGGAATTTTCTGCCCGTTGAAGTGGTGGAGGCTACCTCGCTAAATATATTTAAGACACGGGTAGCTAGGTTTTTGACAGGCGAGGGGATTGAGGGTTACGGGGAGAAGGTGGGAAAGTGAAACCGATCCACTTCAGATCAGCCGTGATCTTATTGAATGGCGGGGCAGGCTCGAAGGGCTAGATGGCCGACTCCTGCTCCTGTTTCTTATGTTCTTATGACGTCTGCACTGGCTCTCCACATTAGCACAATCAGTGCCATTTCCCTGCCTTCCCCCCGCCGATATCCGTGCACATTGTTTATATTCAAATAACCATCTAACGCCCACATGAATGGGTGGCACAGGGGTCAGCACTGCTGCCTCACAGCGCCAGGGATCCGGTTCAATTCCCAGCTTGGGTCGCTGTCTGTGTGGAGTTCTCCCCGTCTCTGCGTAGGAGTCCTCTGGGTGTTCCTGTTTCCGCCCAAATCCAAACTGTGTGGGTTAGGTGCATTGGCCGTGCAAAATTGTCCCTGAGTGTCAGGGGATCAGCAGAGTAAATACGTGGGGTTACGGGCATAGGGTCTGGGTGGGATTATGGTCGGTGCAGACTCGATGGGCTGAATGGCCACCTTTTGCACCGTCAGGATTCTATGGCGAATGCCTTGCCGGTACCTGTTTCCGCCGCTCTTCCTGGTAGAACATTCCAGGCTCCGACCGCTCGCTGTGTCGCAACGTTTGCCTCTTTCCTAAATCGCTTTAAATCTGTGCCCTCTCGTTCTCGATCCCTTTACGAGCATGGACGGTTTCTCTCCGTCTACTCCGAACAGCCCCCTAATTATTTTAAACGCCCCCGTCAAATCTCCTCTTAGCCTTCTCCTCTCCGAGGAGGACAGTCCCGACCTCTCCGATCTATCCTCCTAAGTGAATTTTAGTCGGGATTATTAAATCTCCTTCATACTGTGGCGTTACTCCACAGGATACTGACAGCCCTCTGAGCCGAGTGTCCGTCCTCTCGGTGAGGTCTTGGGGCGCTGAACCTATGTTGGCTATTCGACCACAAAAGGCATCGCGGTCTTAGAACATAGAACATTACAGCGCAGAACACGCCCTTCGGCCCACGATGTTGCGCCGACCAGTTAAAAAACAATGACCCTCTAACCTAAACCAATCCCTTTTCGTCCATCGTCGTTCAAACCCTGCCCGTCTATAGCTCCGGCAGGAAAGCAAGTCATTTTTTTTCCCTTCTCTATAATCTAGGGATTCAGATAAACTGTAGCACTCCATCGTTGCTCCTCAGAGAGGAGTACGCGCCACAATGTGCCTTCGTACTGATCCGCAGGGCGCTCGCACAGATTTATTTCTGAATCCTGAGCCGCTGGCTGATAATTTTTACAATCTGTTTAATTGAGTCTGTCTCAGATTATTTTGCTTGGATTCAAGTCACCCCAGGTCTTAATCACGATCGTTCCTCTTTCAACACTGGTTGTTTGAAACAGAATAAACTAACACGCTTGTGGGGCTGAACGTTACACTACATCCGAGATGTGATGATCTAGACCCCCGGCTCCTTTAGTAGCTCTGCAGATAAATCCATTTTTTTTCCCTGGAGCTTGTCCTGATTCTGTTTCAATTTAATATTAAGTAAGATGTAATGGAACAGACAACTGGATTTCTGAAATGTTAAGACATGGAATAAACGGGGAGCTTGCTGATTAAATTGCTGAATACGCAAATGGGCAACAAATAGTTTTAATGATCGCTCGTGGACAAAGTGATTCTCCGACAGACAAACTGTCAAAAAACAGACCCTCAAACGACAGAGTGACCCAGTGGGCAGACACAATTCACAGACAGGCTGACTACAGCTAAATGCAGAGCGTGACTGTCACAGTGATTGCTGCTGAACAGTCCAGAAACTCCTGATGCTTACCAGCCTCCTGTTGCTCTTCCTTCCTCATTCCCTCCCTCCCCAGCTCCCCGACACCGCCACCAACCCCCCCCCACCACCAAGCTCCCCGCTCCCTCTCTCCCCAACCAACCACCCCCCCAGCTCCCCCACCAACCCCCCCAGCTCCCCCATGCCGCCACCAAGCCCCCCACACTCCCCCCTCACGCTGCCACGAAGCCCCCACACTCCCCCGTCACAGAGCACCCCCCCGCCACACTCCCCCCTCACAGAGCACCCCCCCGCCACACTCCCCCCTCACAGAGCACCCCCCCGCCACACTCCCCCCTCACAGAGCACACCCCCGCCACACTCCCCCCTCACAGAGCACCCCCCCGCCACACTCCCCCCTCACAGAGCACCCCCCCGCCACACTCCCCCCTCACAGAGCACCCCCCCGCCACACTCCCCCCTCACAGAGCACCCCCCCGCCACACTCCCCCCTCACAGAGCACCCCCCCGCCACACTCCCCCCTCACAGAGTACCCCCCCCGCCACACTCCCCCCTCACAGAGTACCCCCCCCGCCACACTCCCCCCTCACAGAGCACCCCCCCGCCACACACCCCCTTCACAGAGCACCCCCCCGCCACACTCCCCCCTCACAGAGCACCCCCCCGCCACACTCCCCCCTCACAGAGCACCCCCCGGCCACACTCCCCCCTCACAGAGCACCCCCCCGCCACACTCCCCCCTCACAGAGCACCCCCCCGCCACACACCCCCCTCACAGAGCACCCCCCCGCCACACACCCCCCTCACAGAGCACCCCCCCGCCACACACCCCCGTCACAGAGCACCCCCCCGCCACACTCCCCCGTCACAGAGCACCCCCCCGCCACACTCCCCCGTCACAAGCACCCCCCCGCCACACTCCCCCGTCACAGAGCACCCCCCCGCCACACTCCCCCGTCACAGAGCACCCCCCCGCCACACACCCCCGTCACAGAGCACCCCCCCGCCACACACCCCCGTCACAGAGCACCCCCCCGCCACACTCCCCCGTCACAGAGCACCCCCCCGCCACACTCCCCCCTCACAGAGCACCCCCCCGCCACACTCCCCCCTCACAGAGCACCCCCCCGCCACACTCCCCCCTCACAGAGCACCCCCCCGCCACACTCCCCCCTCACAGAGCACCCCCCCGCCACACTCCCCCCTCACAGAGCACCCCCCCGCCACACTCCCCCCTCACAGAGCACCCCCCCGCCACACTCCCCCGTCACAGAGCACCCCCCCGCCACACTCCCCCCTCACAGAGCACCCCCCCGCCACACTCCCCCCTCACAGAGCACCCCCCCGCCACACACCCCCCTCACAGAGCACCCACCACACCCTCCCCCCACTGCAGACCCCCCACCAACTGCAGACCCCCCCATCCCCCCACCACCCCTGACAGACCCCCCCATCCCCCCACCACCCCTGACAGACCCCCCCAATCCCCCCACCACCCCTGACAGGACCCCCCCATCCCCCCACCACCCCTGACAGACCCCCCCAATCCCCCCACCACCCCTGACAGGACCCCCCCATCCCCCCACCACCCCTGACAGACCCCCCCAATCCCCCCACCACCCCTGACAGACCCCCCCAATCCCCCCACCACCCCTGACAGGACCCCCCCATCACCCCACCACCCCTGACAGACCCCCCCATCACCCCTGACAGGACCCCCCCCATCACCCCTGACAGGACCCCCCCATCACCCCACCACCCCTGACAGACCCCCCCATCACCCCTGACAGACCCCCCCCATCCCCCCAACACCCCTGACAGACCCCCCCCATCCCCCCCACCCCTGACAGACCCCCCCCATCCCCCCCCACCCCTGACAGACCCCCCCCATCCCCCCCCACCCCTGACAGACCCCCCCCATCCCCCCCCACCCCTGACAGACCCCCCCCATCCCCCCCCACCCCTGACAGACCCCCCCCCATCCCCCCCCACCCCTGACAGACCCCCCCCATCCCTGACAGACCCCCCCCATCCCCCCCCACCCCTGACAGACCCCCCCCATCCCCCCCCACCCCTGACAGACCCCCCCCATCCCCCACTGCACACCCCCCATCCCCCCCCCATCCCCCACTGCACCCCCCCCATCCCCCCCCATCCCCCACTGCACCCCCCCCATCCCCCCCACTACACCCCCCGCCCCTTACCGACCCCCACCCCCCCCCACCGACCCCCCCACCATACCCCCTTTACAGACCCGACCACACCCCCCCTTACAGAACCCCCCCACACCAACCCAACCCACCCCGCTGCAGACCTCCCTCCCCCCGCCCCGGCCCCTCACCTCTCCAGTGCCCGGGGCTCCAGCTCGGAGGGCTGCCACATCACGCTGGGCAGAGCCTGGGCGAAGTGCACCAAGTGCTGCCCGGATCCCGAGGCTAACTCCAGGGCCAGGGCGGGTGCTCCGGGGCGCAGCTGCTGCCGGATGACGCTCAGGATGGGCTCCTTGTTCCGCTCGGCAGCCGGAGCCACCATCATGGTGCGGCCAGCGAGCGAGCGCCGCAGCCCCGACTGTCCGCCTCGGCACCTCCAAACTTTGCGCTGCTCGCGGGCTGGCGGCGCCGCGCGGCCCTCTGGGAGTTGTAGTCCAGCCCCCGGCCCCGCCGCCGTGGCCGCGCACCCAGCCCGGGAGAGCGGCGGACTACGACTCCCAGCGGCCGCTGCGCAACCGCGCCTGCGCACTCCTGACAGCAAGTATCCGCGATTTCCTTATTTGTCACAGGTGAGCTTGCATTAACGCTGCATTGAAGTTACTGTGAAAAATCCCCCAGTCGCCACAATCCGGCGCCTGTTCGGGTACACAGAGGGAGAATTTAGCATGGCCGATGCATCTCACGAGCACGTTTTGCAGATTGTGGGAGGAAACCCACGCAGACACGAGGAGAATGTGCAGACTCCACGCAGACAGTGACCCGAGCTGGGAATCGAATCTAGGTCCCTGGCGTTGTGTGTGACAGCGATGCTAATCACTGTGCCGCCCTTTTGCACTGAAGAATGGAATACTGCAAAATATACGTGACTCGTGATCAAAGGTCGAAATCTGCAGTTGTTCCTCAGGCGTATTCACATTCCGAGCAGGCAAGCTGGCTGCAGTCGGTAGAGAAGGTGCTTTCGCTCGTTCGTGAAACCGGAACAAGAGGAGATGAGATGACTGGACGGTAGCCACAAATAAATCCTGGAGCAAAGATAATCGATAATAAACAATGTGGAAAATGCTATAAAATGTCAGCAAGTCTGAAAGCGTCTGAGGAGAGAGAACAGAGCCAGCCAGACCTGAAATGTTAGCTGTGATCCTGTCTCCATAGACGCTGACAGACCTGCTGAGATTTTCCAGCGTTTTGTGTGTTTTGGTGCAGATTCCTTAGCTTAATGACTAATAAATCCTGGAGGAAATCTCAGCTTCACTCAGAGAGAAAGTCTCGTGGTCACAGGGAGAGGCTGAAAATGGAAAGCACCGAGGCTTTGGAGGGTGAGTAGGAGAGGGACAACGGTGTGAACCGATTAGGCTGGAGTAACGGGCGGTACGGTTGTTAGCGCTGCTGCCTCACGGTGCTGTGGACCCGGGTTTGATTCCCGGCTTGGGCGTCACTGTCTTGTGGACGTTCTCCCCGTGTCAGCGTGGGTTTCCTCTGGGTACGCTGGTTTCCTCCCACAGTCCAAAGATGTGCAGGTTAGGGGGATTGACCGTGCTAAATTGTCCCTCAGTGTCAGAGGGATTCACAGGGTAAATACGTGGGGTTACGGGGATAGGGCCTGGATGGCGTTGAGCTCGATGGGCCGATTGGCCTCCTTCTGCACTGCGGGGATTCTATGAAATAAATTTATTGTGACACTTACATGAAGCCGGTGAGCAGGATCAGTGCAACCAGTGAGGTAACGTTGCAGCCCACCTGCTGTGTGATTTACTGGGAGCTGTGGGTTGTCTCAGGGCAACTCTGTTTCGATGATTGAAGAAGTATTAATCCGTTCCTTTTTCCTATCCAATCCTCCTGCTTCTGTCTGTTAGCTTCTTATAAAAGACATGCTGTCAAAGCTTTTCCTCTTGCACTCGTCAAGATAGCTCACGAGAAATTATCAAACTGTAAGAAGGGAAGAACAATTTGTACTGCGTGGGAAGAGAATGTTGATTGGCTGTAGAGAGGACACAAACTGGTGGAGTGTTGCCGTGGGGAATGTAGCAGTGGACAGTTAACTACCCAGCTTTGTTATTGCGTTATAGGGCTGGCCCGTTTTCCAGCCGACTTCGCCCCATGGCTGGAAAATCCTGCCTGAGGTCAATAGGCCTTTGCAGGGTTCATGTCCCGCTTGCTACAATTCCCAAGGTGGCAAAATTTAGCCCGTAGAGTTTTACAGCACAGAAATAGGCCGTTTGGCCCATCGAGCTCAATGACATCCGTCAAACAACGGTCTATTCTGATCCCATTTTCCCCTGCAATTCCTCCCCTGCCCTCACTCACTCGAATCATAGAATCGTAGAACCCTACAGTGCAGAAAGGGTCACTTCGGCCCATCGAGTCTGCGCCGAACACAATCCCACCCAGGCCCTACCCCCGTATCCCTCCATATTACACCCACTCATCTCTCTCACCTCCGCATCCCTGGTCACTAAGGGGCAATTTTAGCGTGGCCAATCAACCTAACCCGCACATCTTTGGACTGTGGGAGGAAACCGGAGCACCCGGAGGAAACCCACGCAGACGCGAGGAGAATGTGCAAACTCCACGCAGACGGTGACCCGAGCCAGGAATTGAACCCGGGACCCTGGAGCTGTGAAGCGGCAGTGCTGACCGCTGTGCTACCGTGCCGCCCGCTTGTGGCCTGGCTCCCTCAGCTATCGGTCGCTGACAATTCATGACTGAGCGCAGCCGTCGTTCTCCGTGGCCCTGACGGACGACGGGGAGTTGCCAGCCTCTGGTGGTGGGACGGCCGTCCCTGATGAAGACTTGATGCTGGCCAGCTAAACGCTTAATGGACGCTTAATTCCGACGGGCCTTCCCCAAGGGAGGCGACACGGTTTCCCGGCGCTTGGAGTACTGACAGACAGATTGACGTTAGATCCGACCCGTTAACTTCGCTTCTTGCTGCACGGTTGCTGACGGACGTGCTGTTTCCAGCATTTTCTGCTTTTATTTCAGACATTTTGCTTTTCCGTTTTCTCCCTGCATTTATTTCTCAATTCTTTTGTTCCTCTGGATCGTGGGGATACTGTGAAACTGTCAGGCTGATACCATAATCCCATTGGCAAAAGAACAATAAATCAGAACTGACTTACAGAATGAGAATGTTCAGAGTGCTTCCCCTCATATTTCAGTACCTGACTGCATTAAGTAAGCAAAATCCCAGATAAGCCTTTGAGGGGGTGGGCTGACTGGTGGCAATTTAACCTGAGTGTCTCCACACCTCAGGTGAGGGGCAAGGTTAAGAAGGCAGAGCCTTCACGAATAACTGCAACCGATACAGGAATTAAACCCACGTTTTGGCTTCGCTCTGCATCAGTAACCGGCCAACTGAGATAAACAAGGTCCAAATGCACTGCATTTGTTTTGATTTGATTTATTATTGTCACGTGTATTAGGATACAGTGAAAAGTATTGTTTATCGTGTGCAATACAGACAAAGCATACCATTCGTAGAGTATGTAGGGGACAAAGAAAGGAGAGGGTGCAGAATGTAGTGTTACAGTCACAGCTAGGGTGTAGACAAAGATCGATTTAACATATGGTCCATCCATTCAAATGTCTGACAGCAGCAGGGAAGAAACTGTTCTTGAGTCGGTTGGTACGTCACCTCAGACGTTTGTATCTTTTTCCCGACGCGAGAAAGTAGAAGAGAGAATGTCCGGGGCGCGTGAGGTCCTTGATTATGCTGGCTGCTTTTCTGAGGGAGCGCGAAGTGTAGACAGAGTCAATGGATTGGGAGGCTGGTTTGAGTGATGGACTGGGCTACGTTCACGACCCTTTGTAGTTTCTTGCGGCCTTGGATAGAGCAGGAGCCCACACCAAGCTGTGATATATCTGGAAAAGGACGCTTTCTATGGTGCAACAGTAGAAATTGGTGAGAGTCGTAGCGGATGTGCCGCATTTCAAACTTACGTAGAAACATAGAAAAACTACAGCACAAACAGGCCCTTCGGCCCACAAGTTGCGCCGAACGTGTCCCTACCTCCGAGGCTTACCTATAACCCTTTATCTTACTGAGTTCCGTGTACTTATTCAAAAGTTTCTTAAAAGACCCTATCAAATCCACCTCCGCCACCGTTGCCAGCGGCCGATTCCAAGCACTCAGCACCCTCTGAGTGAAAAACGTACCCCCTGACATCTCTGTACCTCCTCCCCCGCACCTTAAACCTGTGTCCCCTTGTGGCAACCGTTTCAGCCCTGGGAGAAAGCTTCTGAGAATCCACCCGATCGATACCTCTCACCGTCTTATACGCCTCTGTCGGGTCACCCCCTCATCCTTCGTCTCTCCGAGAAGACTGAGCTCTCTCGACCTATCCTCGTAAGGCGTGCCGCCCGATCCAGGCAACGTCCTTCGCATCCTTTCTGTAATGAGGTGACCGGAACGGAGCACGGTACTCCAAGTGGAGACTAGTGTCCTATACAGCTGCAGCGTTATCTCCCAACTCCTAAACTCAAATTCTCCATTGACGAATGCCAGTACACCGTACACCTTCTTAACCACATCCTCTCCCGGTGAAGCTGCTTTGAGTGTCCTGTGAACCTGGACCCCAAGATCCTTCTGATCTTCCACACTGCCAAGAGTCTTACCCTTAATATTATAATCTGTCGTCCTACTTGACCTACCGAAATGAACCACCGCAAACTTATCTGGGTTGAAGTCCGTCTGCCGTTTCGTCGCCCGGTCTTGCATCCTATCGATGTCTCGTTGCAACTTCTGACGTCCCTCCGCGCTATCCTCGATGACCTTTGTGTCGTCGGCAAACTTACCGAGCTATCCCTCCGCTTCCTCGTGCGGGTCGTTTATAAGAATCGCAAAGAGTAAGGGTCCCAGAATAGATCCCTGGGGCGCTCCGCTGGTGACCGACCTCCGTGCAGAAAAAGACCCATCTACCGCCGCTCTCTGCCTTCTGCGGGCAAGCCGGTTCTTACACGCTGTGGTACTGATCCACGCAGACAGAGCTGGCAAGAGGTTCGATTCGTGACCTGTGCTGAGCGAGTTGATGTCAATTCAGACAACAGCGGGGAAGAACGTGGAAGGGCCGTGTTAACCCGATAAACTGCCTTCGTTATCTCTGAAATACGTGAGGGAGGTGTTTAGGTGCTAAAATACACAGACGGGAAGAAGGATCAGACAGGACTCTGTCTCATTGTTGCAAAAAAAAATAGCCACTTGAGGATGACGCCACTCTCCAGCTGGTATCCGTGGAACTGTTATCCCAGCGTGAATCCACAGCTTCAGGGAGAGGAGGGCGGAAAGCTGGACGAAAGCCCTGAGAGAATATAGAAGTGAACGTCGGAATGAGTTAATCCGCCGAACCGAAACCCGAAGCGATCCGGCGCCGAAAGAAAACGAACCCCGACGGTCGGATAAATGTTCACGCTAATAAAAGGCGGTATTTAAAACCTGTTACCCGACAGGAAATGAGCAGTGGCACTGAGCACATTTAAGATCCAATGCTGGAAACCAAGTTTCCGTGGAAACCCAATGCTCTCTCCATTTCGGAGTGTTTATTCCAGATTTTTCTTAGAATCCTCTGGTTTTGTGTAAGAGCTCCTTAATGGTTAAGAGGACTCTGATCTTTTAGACCTGGTGCCAACAATCATTTTTATCGAAACCGTAATTTATCTAATTTATTGCGACGTAATGATAATTTTTTCTGAATAAATGTTATTCGTTTGTGGCATGTGGGCGTCGCTGGCTGGGCCAACATTTATTACTCATCCCTAATGGTCCTTGAACTGAATGGTTTCTTTAGCCATGTCGAAAAGGTAGTTAAGAGTCCGTCCGCCACGTTGATACACATAAGTCACCAAAACTGAGACCCGTGGGATTCAGGGGACGGAGGATGGGATTTTACGGCTTGTCGCAAAACTGTAAAATCCTGCACGAGGTCAACGGACCTTGCCGTGGTCTTCCTCTCCTTCGTTACGATTCCTGTGGCGAGCGGGATGGTAAAATTCCAGCCGGTGCCAATACAAAATTGGCTACGTGGTAGTGTTGAATGAGTGTTTACCAGGGCGGAGAAGTGGCGTTTTCCAGGGGTTAGGATCAGGATGCGACTCTCTTGAATCTATATTGATAGGGAAGTATAATCTCAAGGTTTGCAGACACAGCATTTGGAAGTGGGATGAAGCACAATGAGGGCAGTGGCAACCTTCAGGGAGACAGGCTTTTAAAATGGGTAGACACCTAGATGCCGTCCAAAGCTGAGGTCGGGGCAAAATGGGGAAGAAGCAGCAAAAAAAGAGGCAATATGAACCAAAAATGAAAGTTCAGGAACAGAGAGAGAGAGACCATGTGGAGTTGAGGTCGAGTGTGGGGAGGTGTAACAAACTTTGAAGGCATTCAGACGAGTTGAGAGGGTTGTTGTGAAAACGTACTGGGTTTGACGTGGAGACGGATTTTACGCCCTTGCCCCGGCCAGAGTGAAAATTCCTACCCGAAGCCAGCGGACGTTTTCCTCGTCCGCCTCTCGCCTGCTCCGATTCTTTGGCGGGCGGGGTGGCAGAATTCCGGCAACAGGGTGGGATTTTCCGGCTCTTCCCGCTGGCGGGATCTTCCGGTCCTGCTGGAGGTGACCCACAGGGGCGGGACGGGTGAGCCACTCAAAATGCCGTAGGAATCGACAGGACTGGAAGATCCCGCTGACGGCCGCTGGCCTCCGACGCTGGAAAACGTGACCTGGAACGTGTTGCCCGAAAGAGCGATGGAAACAGATTCGATGTTAACTTTCAAAACGGGATTGGATAAATACTTGAGAAGGAAATAAGAAACCTGAATTAAAAGGCAGGAGAGCGGGACAAATTGGATAGATCTTTCAAAGAGCAGGGAGACAGAACGGACCAGTTTTGTTCCGAGTCACGTTCCAGGTTGTAACAGCTCGCTGGCGTGATCTGTCTTTATCTCTTCTCTTGTTTTGCTGTTAATCACACGTATGTGTCTTTCGGGTATTCCTGTCCTGCCAGTGGGAACAGTTTCTCATCCCTTGACATCTTTCTGATATCTATCAGGTCAGCGAATTTCTAATATTCGTTTATTTTACGTATGTAGCAGTAGGTGGCACCGTTCGCATTGTTGGATTTATGGGACTGTGTGTTGTGGCAAAGCCATTCTAAACCAAATAAAAACCACGGACCCGCCTTTCCGATCGGACAACAGGTGATTTGGAGGGAAACACCCTCAAACCACTCGAAACCAAAAAAAAACTCAAACGGAAAACTGTCAGCAGGTCGAGAGCTCCAAGTTTTTAGGTGCCCAGATCACCGACGACCTGGTCCCTCCACGCCGACACTGTAGTTAAGAAAGCCCACCCAGGCCTCTACTTTCTCAGAAGACTAAGGAAATTTGGCACGTCAGCTCTGACTCTTAAGATGCACCATAGAAAGCATTCTTTCTGGTTGTATCACAGCTTGGTACGGCTCCTGCTCTTCCCAAGACGGCAAGGAAATACAAAAGGTTGTGAACGTAGCCCAATCCGTCACGCAAACCAGCCTCCCGTCCGTCGACTCTGTCTCCGCTGCCTCGGCTAAGCAGCCGGCGTAATTAAATACCCGACGTACCCTGGACGTTTTCTCTTCCGCTTTCTTCCTTTGGGAAAAACACGTACCGACCGACTCGAGAACGGCTTCTTCCCTGCTGCCGTCAGACCTTTGAATGGACTTACCTTGCGTTAAGTTGATCGTTCTCTACGTCCTAGCTATGACTGTAACACTACACTCTCTCTTTCCTTCCCTATGAACGGTATGTGTTGTCTGTATCGCGTGCAAGAAATAATGCTTTTCACTGTTTGTTGATACGTGTGACAACAATAAACCAAATCCAAAAAATGTGGAGAGAGAAACAGAATTGTTTGCCGCGATCTTGTTGCCGTTTATGCCGGCGGGATTTTCCGTCCTGCTGACGGCACACGCCCGCTGCGGGGTTTCCCAGTGGCTAGGGATGGATTCGACGGGAAACTCCGTCGGTGGGACGTTGAGATCCTGTCGCCAGTAAGCGATGTGTCACCTTCCGCAAAAGTTGGGGGAGTGGAATCCCACCCGTAATTTCAAATCGAGTGTTTAAAAAACTCATTACGTCTTAAATACATACAGACAAGTGGCTGGGCATGGAGAAATACTGGAAATAATACTGAAGAAAAATGTTGCATGGGCTTAACATAACAACATAAGAAATAGGAGCAGGAGTAGGCCATCTAGCCCTTCGAGCCTGCCCCGCCATTCAATAAGATCATGGCTGATCTGTCGTGGCTCAGTTCCACTTTCCCGCCCTCTCCCCATAACCCTTAAATCCCCTCTCTTATCAAAAACCCATCGACCCGCGTCTTAAAAATATTTAGCGAGGCAGCCTCCACCGCTTCAACGGGCAGAGAATTCCAGAGATTCACCACCCTTTGAGTGAAGAAGTTCCTCCTCGACTCTGTTCTAAACCGCCCCGCCTTTATCTTGAGGCTGTGCCCCCTAGTCCTACTATCCTTTCTGAGCGGGAAGAGTCTCTCCACCTCTATCCTATCCGTCCCGTTCATCGTCTTATACGTCTCAATGAGATCTCCCCTCATTCTTCTAAACTGTAACGAGTACAAGCCTAATTTATTCAGCCTCTCCTCATAGCTCAACCCCCTCGACTCCGGCATCGGCCTAGTAAACCTCCTCTGCGCTCCCTCCGAGGCCAAAATATCCTTGCGCAAGTACGGCGCCCAAAACTGCACACAGTACTCCAGCTGCGGCCTCACCGATGCCCTATACAGCCGCTTCTTATCAAAGGTATGAGTTTATAGAGAGCTTTAGTGACAATAAACTTTTTTACACTCAATCAGTCACTTTGTAGTCATGGTTGTAAAGTCAAAAATGTGGCAGCCAATGTATCATAATGATCAAATGTTGAAAAGTGCTTCTTTTGAGATGTCTTGAGGTTACAGAAGCCACAACACGATTGTTATTCTTTCTTCCACGCTCAGGCAGGATTTGTTAGATGCTTTCCTGTGGAGAGTGGGGTGGGGTGGGGTGGGGTGGGACGGGGGAGGGGGAGGCAGTGTCCAGGTGACCACACCAAAGCAGGCAGGTAGTTTGAACAAGCCCATTGCAAGAGACGTCATTTTGTCAATAAGGTTTGTGAGGCTGTGAGAAACGGTCAGATACTCACTTTTATGATCCCCCCCTTGAATCAAAGACACGGATGAGTTCAGCTAACTGTCGGTTTATTCGATCTTGCAAGAAAGGGTGCCGTCCCGTGGGTACACACACCTTGCTTTACACAATCATAGTTCAGATACATTTTTCTAGATAACAATAGGACAGCCCTCCTTTCTTCATTGGTCACCACTTCCTAATCTCTTTACCGAGTGAGCTCCTCCCTTGTTGACATCCCATTAACTCTAATCCAATCACCCCCCTTTAAGGCTTAAATCGTTTTACCTCTCATTAATTCAGCTAACTCTTTTTCATTGTCCTGTAAATTACTAACACATTTATTTTATATGGTGTAAATTAGTTTGTTTTCCTATCTCTTTTAAGCTATGCTGAAGACCCCGGGCGCCTGCCAGTCTCATGTTTTTTTTCTTCTTTTTCTATGTGTTTCATCATCTGCTGGTCTTAGCGTTTAACCCCTTAGGTTACAATAACGGCTCTGTCATGGTTTCCGCCCCAGATGGTTTGACTCAAAAATTACACTACCATCCCTTACAAGGCGGATTCTCCGACCTCTTTCATTCACACCCCCACCCCCCGTCCCCGCTGCCAGCGAGAATGGAGAATTTGGCGCTCGACCAAAACCCCATTTGCGGCACCGGGGAATCCCACGCCGTGGACGAGGTTGGATGTTCCCGCTGTGTGGCCTGAATTCTCCGGCCGTTCACGCCGGCGGGATTCTCCGGTCCTGCTGGCAGCTCGTCACACCCGCGCCCCCGGCCGGTTTCCCGTGGGGTGACTTCAATGAGAATTCCCCATTGACAGTGGGGGGGGGGACCAGAGAATCCCACCGCGAGCAAACAACATACCATCTCCATGCGGCTGGGAGACTGGAGAATCTCTGTCTGTATCTTTACCTTTGCAGCAAGAATACATTCGTTCATCCTGGAAATTAAATGTGTTTAACAGTATTGCAGGCGACTTTATTGCTCATTCCTGCAAACTCCTTCAGCCCCGCAGCTTTCTGGGATCTCTCTGTTCCTGCAAAACTGGCAGCTTGTAAAGCAACAATTTCCTTTAGTCCACCGTTTGTGCCCATGCCCTCACTGTCTCGGCCTTAAGTTCTGGAATCCTCTTGCTGAATATCTCCCACTCTCAATCTTTCCTTCCTCCTTTCGAGTGACCCGTTTAATATCGTTCTTTTATCAAACGTTCTATTACCTGGACTTACCTCTCCTTAGGTCGTATTGTGAAGTTTTGTCTGGTAGTGTTTGGGAGGAGTGCTGCAGGAAGATTTAATTTGATTTATTATTGTCGCATGTATCAGTGCACAGTGAAATGTATTGTTTCTTATGCACTATTCAGAGAAAGCATACTGTTCATAGAAAAGGAAAGCAGAGAGTGTAGAATGTAGTGTTACAGGCCTAACTCGAGTGCAGAGAAAGGTCAGCTTAGTGCGGTAGGTCCATTGGGAAGTCTGGTGGCAGCAGGGAAGAAGGTGTTCTTGAGTTAGTTGGTACGTGACCTCAGACTTTTGTATCTTTTTCCCAAAGGAAGAAGGCGGAAGAGAGAATGTCTGGGGTGCGTGGGGGTCCTTAATTATGCTGGCTGCTTTGCCGAGGCAGCGGGAAGTGTAGACGGAGCCGACGGATGGGTTTGCGTGATGGACTGGGCTTCGTTCAGACCCTTTGGAGTTTCTGACGTTCTTGGGCAGGGCAGGAGTTGTGATACAACCAGAAAGAACGTTTTCTAAGGTGCATCTATAACCCTTGTTAAAAGTGCTTTTTAAATGGAGGCTGTTGTTGTGATAAAGCAGAAGGAGTTTTACTCTGCGTGGATTGTTTTATAAACCTATGAATGGCCAGCCGGACCTTGCTACTGCTCCTGAGGTTGATCTAGAATATTCCCCATATCAATGGGATGGGGGTTCTGTCAGAGGTTGACAAAGAACAAAGAACAACACAGCACGGGAAACAGGCCCTTCGGCCCAACGAGCCCGTGCCGCCATTTCATAAGAACATAAGAAATAGGAGCAGGAGTAGGCCAACTAGCCCCTCGAGCCTGCCCCGCCATTCAATAAGATCGTGGCTGATCTGTCGTGGCTCAGTTCCACATTCCCGCCCTCTCCCCATAACCCTTAATCCCCTCTCTCATCAAAAACCCATCAACCCGCTTCTTAAAAATATTTAGCGAGGCAGCCTCCACCACTTCAACGGGCAGAGAATTCCAGAGATTCACCACCCTTTGAGTGAATAAGTTCCTCCTCAACTCTGTTCTAAACCGCCCCCCTTTTATCTTGAGGCTATGCCCCCTAGTCATTGTGAGTCCCCACTTCCACCCGTGACCCTTGTCAGCGCTTATGGCACTCCACGTTGGAAACCAGATCGAGGGGAGACTAATTTAGGGACAATTTGTTACACCGATCGGCCTAAGAGCACATCTTTGGGGTGTGGGAGGAAACCGGAGCATCCGGAGAAAACCCACGCAAGCACGGAGACGATGCGCAAACTCCCGCAGACGCCGGCCCAAATCCAGATATCTGCACAGCAAACACTGATAGTCACTGAGCTGTCGTGTTGCCCGTCAGCGGGTCCAGTTCAAGCGTACGCTAACGACGTGAAGCACTGGGCGACTCTCGAAACAACATCCGAGAGCAGCCATAGTACGACCCGTTGCGTGTTTGCCCCTTGTTGGACAACAAGGTGGACTGAATCACCTGTGGATTAAAAGAGACAAAAAATCAACAACATGCACATCTTATGCAAACACTCAAGGGAATCCCCAGTAGCTCAAAAGTGAAACGAGTGAGCCAGAAAATATATTGGAAGGTCCATCGGAATCAATATCACCATCTGACGCTCTGTTGCCCCGCCTGAACTCTAACAACCCCGCTGCCGTTGGAGCCGAGATGTCTAAAATGGAAAGCGTTTGTTTCCCCTGTGCTCAAACCCTCATTATGCTGATGAATATTAAAAATTGCCAGCTTAAACAGTCAAGGGAAAATCTCACCCGTATCGTCAGTAGATTATTGGGCATAGAAATAAAAATGATTGGGTAAAACTGCGAGATCTTCTTTCCACGAACTGAAATAGACAGAAAATTGGACAGCCTGCACCCTTAATCATTTCTATTTAATTGTCTTTTACATCCAAATGAAAGAAAATCAAACTCAACCCATGAAATGTAGACTGAGCTAATTCCACGAGGAATGCCGTGGTGAATTGTTTCCATCGAGCAAAGCAGAATATCAGTTTTGTTTTATTTTGGATAATTTACGAGTCTCCGGAGACAGAAGAAGATTTCTCTCTGGCAATGCTGACAGTAGAGAAAAAAAAGACAGAAATATAAAATGGAAGAACGAAGCGGACGGCTGTTCGGCCGTCGGGTTAATATAAATGATTGGTCACGCTCGTTTTGTGGTGAATGATGCTAGCCTCAGGAATGTTAGCATGCCTAGTGATCTGACACACAAATGATAGAAATCTGTGACAAATTAGTGGCGGCGATTCTTAATTTTATTTTGTTAATTCATTCGTGGGACGTGGGTGTTCCTGGCTGGGCCAGCAATGATTGCCCATCCTTAGTTGCCTGAGAGCAGTTGAGAGTAAACTGCATGGCTCTAGAGTCACGTGTGGGCCAGACCAGGTAACAGGGCAGATTTCCTTCCCTGAAGGGCATTAGAGAACCAGATGGTTTTTTCCAACAATGATTTCACGGTCATCAGTCGATTCTTAATTCCAGATTCTTTTTATTGAATTTAAATTCCACCGTCTGCCGTGGCGGGATTCGAAGCCGGCTCCTCAGAACATTAGCTGAGTTTCTGGATTAATAGTCGTGTGATAATACCACCGGGCCATCTCCACCCCCGGAGCCTGCAGAAAAATGGAAACGGTACTTTGCAAATGGTGTTTTCGTTGAATAATGACAATAAACCTTACAATTTCTGTTTTCTACATTATCTTTCTGTTAATATCAAACAAAAATACTCCAAAGTAGTTTTCAATATTCCCTGGCTACTCATATGTCACAGACACGAGATGAATTGAGTTATTACTACTGTTCCCCTCTTCCCTGTGTGACAGCAATTGTTTTAATGTCTAATTTAATTTGTTTCCCTTCGTATCTCTTCCCTTGTCGATACGGGTCGCGGTGGATCTTTCTAACCCTGGTTTATGAGGTGCAATGTGAACAGTAATCCCACAGCAAATTCTTCAGGGCGAAACAAAAGTAGGATTTATTAACATATTCAAAACCCAAGGGGTAGATTCGCAATGGACGTCCACACACACACACACACACACACACGCACACACACACCAGCAAACAAGATAGAAAGGCAGAAAAAGAAAGGGAAATAAGTTATAAGCTGCAAATTGAAAAGAAAATAATCAAACGATTTTGGCACGAATTCAGGTCGAAGGCAAAGACCCTGCTCCGATCATGTTGTTCTACCTAGATCGACTGCCTGTCCGATGAAGTTCTCGTCGAGTAGGTTTTAGAATAAGTATAGAAACCCTGCAGAAAGAGGCCATTCGGCCCATTGAACGTGCGCCGACAACAAACCCACCTAGCCCCTTATCCCCGTAACTCCACATATTTACCCCGCTACTTCTTCTAACCCGCACGTCCGAGCACACAAAGGGGCAATTTAGTGTGACCGATCCACCGAACCTGCAGATGTTTGGACTTGAAGAGAAAAAATAACAAAGGAGCAATTTGGCACGGCCAATCTACCTAACCCGTACATCTTTGGCGTGAGAGAGGAAACCGGAGCGCTCGGAGGAAATGCAGATATGGGGAGAATGTGCAAACTCCACGTAGACAGTGGCCCGAGCCAGGAATTGAACCCGTGTCCCTGGAGTTGTGAGGCACCAATTCTCTGACAGGGTATCTGACCCAGGTCCTCTCCGCTGCCTCATCCCCAAAACCCCATACGTTTACCACGGCTTACCCGTTTAATCTACACAGCTTGGTACACTAAGGGGCAATTTAGTATGACCAATCCACCAAATCTGCACATGTTTGGGAGAAAACCGGAGTATCCGGAGGAAACCCATGCAGTCGCGGGGAGACGTGTAAACCTCACGTAGGCGAGGCCGAAAATGAACCAAGTCCCTGGTGCTGTGAGGCAGCAGCGTTAACCACTGTGCCACCTGTAAGCTTCGTAGTCTTAAATGGATTAACTGTATGCCTTTTTATTTATTAGCTACAATTTATTAACCGTGTACTTATTAACTGCAAGAACCATGTACATGCGATGGGTTCAAGCTAGGAACCACCTCCATGCTTGCTTGTGCACACAGCTCTGTCCAATATTAGATTGACCCCTCGTTGCGTGTCATGTGTTCTCTTACACGACTGTGTGGGTGGTGCTGTACCCATTCCCGCCTTAACCCTATATGTACCAGGCACCTATATTACAAGAAACACCCTAAAGGAGAAATGTAAGGGACCAAAGAGGGAGAAAAACTAAACGAGAAACTATGACTGTCCTCACAATAATTAGTCAATCCTATTACTAATTAGTTTTTACTTGATTCGTTATTGTCCCATGTATCAGTACGCGCTGAAAAATATTGTTTCTTGCCTGCTATACAGACAAAGCATACCATATAGAGAAGGTGCAGAATATGGTGTTACAGTCATAACTAGGATGTAGAGAAAGACCACCTCAATGGCAGGTACGTTCAAAAGTCTGACGGCAGCAGGGAAGATGATGTTGTCGAGTCATTCGGTACACGATCTCAAACTTTGTACGGAACAGAGTATGTCCGGGTTGCGTCGGGGTCCTCGATTGTGCTGGCTGTTTTTCCGAGACAGCGGGAAGTGCAGACGGACTCGGTGGACGGGAGGCTGGTTTGCGTGATGGACTGGGCTTCGTTCACGACCCTCTGTAGTTTCTTGCGGTCTTGGACGGAGCAGGAGCCCATACCAAGCTGTGACAGATCTGGCTATAAGAAGTCAAAGAATTCAGAAATACATATTACGTGATGGTATAAAAAGAGAATGGTTAGTAAATACCATGTGCTTTAGTAAACATTTTGGTGAAAAGTTCTGCACTCGCGACAAAACATATTAACATCAAAAGAAACGTAATTCGCATACCAGAAAAACACATCAAATCGAGTTAACTCAAAAGCTTCCGCAGAATATAAAGACGCAAGCTAAATGTGACATTTGCTCAGTATTTTCCCATTTAAATAAATATAACTGTGAACATTTATCTCTCAATTAAACACACATTTTGTTTAATCTGTTAGTTTATCTTTGTCCTTATAAATAGCTAAATTACTGGCAATGGAAGGAATAGAGACGTGAAGCTGTTTTTGTTTTCGAAGCTACCGCCGTAAATTCAAAATGAATAAAAATAAACGAACAATAGAAATCCTTCACTGAGCTTTCACAGAACTGAAACAAGCTGGGTATTTACTTAACAAATGTTTATTGTTCCGGAAAAGAGAAAACGTATCTCCGGAGTTGTGCCGCATCGTATTTGAATCCAGACCGTGTCCGTGCCCTGGGTATCAGTCGCCGGTTCTTTTCCTCCAGAGACGGCAATACAAGCGTGCTTCCCGAAGCCGTATCTTAATGAAGTGCAGAAAGTTGGACACCTTGTAAATCTGGTATACCGCGACAGCAAGAAAAGTTACCGTTCGATGGAATGGAAATGAATCGTCAAAAAAAATGACGGATGTTTACTGTTTGAAGCTTGGAGCTGAATATAGTGTGGAGAACCGTGTGGGTTTGGGCATGGTTAAAGGGGCACAAGCTACGAAATTGACAGTGCGCTGGCGCAATGTCAGTTTCCGTGATCGCGCTGATAAAATCCAACCCTGCCTCGCCATTACCTTTCTCAATTCCTCCGTCGTTGCTACGTTACCCAATTGTTTATCCAGCACCCAGTACTGAATGGCCAGAGATCTACTCCAAGTTAGCAACGGAAGACCACGTTGTCTTTAGTCCTGGTCGCAAGCTCCATCGCCTAGCTACTGTCTCCGTCACTTTCCCTCGCAACAGGCTGACCCAGATTGTCGACAGTCTTTGAGGCGTACTGGATCCTGGGCCATCGCTAAGACTGTCCATCCCACCTCTGTAACATCGACTTTTCTTCAGCGCCCCTTATTCTTGCCTTCGTTACCTCTGCATTGGACTATTCCAACGCGCTCCTGGATGGTCTCCCATATTCTACCCTTCATTAACCTGAGGCCATCCAAAAACTCTGCCTAATTTGCTGAGCGTCCTGTTCATCCATCAATCCTGTGCTCTCATCCTGGTTTGCAGATCCTTCCATAGCTTCACCCTTCTCTATCTCTGTAACCTCCTCCAGCCCCACAGCCCTCTGAGATATCAGTTGTGCTCTAATTCTGGCCCAAAGAGCATCCCCGATTTCAATCACTCCGCGACTGATGCCTTCGGCTGTCTGGACTCTGAACGCTGGAATTCCCTCCTTACTTTTCTCTACCTCTCTTTGCTTCATAAGACACTCTGACCGAGCTTTTGGCCGTTTCTGCAAATGTGATTTGGTGACAATTTTCTCGTTGCAACTTTCACAGATTCCAGTTGCTATATCAATTGGTGTCCTTGTTAGATGCGGTTGTGGGGAAAGTGTATTTTTCATAGAATCCCTACAGTGCAGGCCATTTAGCCCGTTGAGTCTGCACGGATTCTCCGACAGAGATCTTACCCGAAGCCCTATCCTATCCCTTAATCCCTTACCTTAACCGTGGTTAATCCATCTCATTTATACATCTTTTAGACACTAAGGGGCAATTTTAGCATCCAGGGAAAACCCACGCAGACATGGGGAGAACATGCAAACTCCACACATTCACCCGAGGCGGGAATTGAACCTGGATGCCTCGATTTGGCCCGTCGAGTCTGCACCGATCCCTTAATAGAGCATCTTACGAGGCCCTGCGTAAGATGCTGTGTTAAGGGATCGGTGCAGGCTCGATGGGCCAAAGGGCCTGCTTCTGCACTGCAGGGATTCTATGATTTGGTCAGGTCTCTTTTAAATGTTAGGATTGAATTTTCTTCCATCGTTCTCAGACAGCAGATTCCAGATCAGGACAGCTCAGTCTGTAAATAAATCCCTCCTCGTGTCATCTCTGATTCTTTTGGTGTACAACCTCGATCTGTGTCCTCTGGTTACTGTCTCTTCAGCCACCGCAGGCACTGTCTCCTGATCTATCACATCGCCAGATGCAGTTTGGTTGTTACCTTTTCCACAGTTATTGCACGTCACAAAATTCCTTCACCCGGTCGTAAAGCATCTTGCGAAACAGTCAGAGCGTGTAAGTTGCTGACCATTCTTGGAGAAAGCGGACCAGTGTCGGGGTGTTTAGGGTGGTGCAGCAGTTAGAACTGCTGCTTCGCAGCGTCAGAGACCCGGGTTCGATTCTTGCCTTGGGACACTGTGTAGAGTTTGCACGTTCTCCCCATGTCTGTGTGGGTTTCCTCCGGGTGCTCCGGTTTCCTCCCACGCTCCAAAGATGTGCGGGTTAGGTTGATTGGCTGTGCTGAATTGACCCTTAGTGTCAGGGAGATTAGCAGGGTAAATATGTGGGGTTACGGAAATAGGGCCTGGGTGGGATTGTGGTCAGGACAGACTCGATGGGCTGAATGGCCCCCTTCTGCAATGTAGCGATTCTGTGATTCCACAAATATTATGTTGTCCATTTTACACTTTTACCAACTGCTAACTCGACCTGCCAATGCCAGTTTTCGTCATGCCATATTTAAAATTACCTGCGTAATTAATGATTTATCATAGGGGTATTTCTGCTCTCATTTATACTTTGCCCGCAGGTTGTATTTTAACCTTGTTCTGACCCCTGGCCTTATCACTGATGCTAGAATCGTTGCTTGCCATAATTTCCGCTTCTTTGGCAATTTGAACTGTCATCACCCGAGGCTGGATTCAGTGCTCTCAGCTGACCGAGAAAGTGAAGTTCATCGTGTCTCACAGTGAAACAGAACAGAAAGCCTTGTGTTTATTTCTTTCGCTCATTCGCGGGACATGGGGGTCGCTGGCTGGCCAGTATGTATTACCCACTCCCTTGGAGGGCAGCTGAGTCAGCCACGTTGCTGTGGCTCTGGAGTCACACGTAGGCCAGACCGGGTAAGGACGGCAGATTTCCTTCCCTAAAAGGACAATTAGTGAGCCGAGTGTCTTTTTTCAACGATTGACAATGGTCTCACGGTCCTCACTAGATTCTTAATTCCAGATTTTTTTTTATCGAATTCAAATTCCACCAACTGCCGCGATGGGATTCGAACCCGGGTCCCCAGAGCCTTAGCTGAGTTTTTGGAAATATATGGCACCATCCACAGCCATAGGATTACACAAAAAAAACTTGACAATCGATAGAGAACACTTGGTAATGTCAGCACTGTTGTAATATAGGAATGGAAAAGCAATGGGGTTACAATGGATATATGTTAATCAGAATGCTAGTTTAATCTTTACGTTGGAGCCCCACCATACTGACCGTCTCCTCCAGCCACAAACTGATCAGATCAATGGTTGTGGGTGTAAACCTTGGTGGACTGTGACAAAGAACAATGAACGACGCAGTCAATTTCGTGTGGCCAATCGACCTGACCCCCACAGACAAGGGGAGAACGTGCAAACTCCAGACAGTGAACTGGGGCACGACTTTAATCCTATCATAAAAACACAAAGTATTGGAAAAACTCTGGCTGTAATTCCACCGTTCCGCCCAGCATGCAAATTGGAGCGGGCCAGGGGCGGAAAATGGAAAGGTCTGTTGACCTCGGGCAAAAATCTCCGGGTTTGGGGTGAGCGAGGCCGGAAAGTCCCACCCAGCAAGGTCCGTGGAGTTAACGGTTCGAGTCCAATGCAGCTCTTCGACAGAACTGATGCGACTTTCGCTCTGGTGGTTGTACTGTTTCAGTCAGTTAAAACCAGCACTGTCGTTTCAGACAGCTTTTTGCTGTTGCGTCGTCAATTATATTGGTGTGGAGATGCCGGTCTTGGACTGGGGTGGGCACAGTACGAAGGCTCACCGCACCAGGTTAAAGTCCAATTTAGAATCACGAGCTTTCGGAGCGTCGTTCCTTCCTCAGGTGAGTCGACCCGCGTCACCTGAGGAAGGAGCAGCTCGCCGCAAGCTTCTGATTCCAAATAAACCTGTTGGACATTAACCTGGTGTTGTGAGAACGTAAGAAACAGGAGCAGGAGTAGGCCATCTAGCCCCTCGAGCCTGCCCCGCCATTCAATAAGATCTGATAGTGGTTCAGTTCCACTTACCCGCCTGCTCCCCGTAACGCTTAATTCCCTTCTTGATCAGAAATCTATCTACCTGTGGCTTAAACACATTTATCCAGGTAGCCTCCAATGGGCAAAGAATTCCAAAGATTCACCATTCTCTGGGAGAAGAAGTTCCTCCTCAACTGTGTTCTAAATTGACTCCCTCTTATTTTGAGACTGTGCCCTCTAGTTCTGGTTTCCATTCTAAGTGGAAATAATCTCTCTGCTTCTACCCTGTCGAGCCCCTTCATTGTCTTTTTTGTCTCTCTAAGATCTCCCCTCAGCCTTCGAAACTCCAACGAGGAAAGGGCCGGTCCTCAATTAAGTTGGACCTCAATGGGAGCAGGGTTAGATCACCTAATCTGTAAGAGGCTCAATTGAAAAAGGGCCAGCAGAACGGAACACAAACTCTCAAATAACCGAGGAATTCTTAGGCTGTCAAATAGGATAGCATCCGGTGTGTCACGCTCACGTCGGTTGGCAGTAAACCTGTCTTTAACGCCCCAACGCGGAAATATAACCTCCTTGGGCGAAACAGAATTCAGGATATACATCGTGTAGGAAGAGACGCGAGGAGGGAGAGTCACCGCTCGACATGAATGTGGTCGATGCGACGAGAGAGTGGTCTCCGAGCCTGACTGCACAGGCTGAAGTCACGGTTCAGTTAAATTTCAACACGTCCCATAAATCAGTTTCCTTTGATCTCCTTCAGAGGATATCGAGTTCTCTGAGTGAGTCACTGCCGACGGCCGCGAATACAGTGCGCTAAGGTGTAGCTCTTTAATAATCAATTTAAACGTGAAACCGACGTAATTGGTTGGAACTATCAGCAAGCGTTTGACCTGCTTAGTGGAATTAAAATGTGTAGAGTTGCTTGAAGTGGAAAAGAGCTGAAAAAAAAAATTCTGACAGAAGTAAAGAACAAAGAACGACACAGCACAGGAAAGGGGCCCTTCGGCCCAACAAGCCCGTGCCGCCGTTTTAACATTGAGTGAGTGCCTCATTCCAATCCTTCTTCGACCTATGACTTTTGCCTACGCCTCTTGGACAACCAAGGGGGTGCAAATTTAGAGAATTATATGTGCGCCAGGTTGAGGGACGGCTAATTTAAGGACAATTTGTTAACACCAATCAGCCTAAAAGCACGTTTTTGGGGTGTGGGAGGAAACCGGAGAAAACCCATGCAAGCACGGGGAGAATGTGCAAACCCCCACAGACAACGACCCGAGTCGGAGATCCGACTCGGGTCCCTGTATCTGCACAGCAAACAGTGATAGTCACTGGAGTGTTACCAGTGGTTAATTTATTGTTCGCGGTACATGTGGGATTAATTCAGCTTCTGAATGAGATATTTCTGCAATATGCATTTTGGTCATAGATTCGTACAACGGAGAAGAGGTCCTTCGGCCCGTCGAGTCCCCACCTCCAGCCTAACCCTAATTGCCAGCATTTGGCCCGTGGCCCTGAATGTTATGATGTGCTCGTCCAGATACTTCTTAAAGAATGTGAGGCATCCCACCTCCGTCAGCCTCCCGCCATTACCATCCTCTGGGTAAAAAGGTTTTTCCTCACATCCCCCCCAAACCTCCTGCCCCTCACCTTGAACCTATGTTCCCTCGTGACTGACCCGTCAACTAAAGGGAACAGTTGTTCCTTATCCACTCTGTCCGTGCCCCTCGTAATCTTGGATACCTCAATCAGATCGTCCCTCGGTCTTCTCTGCTCCAATGAAAACGACTCTTTATAACTTTAATGTTCCATCCCAGGCAGCATCCTGGTGAGTCTCCTCTGCACCCCCTCCAGCGCAATCGCACCCTTCCTATAATGTGGCGATCAGAACTGCACACATTACTCAGGTCTGTCAGGTTGAAGGCAATTAATATGCATTGGGTTTTAGTTTCTGTCAAATAAAGGAGATAGATTTGCGTTGCTTGAACGTACAACTGGAGGCGGCACGGTGGTTAGTACTGCTGCCTCACAGCACGGGTTCGATTCCCGGCGTGGATCACTGTCTGTGTGGATTCGACGAATTCTCCCCGTGTCTACGTGGGTTTCGTCCAGGTGCTCCGGGTTCCTCCCGCACTCGGAAAGTTGTGCTGATTAGGTGCATTGGCCATGCTAAATTCTCTCAGTGTACCTGAATAGGCGTCACAGCGTGGTGACTGGGGGATTTTCACTGTAACTTCACTGCAGTCTTAACGTAAGCCTACTTGTGACTCTAATACATTAACTTATGAGTGTAAATCTTTTATCGTCTTTTTCTAAGATAGCTAGCATGCTGGCCATTTTTGCAGTGGTGGGCAACCGACAACCCAGGGGCTACATCCAAAGAACAAAGAACGACGCAGCACAGGAAACAGGCCCTTCGGCCCAACAAGCCCGTGCCGCCATTTTAACATTCAGTGAGTCCCTCGTCCCGATCCTTCTACCTGTGACTTTTGCCTACGCCTCTTAGACTCCACAATAAAGGGGTGCAAATTTTGAGAATTTGGCCGATTAAGACTCTGAGTGTGGCCCACGAGAAATTTTGTCAGACCTTTGTTCAGAGTTGCCACGTTCCAGTCCCCCCGGCGCCCCTGGATCAGAAGGGTTCGGACGAAAGTTCAATCATCAGAAACTCTCTTCCCTCTCCGCAGATGCTGCTGAGTACTTGGAGCATTTTCTGTTTCTTACAGAATTAAGATTGGAGCTAGAATCACAGAATCCCTCCAGTATAAAAGGAAACCATTCGGCCCATTGAATCTGTACCGACCTCAATCCCACCCAGGCCCTATTCCCATACCCCACACGGCCAGTCAACCTAACCTCGCATCTTTGGACTGTGGGAAGAAACACATGCGGATGCGGGGAGAACGTATAGACTCCACGTAGACCCAGGCCGGGAACTGAACCCGGGACCTGGGAGCTGTGAGGCAGCAGTGCTAACCGCTGTGCCGCCACGCCGATTACATTTTACCGTGGATACTTAGAACTTCTCAGCTCTTCAAAATTAATGATCCGGCTAAGATGGAAACAAACCAATTTCTCAAGCTATCCATTTAATTGTGCCAGGCGAAAAAAATATTAAGACGGGAGAGATAAAAGACAATAAGGGGCAGAGAGACGACAGCACGAAAATGTAGCGATCTTTCGTCTGGAAAACATTGTGGGGGAGGAAGTTTAATGCCTGTGCGATTGATAAAAGAAAGCAAAGGAAAGGGTGGAATGGAAAATGGAATAGTTTGGAAACAAAACACGCTTAAAGTCCAAAGTAAAAATATGGAATGAATTGTAAATGAAAAACACACTGGCAACAACTATTCATGGAAAATCAGATTGTATTTTGAACGAGGACAGTTCTCCAGAGAGAACTTTCTTGATTCGTGAAAGAATTTAAAGGCTCATAGTGTCAGGTTGGAGAATAAAAATAATACCTTGAAGGGAAAGTGAACTGTTGCTTTAAAGTTCTTAAATATTGTACCTCTGATTCAGGGGAGTTATTGACGTGACGATAATGTCGCTGGACTTGTTTCATTCGCTCAGGAGTGTCGCTGGCTGGGCCAGCGTTTATGGTCCGTCCCTAATTGCCCTTGAACTGAGTGGAACTGAGCGTCATTCTAGGACCACTTCAGGGGGCATTGAATCGTCAACCACATCGCTGTGGCTTTAGAGTCACGCGTAGGCCAGACCGGGTAAGGAACGCAGATTTCCTTCCCTAAATGACATTGGTGAACTAGCTGGGTTTTTACAACATGGATGGACACAGTGGACACAGACGGACACAGCATTACTGCCTCACAGCGCTAAGGACCTGGCTTCAATTCCAGCCTCGGTGACTGTCTGCATGGAGTTTGCACATTCTCCCCATTCATCATTAGACTTTTAATTTCAGATTTCTATTCAGTTCAAACCATCTACCGTGGTGGGATTCGAAGCTGGGTCACTAGTCCAACAACAATACCACTGCGCCACCGCCTCACCGCTAATAAACCAGAAGGCTGGATTAATGCTCTGGGGGACGTGGGTTCAAATTCCATGATGGCAATTGATGGGATTTGAATCCAATTCATAAATCTAGAATATAAAACAACTCAGTCACGGTGACCGTGAAACTACCATCGATTGACATTTGACACGTGACATTTATGGTCCTTACCTGTTTTGGCGGACTTGAGACTCCAGACCCGCAGCCTTCCGTAGCAGCGTAGTGAGCTAATTAATACAAGGCCGAGTAGGGATAGGCACGAGATGCTGGGCTTGATAGTGATGCTCACGCCCCATGGAAAAAAACAAAGGAATGATAGGTACAGTTGTCCAGATCACCAACAACCTGTTCTGGTCCCCCTATTTCAACATTATAGTAAAGAAAGCCCACCAACGCCTCTACTTTCTCGGAAGATTAAGGAAATTTGACGTGTCAGCTACGACTCTCACCAACTTTTAGAGTTTCACCATAGAAAGCGTTCTTTCTGGTTGTATCGCAGCTTGGTACGGGCTCCTGCTCTGCCCAAGACCGCAAGGAACGACAAATGAAACCCAATCCGTCACGCAAACCAGCCTCCCGTCCGTCGGCTCTGTCCACGCTTCCCGCCGGCACAATTAAGGACGCCACGTCCGCCGGACGTTCTCTCTTCCACCTTCTTCTGTTGGGAAAAAGATAACAAAAATCTGAGGCCGCATACCAAACGACTCAAGAACAGCTTCTTCCCTGCTGCCGTCAGACTTCGAATGGGTCTACCTCTCACTAAATTGATCTTTCTCCACATCCTCGCTACGACTGTAACTCTATATTCTACACTCTCTTCTTTTCTTCTCCGTGAACGGTACGATTTATCTGCATAACTCACAAAAACAATACTTTTCACTGTATTCATGTGACAGTAACAAATAAATCAAATCAAAATCGAGTGGCTCTGGAGACAGAATGGATCTATGTTGATATGAAGCATTCCATGACCTTCAGATAGCACAATGTGCTTTGCAATCAATCAAGTACTTGTGAAGCATATTTACTGTCATAATATATGAAATCAAGATCTCTCAATTGGGTAAGTCTGTTTTAATGATGTTGTCAGAGGGACAAGTATTGACTAAGCGTTCTTCCCCTGCTCTCCACTGAATAAGACCATGGGATTATTTTAAATCTACCTGCAAGGACAGACAGGACCTTGGTCTTATCTGGAAGGTAACACGTCTGTCAGAACAGTGTTCCTCAGCATCATGCTGAAAGAATTCTGAACTAAATGTCCTCAAGATATGGCCTTCAGACTTAAAGACATGGGTGCTGCCGCTAAGCCAAGGCTGATCATCTCACTGCAGGCAAAGAATATATTAATCCACTGAAGCCACGCATACCCCAGCTCCTTCCCAGCCACACCCCCATTTCTCCTCTCTTATCCACGTTTTAGTTCAATCACAAAAAAAGTAGGAAGTGATCAGCTGATCTGGCAGCATCTCGAGGAAGTTAGTGTTACAGGTTTGAAATGTTGGGTTGGATTTTATGGGGGTGATAGGTGTCAGGGAGAGGGCTGTATGTTAATGCATGTGACAATCATAAATCCCACTTAGAAAGGACGGCAGGACTAGAGGGCACAGCCTAAAGATCGGGGTGGGGCGGGGGGCAGCTTCTATCAGAGTTGAGGAGGAACTTCTTCACTCAAAGGGTGGGGAATCTCTGGAATTCTCTGCCCGTTGAAGTGGTGGAGGCTGCCTCGCTAAATATTTTTAAGTCACGGGTAGATAGATTTCTGATCGACAGGGGAATTAAGGGTTATGGGGAGGGAAAGTGGAACTGATCCACTTCAGATGAGCCGTGATCTTATTGAATGGCGGGGCAGGCTCGAAGGGCTAGATGGCCCCCTCCTGCTCCTATTTCTTATGTTCTTAAATCTCTCTGTGACTCCATGAAATCGATTGGTGGCGAGGGAGGAAGCCGGTCCAAGAGCCTTCCCACCACAAACCAAAGTGAGGTGATGGATGGGCAGGGAGCGCCTACCCCCACGCAGGGTCAACAAACTCATCAGCGAGGATGGCACAAGATGCCAGCCATTAAACTCTATTTCCTGTCTCCACAGGTGCTGCCAGACCCGGTGAAAGTTTCCAGCACCTTCTGTTTTCCTTTTTATTTTGGATTTCCAGCCTCCGTGCTGTTCTGCTCTTGTCTTGGTCAAATCAGAAACATAGTCTGGCTTGTTTTACATCAAGCTGTTCGCTTCCAGCCGCAAACTGGGAATATTGTGAGCGATGCCAACTGTAATCCGTCAAGGAAACCCTGCTGATCGCTGGATCCTTCCACCTGCAGCAGGGGGAACCCTTCTCAAGTTCCACACACCAAGGCTGGAATTTTACCGGCACATCCATCCAGACTCCGGAGGCAGGCGAGGCTCGGAGAACGCCGTTCTCTGTTGGCCTCGGGCGGGATCGTATAATGCTCGGGCGGACGTGCAGGTAAAATTCCATTCCGAATGCCTGTCCCAGTCTGGAACCCACCTTGGGATTCTGCTATTCATAGAATCATAGAACCCGACAGTGCAGAAAGAGGCCCTTCGGCCCATCGAGTCTGCACCGAACACAATCCCGCCCAGGCCCCACCCCCGTATCCCGACATATTGTACCCACTCATCCCTGGACACTAAGGGGCAATTTCTTAGCACGGCCAATCAAACCTAACCCGCACATCTTTGGGCTGTGGGAGGAAACCGGAGAAAACCCACGCAGACACGAGGAGAATGTGCAAGCTCCACACAGACGGTGACCCGAGCCGGGAATCGAACCCGGGTCCCTGGAGCTGTGAAGCAGCAGTGCTAACCGCTGTGCTACCGTGCCGTATTTTGTACAGCCGTATTACACGGGCGAAAGTCGTGAAATGACGGGGGACTGAAATAACGGTGGGCCCTCTGTATAATCTCACTCGTCTCTCCGAGCGATGGAGGTTCGGATGCAACAAAACTTCAGCCTCGCTCTTTGCAGCAGTTACCCTAACAAGTAAAGGCGCCATAGTCCCAGATGACAGGAGGCTGCTCTCCCCTCCTCTTTCAGAGGGAGAGCTGACTGGTATTGATTGAACCTGAGGATCACCACACCTCAGGCGAGATTGAGAAGGCAGGGCCTTCCTGAACAACCTCAGCCAGTACAGGAATTGAACCCGCGTTGTTCGCGTTAGATCCGCGTCACAAAACGGCTGTCCGACCAACTGAGCTAAACCTAGCCGATAAAGCAGGAAAGTACAGCCTAACCTCAGTGGTGGGGAATCTATTGGAAGCGATTCTGAGAAACATTTGGAGTTGCAGGGATTAATCAGGAACAGTCAGCATGGTTTTGTTAAGGGGAGGTCATGTCTGCAGTAGGTGTGCAGCATTTGATTTAGTCTTATTGAACTTCAGATAAGTACCCACCTGGGAGACAGATAGTGAAGTTGAGAACCCACGTGATTCAAGGCAATTTGGATCCGGAACTGGCCGAGTGGCAGGAAGCAGAGGCTGATGGTCGAAGCCTGTGTCCACTGGGGTCTTGATGTTGAGATGCCGCCGTTGGACTGGGGTAAACACAGTAAGAATTCTCACAGGGATCAGTGTTGGGGCCCTTGCTGTTAACACAAACGAGTTAGACTTGAATGTTGTTCGGTAAGTTCGGGGATAATACGAAAATTGGTTGGGTGGTAAATAGTGGGGATGACAAGAGGATATAGACAGACTGGTTAGATGGGCTAATGAGTGGCAAATGGAATTCAATCTGGCTAAGTGTGAGGTGATGCGCTTGGGCAGGACAAATAACGCAAGGGAATACTTGATGAATGGCAGGATCCCGGGAAGAACCGAGGATCAGAGGTTTCCATGTACGCCAGTCCCTTAAGGTAGCAGTTGTTAAAGTGGTTAAGAGGGCATATGGTATACTCGCCTTTATTAGCCATGTTTAAGAGCAGGGAGGATATGCTGGAATTGTATAAAATGTTGATTAGGCCACAGCTAGAGTATTGTGCGCTTCTGAAATTCACATTCTAGAAGGGATGTAGAGTGGAGGGTGTAGAGGAGATTTACCAGGGTGTTGCCTGGGGCTGGGAGAGTTTTAGTTACGAAGAGGGATTGGATCGACTGGGGTTGTTTTCCTTGGAGCGGAGGAGACTGAGGGACGTGATTGAGATGTACAAAATTAAAGGAGGCACAGATAAACTGGAAAAAACTTTTCCCCTTGGTGAAGGGATCAAGGGACCAGAGGGTATAGATTTAAGACAAGGGGCAGGAGGTTTAGAGAGGATTTGAGGAAAAATGTTGTGTTCGGTTCAAGCCACCTCACTATAAGGAGGACGTGGAAGCGTTGGAGAGAGTGCAGAGGAGATTTACCAGTGGACGTTTGGAATAGGTCTGATGAGGAAAGTTATGAGGAGCTGGGGCTCTTTAGAGCGGAGGATGATGAGAGGTGCCTTAATAGAGGTTTAGAAGATGACGAGGGAAGATAGATAGAGTGGATTTGCAGAGACTATTTCCTTGGGTGGATGTAGCTGTTACTAGGGGGCATAACTATAAGATTCATGGTGGGAGGGATGTCCGAGGTAGATTCTTTACTCAGAGTGGTTGGGGTGTGGAATGCACTACCTGCTGTGATAGTGGAGTCGGACACATGGAGGTGGCACATGGAGCGCACCAGAACGATAGGGAGTGGGATAGCTCGATCTTGGGTTCGGACGTAGCTCGGCACAACGTCGAAGGCCAAAAGGCTGTGCTGCACTGTTCTGTGTTTTCACCCAGAGGGGGTCTGGAACTCACTGCCCGAAAGGCTGGTAGAGGCAGAGACCCTCACAACGTTGAAGAAGTATTTAGATGTGCCCTCGTGATGCTATGGGCCAAATGCTGGAAAACGGGAGTTGGGTGATCGTGTTTGACGGGTGCAGACGCGATGGGCTGACGGTGTAGTATCAGGGTGGGTACTATTTGCAGGATGGATTACAGGAGAGCTTACCTTCTACGGCACCGAACTCCAACACCTAGAAGGCTAAATGCACCCGGTACAGAGTAACACCATTATCTCCAATCATTCCATTATGATCATTGAAAGACAATCCAGGAACTCTCTACATTACAGCACTGTGCGTACCTGCACCATACGGACTGCAGCTGTACAGCAAGGTTGCTCATCACCACCTTCAGGAAGGTGATCAGAGATGGGCAGTACAGACCCCACTCCCCACCCGGGAAAGTGAATTTAAGAATTGTTCCACTGCTTGAGCTTCGATATATCTGTCCAATGCGTGCCTGGATATTTACCACTTAAAGAGGCAGGACGGCTTCAGTGTAGGTGGAGACTGTGCTCCATAGAAAGACCAATCGGGGGGGATGTTAAATAGGCAGCTGGCCAATCCACTATCACCTATTTTCCACCATGAAC
The DNA here is from genome assembly GCF_965287045.1 of Carcharhinus amblyrhynchos. Lineage (NCBI taxonomy): Eukaryota > Metazoa > Chordata > Chondrichthyes > Carcharhiniformes > Carcharhinidae > Carcharhinus > Carcharhinus amblyrhynchos. Next base: position 6,078,406 of record NC_137341.1, on the reverse strand, counting down.
AGGAAGTTAAAACCAGCCTGAATGTTTACACGGTGAAGCCCAGTTTGGTGAATGTTACGGGAAAAGGTGGCGATAATGCAGTGGCATTGCCGCAGTAGTCAGCCGGAGGCTCAGGGGACACGGGTTAAATAGGCAGCTGGTGGAATTTACATTCAATTAATAAAATCTGAAATCGAATGGTAACGGTGATCACGAAACCGTCCTGGTTTGTAAAAGTCCGTCTAATGTCCTGGTGTTCTTACCTGGTCCGGCCCGTGACTCTAGACCCACAGCAATGGGGATGTCTCTATCTTGCCCTCTGAACTGAATTAAGGATGGGTAATAAATGCTGGCCTTGCCAGTGACGCTCACGTCTCATGGAAGAATGAAGAAAAATAAATTGCTAAGTGAACATTTTGCTTAAGTGAATGAATATCAACAAATCCTTTACTTATTATTCTTGTCATTATCCAAATGCTTTTAAATGAATTAAAATGAGCCCGGTTGCAGTTGGCGAAAACGTTGCTCCGTTTTCTCATAAATACAGCAAAGCAATGGGTCATCTTGAAAGATTGGGTTCTCCTAGACCAGTGGTACAACCTGGGAGCCGCGTACTGTCCGTCTGGATTCTGAGTGCGGTGAACAAGGCATCTTGTTGACCGTTGCACACGTACGGGGTTACCACGTTCCGTTGATTTTCATTCACCTAGTGTTTTCACGATTCGTAAAATCCCAACAATGCAGAGGGAGACCATTCAGCCCGTCGAGTCTGCACCGACCACAATCCCATCCAGCCCCTATCCCCATAACCCCAAATATTTACCCTGCTAATCCCCCAGGCACTAGGGTCAATTTAGCAACGGCCAATCCACCTAACACATTGTATCTTTGGAGCGTGGGAGGGAACTGGAGTGCCTGGAGTAAACCCACGCCGACATGGGGAGAATGTGTCAGTGACCTGAGGCCGGAATTGAACCCAGGTCCCTGGCGCTGCTAGGCAGCAGCAGTGCTGACCACTGTGCTACCGTTCCTGCCAGTGTGGCTGAAGTGATTTGCACGTGAAGCAAGAACAAGTGCTGTGTGTGCTGAGCGCTCACGACCTTGAGAGAACCGTGTGCTCCCTCTGTGTCCAAAGTGTTAATGTTTCTTACCATTTGAGGTTGATAGGTCTTTTTACGTACTATACGATTAAGCATTTTCTATGACTTGTTACGAAATACGCGGTGTGATTTAAATGTTATTAATCTTATCCGTGGTGTTATGGTTAGTGAACAAGCCCGAATTCAATCTTGCAGCCCTCCGGGATGAACGAGGGTCACTCATGGGTCCCACTCACTAGCCTAGGCTGCCGGTCGCTGTACCAGACTGACGTAGGCTGATATCGACAGATTTTTAATTAGTAACGGGTCGGAGGATCATTGTCGAACGGGTAGGAAAGTGGAGTTGAGGCCAAGACGAGATCAGCCTCGATTGTATTAAACGGCAGAGCAGGCTCGAGAGGCCGAATTATCCATTCCTGCTCCGAGTTCTAATGACTTCCAGCAGTTATGGAAATTTCCACACTAATTTGAATCTTTTTTTTGACAAAAAAAGTCAAACATATCGAAAGCACCGATGGCATCGGTTACACAAATCCGATCTGAACCTGAAGGTTAACGTGTCGTAGACATAAAAATGCAGAGATTGCAGCATGTTTTGAGAAGGCTGTAAGATAAAGAAGCAGAATTGGGCCATTTGGCCCATCGAGTCTGCTCCGCCATTCAGTCACGGCTGATAAGTTTCCCAATGCCATTCTCCTGCCTTTTCCCTGTAACCTTCAATTGCCTTATCAAGAATTTAGCCATCTCTGTCTTAAATACGCTCACTGACCTGGCCTCCACAGCCTTCTGTGGCAATGAGTCCCCCTGGCTGAAGAAATTCCTCCTCGGATCCTTTATTCTGAGGCGCGTGTCCGTGGATCCCCGTCTTGCCGACTTTGGTAGCCTTGTTCGTAACTTGAAAGCATATGCTTGTAATAAATTAAGATGGCGTGGCACGGTAGCACAGTGGGCGGCGTAGGTAGCACAGTGGTTAGCACCGCTGCTTCACAGCTTCAGGGTCCTGGGTTCGATTCCCGGCTCGGGTCGCTGTCTGTGTGGAGTTTGCGCGTTCTCCTCGTGTCTGCGTGGGTGTCCTCCGGGCGCTCCGGTTTCCTCCCACGGTCCAAATGTGCGGGGTAGGTTGATTGGCGATGCTAAAATTGCCCCTTAGTGTCCTGAGATGCGTAGGTTAGAGAGGGATTAGTGGGTAAATATGTAGAGATATGGGGGTAGGGCCTGGGTGGGATTGCGGTCGGTGCAGACTCGATGGGCCGAATGGCCACTTTCTGTACCGTTCTATAAAATGTGCGCTGTTATGCGTGTTGGGATATCGCCCTTTGAGGAAAATGGGTCAGGTGACCTGGAGTGTGAGGTAATCTGTTGCGACCCGCCCCGTGTGGGCAGTCAACATTTGAAGCCTGGAGTGAGCGGACTGAACGATGAATTGTGTTCCCTGATGCCTGGCTGTGGAGGAGTACTCAGAGATTTAACAGACACAGTGATGTCTAACCTCATTTTATTAAAAAAACACAATTACTCCATAAACACGGCCAAATGTAAAAGTGCATTGCATCGACGAGGTAAAAAAAGAACCGAAACATTGAACGCGTGTGCAAGACTCAGTACTTTCCAATCTCGGAATTCTAACGACTGGAATTTATTACAGAGTTCTAATAAAACAATGTCACTGGTAGCATAAAACAAAACAGAAGAACCACACGATGTAACTAAAACATTGCTGTCTCTGGATTCCAAAAATGTGTAATTCAATTAACAAACGCAACTTGCCGGTGATATTATTTGTACGTTTCACAAGCAAACATGAATCTAAGAGCATTATCTCGGCACGTTTAGGCCCCAGTTTTACCGGCACGCCCGGTCCGACATTGGGGCGGGCGAGACTCGCAGAACGGCATTCTCCGCTGGCCTCGGGCACGATCTTAAGAGTCTCAGGCGGGCGTGCCGGTAAAATTCCGGCGTTCGCGTCCCGCTGGGAAAATAGTCTTTCTCGGATTGACTCACTGATAGTTCACCACATTTGAGACTGATAAAAACTATATTTCACCAAAATCAAAGAGTTTCTTCCGCGAGTACAAAACGTTTCGGGGGGACAAGGAATTTAGTAAACCGACAGACAGATAAAAAAGCACCAATTTTACGCTACATTGAGATATTTACAATTCTGTGCTAAATTATTATTATTGCTATTCAACAAATTGATGCCTTTCTTAATGTCTCGATTATTATTTTCATAATTGGTGGCATCTGCTGAGAATAATAAACGTTCCTGAAATTTCAGCTCAGGTCGACGGAGATTTTCATCCCCGTCTTAACTCGCAATTTTCTGCTGCTACTGACCGTTTGGGCCACTTCAACCGTTCTACAATTAGAACAGCTCCTGAACAACTTCTCCGATTCCAGACTTCTGGCTGACTCTACAGGTCCGACAAGTACCGTCCCGACCTCTTGTACAAACGACAGTAAATCTGGGTCGTACCGTTTATACAACAATGTTGGAAAGGGTTTGGCATCTCGACGTGATTTCAGGATTTGTACTCAAATTAGCTCCAGTTTCAATCCTTCTTGTTTACTGCAGGATGACTCATCATGCGGGTCTGATCACCCACTCCACACAGCAGGTGCTCGACTGCTTTTATCAGCAGAGTCCAAACACTGACGGTGGGATTTTCCAGCTGCGTTGGTCCCCAGAAACTGGAAAAATCCCGCCCCGTGTTAATGGACCTTCACGTGGTGTGATCCACCGTTCCCACCTCCCCCACAACCAACCCTCCCCTGCTACAATTTGCCTCACGGCTCCAGGGACCCGAGCCCGATGCCCCGCTCGGGTCACTGCCCGTGTGGAGTTTTGCACATTCTCCCCGTGTCTGCGTGGGTTTCCTCCCGCAGTCCGAAAGACGTGCGTGCGGATTAGGTTGAGTGGTCATGCTAAATTGCCCGGGGTGTGTAGGTTAGCGGGGGCAAACGTGTGGGGTTGTGGGGATAGAGCCTGGGGGGGGTGGGATTGTTGTCGTTGCAGACTCGATGGGCCGAATGGCCTCCGTCTGCACTGGACGAAGCAAACTCCCATGGCTGGCGGAATGGGAAAACTACCCCCCCGCCGGATCTTACTTTGGCTGTCCTGCTTCTTGTGCAGAAAGTTGACGTGAGTCAGAATTTGAAAAATGATGGAATCAGACGTTTGTGGTTTGGCTGGATATTAAGCTACACAGATGCCAGACACCCAGACGTTGGCTATCTACACGACACAGACAAACAAACCAGCATGAGTCACCTTGCAGCTGAAAAGCCAAAGCAGCAGATTCTCAGACCGAGCTTCTGAAGCACACTTTATCAGTTATGTTCAGCTCCCTCACATCATTATCATTAATTACTTCTGGTGAACCTTCAAGGAAATATTGCGGAGAAAACAGTGATAATTTAGGGAGTTTTTAAAAAAAAACTCCTTTCTTTTTAACGTGTTAGAAATATAAATCCAGCATTCGACTGAGAGTACCAGCAAGTCAGAGTGAAATACACATTGAGCCTTAGAAAGGTTACAGCGCGGAAGGAGGCCATTTGACCCATCTTGTCCATGCCAGCCTGAGGATACATTGTTTATTCTAATTCAATAAATTTTAATTTGGACTAGGAATTTAGAGTGATATGTACAGCACGGTGTGGACTGAATGTGATTTTTAATTCCACGGGTGGTCACCGATTGTGGGATACATTCCTTATACTGTGTACCTGCCATTAGAATAATCTGACCTTCTTTTTTTCTTGTAGTGGACAGTCAACTTCCGAGCGTGAAGCCGTTTCAACCTGTGGCGGGCTCGCAACTCTCGCACTTGCCAAACGGGTGCTTCCTGGTAACGCGGAGACTGAATAACCGGAGGAAGTTTTCACTTTGATTGATGAACTTGGAAGAATCGAATATCGCTCCTCCCGATTCGATGGCTGCGGACAGACACATATCTTCGGCCGGCAACTGAAAAACAAAAGACGGTCGGGATCGTTTGGCCGCGATCGCACGTCGGAATGTGTGGCGAGATTGATGTTTGTAAAATTGCCTGCTCCCTTTAAAAAGGTGGTGTTTTTCCGTGCTTAGAGAGTTAAAACGAAAACGCAGGTGCATATGGTGCCTGTACACAGACTGAAACATTGGTATCAAAGGCAAATAAAAAAACAGCAAGGTTGCCTTGGCAATAGGCTTTTGAATATTGTGAATTTGGCCTGTCATTTTAAATTAGGCACTTGGATGCCAGCAACCTTTTTGATTTGAAATTGATGTTTTGGTAACCTGTAAGGGACGTGGATATGTCATTACAGGTATAAAAGAACAGGCAGTGGGGCAAAGATGTGCGGGTTAGGTTGATTGGCCATGCTAAAATTGCCCCTTAGCGTCCTGAGATGCGTAGGATAGAGGGATTAGTGGGTAAATGCGTAGGGATATGGGGTAGGACCTGGGTAGGATTTTGAGGTGGCACGGGAGCACAGTGGTTCACAGCTCGGGTCCTGGGTTCAATTCCCGGCTCGGGTCACTGTCCGTGTGGAGTTTGCACGTTCTCTTCGTGTCTGCGTGGGTTTCCTCCCACAGTCCAAAGGGGTGCAGGTTGGGTTGATTGACCGTTCTAAAATTGCCCCTTAGTGTCCTGAGATGCGTAGGTTAGAGGGACTGGCGGGTAAATGTGTAGGGATACAGGGGGGGGTAGGATCTGGGTGGGATTGTGTTCAGAGCAGACTCGATGGGCCAAATGGCCTCTTTCTGTGGGGTGTCCATGATTCTATGAAAAGCAGAGACAGCCCTCTGCCACTGTTCAGTCTTGAGCTCAAAGCCTCAGCAAGATAGCCAAGAAGAAAGAAGGCAGAATATTCCAGAAAATGCCAAACCTCGCTGTAACTTAGAAAGTGACTAAAATTCTATTTCTTTTGTTAATGAGCGGGAATTGTATTTATCTGAACAGCATTCCATTAGAATCACGTTTTATTGGGCTCGTTAATAGTTTAGTTAACCCGTTCACTGTTAGTTAGATCAATAAATTGTTGTTGATTTTGCAGACAGTCTTTCTCAAGGGCAATTAGGGATGGGCAATAAATGAGGACCTGGCCAGTGACACCCACACCCCTTGGATGAATAAAATAAGCTTGGCAAGTTCAGACTGAGTGAGCCCAAGGAACGAGAGAGTCATGAAATCAAAATAGAAATCAGCTTCTGTGAAAAAAGGGGAAATGATGATTTAACCAAAGCGTCGGTAGAAATACGAATGGATCTCCGGCTTTGACACTGATAAAATTACACCGTGCGGTTCCGGATCAGAACACTGACATTTCCACGTGACTTCAAATTGAGAGCTAGCCTCAGTAATGGTAACCATGAAATGATCAGGTTTTGAGTAATCTGAGAGAGCACTGACCTATTTTCTGCGATAAAACATTCTACAATCTAACCTTTAGGCCACTGTTCACACCTTCTTTAGTCTTCAATACTGTCATTAATTAACACGATCATCAATACTCCCTTTGTCTCGTGTTCGTGACATCTTTGTCAAATCTCTCCTTGTTCCCACCTATCCACGACTTTCGATTTTGTTCCACCCGCTCTTGAATAGTATAAAATCAATCATATTCCTCTTGAGTTGAAGAAGAGTCTTATAGACGTGGAACATTAACTCTGTTTGTCTCTCCACAGACGCCGCTGAGTTTTTCCAGCATTTTCCGGTTTTATTTCAGATTGCCAGCATCTGGAATATTTTGATTTTACTTATGAAGTGGTCATCGATTGTCGGATAAACCTAACCCGGTTCGTTTGTGAAAGAAAATCTGCTGTCCTTACCTAGGCTGGCCTACAGGTGACACGGCAATGAAGTTGACTCTGAACCGCCCCTCTGAAACGGCCAAGCAAGCCATTCAGTTCAAGGGCAATTAGGGATGGGCGCCAAGTGTTGGTCTTGCCGGCAACTTTCATATCCCAGGAATGAATAAATCAACACAATAGACGCAGAAGGTGAGGTTGGTGAGCAAACTGCACACGGTACAGTGATGCAGCAGGACATAGGCAAAGAGAAGGGGAAAAGGAACGTAGTAGTGATTGGAGATAGTGGGGTGAAGAGTATTGACACTGTCCTTTGTCACAATGACAAAGTGCACAGAAGGGTGTGTTGTCTGCCTGGTGCTCGGGTACAGGATGTCGCAGCTGGGCTGCAGAGGAACCTGGAGTGGGAGGGTGAGAACCCGGTCGTTGTAGTACATGTGGGTGCCGGCGACGTAGGCAAAGTGCGGACTGAGGATCTGGGGAGGGAGTATGAGAAGCTGGGAATGGAATTAAAAAGTAGAACCGACAAGGTGGTTGTCTCTGGGCTACTGCCTGAACTGAGTGCAGACAGGCGTAGGGTTGACAGGCTAAAGGAAGTGAATGGGTGGCTCAGGGATTGGTGTGGGAGGAATGGGTTCGAATTTATGGGGCATTGGCACCAGTATTGGGGTAGGTGGGACTTGTTCGGACGGGATGGGGTTGGTCTGAATCGTGCTGGGACCAGAGTGTTGGCGAATCGAGTAAAGAGGACTATAGACAGGGCTTTAAACTAATTAGGGGGGGGGGAGGGTGCGAGGGTAGGTGACGCTACGAGGTCTAAAGTTAAGGATAGGGTACAGGTAAGGGAAGAGGCCAAGGATGTCCCAATTGGTGGCGTTACGGCAAATAGGGTCCAGGTGAAGGCTGGGATGAAAGCGCTTTATCTGAATGCACGAAGCATTCGGAATAAAGTGGATGAGCTGGTGGCGCAGATCGACACAAATGGATACGATCTGGTGGCCATTACAGAGACGTGGCTGCAAGGTGACAGGGACTGGGAGATGAATGTACAGGGCTATCAAGTGTTTAGGAAGGATAGGCAGGAGGAAAGAGGGGGTGGCGTAGCTCTGCTGATTAAGGATAGTATCAAGGTGGTAGCAAGGGATGATATCGGAGCCAAAGAGCAGAACGTGGAATCGTTGTGGGTGGAGATTAGGAACAGCAAAGGGAGGAAGACGCTGGTGGGTGTCGTCTATAGGCCCCCGAATAATGATCTGGAGGTGGGGCGGGCTGTTAACGCGCAAATAAGTGCGGCGTGCAGGAATGGGACGGCAGTAGTTATGGGAGATTTCAATCTGCATATTGATTGGTCGACCCATGTTGGACGAGGTGGGCTCGAGGAGGAGTTCTTGGAATGCTGCCGGGATAATTTCCTTGAACAGTGTGTGTTGGAGCCGACGAGGGAGCGAGCTATCTTGGATCTGGTGCTATGTAATGAGGCGGGTAGAATTAGGGACCTTGCGGTGAAGGATCCTCTTGGAGAGAGTGATCATTGTATGGTGGAGTTTCTGTTGCAGATGGAGGAGGAGAAAGTGGGTTCCCGGACACGCGTCCTTTGTTTGAACAGAGGGGAGTACGGTAGGATGAGAGAAGAATTGGCGAATGTGGACTGGGGGAGCGCGTTGGAAGGTAGGTCTGCTGAGGAGCAGTGGAGGATCTTTAAGGAGATCTTTCTTGGTGCTCAGCAGAAATTTATTCCGATGGTTAAAAAGGACAGTAGGAAGAGAGGTAATAAGCCGTGGATAACGAAGGAGGTGAAGGAAAGTGTTAAATTAAAAGCGGAGGAATTTAGAGTAGCTAAGAGCAGTGGGCGAGAAGAGGATTGGGAAAGGTTTAAATGTCAACAAAGATTGACAAAGAAGTTGATAAAGGAGGGTAGGAGAAGCTATGAGGCTGGGCTAGCACTTAATATAAAAAAGGATAGCAAGAGTTTTTATAAATATATAAAAAGGAAGAGGCTGGCTAGGGTGAACATTGGTCCTTTAGAGGATGAGAAAGGGGAGCTAGTGGTAGGGGATGGGGATATGGCTAAGGTCTTGAATAACTTTTTTGTTTCTGTCTTCACGGAAGAGGACGTGAATAATTTGCCGGGTGTTAGCGATGGAAAGGTGGTAGGAATGGAGGGTCTTAATGACATTACTGTTACTAGAGAGGTGGTGCTCGACAGACTGGAGGGGCTGATTGTGGACAAGTCCCCAGGACCGGATGGAATGCATCCGAGGGTTCTGAAAGAAATGGCGGAGGTTATAGTGGATGCTTTGGTGGTTATTTTCCAGACGTCGCTGGATTCCGGGGAAGTGCCGGAAGATTGGAAAACGGCTAATGTTACGCCGTTGTTTAAGAAGGGTGCCAGGCAAAAGGCGGGGAATTATAGGCCGGTTAGTTTAACGTCTGTGGTAGGTAAAATGTTAGAATCCGTCATTAAGCAGGAAATTGCGAGGCATCTTGAAGGGAATTGCTTGATAGGGCGGACGCAACACGGTTTCATTAAAGGGAAGTCGTGTCTGACAAATTTACTGGAGTTCTGTGAGGATGTGTCTAGGGCAGTGGATAGAGGAGAGCCGGTGGATGTGGTCTTTCTGGATTTTCAGAAGGCGTTTGACAAGGTACCTCACAAGAGGTTATTGCAGAAGGTCAGGGGACATGGAGTTGGGGGTAGGGTGTTAGCGTGGATAGAGGATTGGTTGTCAAATAGGAGGCAGAGAGTGGGGGTCAATGGGTGCTATTCGGATTGGCGGTTGGTGACTAGTGGGGTGCCCCAGGGGTCGGTGCTGGGGCCTCAGCTATTTACCATTTATATAGATGATCTGGAGGAGGGAACCGAGTGCAGGGTGTCGAAATTTGCTGATGACACCAAGATTGGGGGAAAGGCAAATTGTGCGGAGGGTGTAGAGAGTCTGCAGAAGGATCTAGATAGGCTGGGCGAATGGGCCAGGAAATGGCAAATGGAATTTAATGTTGGCAAGTGTGAGGTAGTCCACTTTGGTAGGAAGAATGGTAGGAAGGACTATTACTTACGTGGCGAAAAACTGCAGCAGGCGATGGTGCAGAGGGACCTCGGGGTCCTTGTGCATGAGTCGCAAAAACCCAGCTTGCAGGTGCAGCAGGTGGTCAGGAAGGCGAATGGGATGCTGGCCTTCATAGCGAGGGGGATTGAATATAAAAGTAGGGAGGTCTTGCTGCAGCTGTATAGGGCATTGGTGAGGCCGCAGCTGGAGTACTGTGTGCAGTTTTGGGCGCCGCACCTGCGCAAGGATATTTTGGCCCTGGAGGGAGTGCAGAGGAGGTTTACTAGGCTGATACCGGAGTTGAGGGGGTTGAGCTATGAGGAGAGGCTGAATAAACTAGGCTTGTACTCGCTAGAGTTTAGAAGAATGAGGGGAGATCTCATTGAGACGTATAAGATGATGAATGGGATGGATAGGATAGAGGTGGAGAGACTCTTCCCGCTCAAAAAAGACAGTAGGACTAGGGGGCACAGCCTCAAGATAAAGGGGAGGCGGTTTAGAACGGAGTTGAGGAGGAACTTCTTCACTCAAAAGGTGGTGAATCTCTGGAATTCTCTGCCCGTTGAAGTGGTGGAGGCTGCCTCGCTAAATATTTTTAAGAAGCGGGTTGATGGGTTTTTGATAAGAGAGGGGATTAAGGGTTATGGGGAGAGGGCGGGAAAGTGGAACTGAGCCACGACAGATCAGCCATGATCTTATTGAATGGCGGGGCAGGCTCGAAGGGCTAGATGGCCTACTCCTGCTCCTATTTCTTATGTTCTTATGTTCTTATACTGTGGATGCTGGAATCGGAAACAACAACAGAAAATGCTGGAAAATCTCAGCAGGAGAGAAGAGGAGAAAAGAGCCAACGTTTCCAGTCTGGGTGACCCTTCGTCGGAATAAATCAAAACTTGTTGCGATATGGCAGTCCCATAAATCGACAGGAACATTTTGACAATTGGATTTTTTTGTGTGTTTTCTTTCTGTCGCAGGCAAATCTCTACCTCAATACATTATAGCTACATTTCAACATATGTGCCCAAGCTCTACGAGGGACAGCTGAGAGAGGAAGCACACCAGCGCACGAATAAATGTGACAATTTGTGTGAAGCTTTAATGAACAACAACTGATTTTTTAGACCCGTGGGTTTGGCAAAAAGGAAAGAGAATTAAATTATTTATGCCGCAATGAGTTCTGATTGCTGTGTGCGTCAGCGAGTTTGTTATCTTGACATTAACAGGCTTGATGGAATTGCTGTCTGGAGAGAAAGCAGCTGAAGATAAAAAAAAAATGATGACCTCTTGTTCTGGGTAATGAGAACAATTTGTTTCCAGAGATTGAATCAGATGAAGAGTTCTGCACATTTAAATTCTTCTCCCTTAAAGAGATTCTTCCCTTGGAAGCGGTGTAAACTTACCGCAATGTGATGGCGTGACGGCTGGCTCCCGGCATCGCTGACTCTGAAGAGATTGCCGTCGTCCAAGCCTACAACACTAGGGTCGCTGTCTCCGTTCTTCAGCTGAAACTTCATGTCCTTCAGGACGTGCAGGACAATCCCCGAGGACGTCAGCAAGTTCTGCAAAGTGGCTTCGGACGACTGACAAAAATAACACATATTATTCGTGGGGGTCGCTGACAAACTGCTCCAAAGCAGCATCTGGGACGAGTCAGATGCAAGACAAATTCATGCTCCCTTTGGGTCACAGCCGTCGCTCCTCACGCCAAGTCCATATTCAATTTAAGTTCGTTTATTTTAGTGTCACAAGTAGGTTTACATTAACACTGCAATGAAGTTACTGGGAAAATCCCCGAGTCGCCAGACTCCCCTGCTCGGGTGCAGTGAATTTAGCATGACCGATGCGCCTAACCCACACATCTTTTCAGATTGTGGAGCAGCCGGAGGAAACCCACGCAGACACGGGGAGAACGTGCAAACTCCACACAGACAACGACCCGAGCTGGGAATCGAACCCTCGTCCCCAGCATTGACAGGCAGCAGTGCTGAACACTGTGCTACCATGCTACCCGTCGGCAATGATGTGATATAAATGTGTTGCTGCTACTGATACGCTGAGGACCAAGGGACAGGACTTTTCCCACGGTTGTTGGGACCCCCCCCGCCCCACCCGACAAGGTCAGGATCAAATGGGGGTCAGGAGCCTATCCTGTGTGGGGAAAGACACTTTCCCTTGAATTGTTCAGTGTGCTGATTCACTGAAATAAATATACAATCCATCCATCCATTGCTGTTAGGGTTGCCAACAATAGTTTATTCCATCATTTTCTTCAGACGTTTCTCTTTCCCACATTTAGAAATATTGACATGAGGGAACAAGGCTGACAGTCGAGCATCGTCTTATTGGGTAATGAGTCTTTTTGCTTCCAGTTGGCGTAGGAAGACAGTGCGTCACGATGATGGATGTGTTGGCCGACTGATGGCTGGGTTTAAGTCACGTGGTGAGACCTCCAGGAATAGATTTAATCACAGTTGGTAGCCTAAAATCGCTGGGCAGAGGGAAGGCTGGCCTGCTGAACCCAGGCTGACTGAATCAAACTCATTCTGCCAGGCCCTGGCACTTCCCAAAGCCATGACATGCTGCAGCTGGAAAGAACATCAGTAAGGCCTAATTTGGAATACTGCGCAGAATTCTGGTCGCCACACTACCAGAAGGACGTGGAGGCTTTGGAAAGGTTACAGAAGAGGTTTACCAGGAGGTTGCCTGGTATGGAGGGCATTGGCTATGAGAGGAGGTTGGAGGAACTTGGTTCATTCTCACTGGAACTACAGAGGTTGAGGGGTGACCTGATAGAGGTCTACAAGATTATCAGTGGCATGGACAGAGTAGATAGTCACATATTCTTTCCTAGGGTAGAAAAGTCGAGTGCTAGCGGACATAGATTTCAGGTCCGTGGGGAAAAGTTTAGAGGAGATGTGCGAGGCAAGTTTTTTGTTCACAGAGGGTGTTGAATGTCTGGAACGGATTGATGTGATGTGGGTATGCCGGCGTTGGACTGGCGTAAACACAGTAAAAAGTCTGACAACACCAGGTTTTAGTCCAACCTATTTATTTGATAATATATTATCAAATAAATAGGTTGGACTAAAACCTGGTGTTGTCAGACTTTTTACTGTGGAACGGATTGCCCAGGGAGGTGGTGGGAGTACGTATGAGAGCAGCACTTAAACAGCGTCTAGACGAATACATGAATAGAATGAGATTGGAAGGTTACGGACTCTGGAAGTGCACACGGCATCGTGATCGGTGCGGGCTTGGAGGGCCGAAGGGCTCGTTCCTGTGCTGTACTGTTCGTTGTTCTCTACCACCGAACAGGACAAGTTAAAAAGGGCAGCGAATATTTTATATATATGGGAACACCACCACCTGCCAGTTCCCTCCAAGCCGCCTGCCATCCTGACTTGAGAATACATCACCGTTCCTTCACTGTCACTGGGTTTAAATCCTGAACTCCCTCCCTCACAGCACAGTGAGTGTCCTACACCACATGGACTGCAGAGGTTTAAGAAGGCAGCTCACCACCACCTTCTCAAGGGCAATTATGATTGGGGATAAAGGCTGCTCCAGCTGGGGATCCACGTCCCATGAACAAAGAAATAGAACCAGAAAGTCTCGTGTACGTTTGTGCAGAGATTTCCAATTCTTACAACTCCAGAAAGAGGAAATAACTAACGCAATGAAACACAGACATTGCTCTCTCTCTCTGTAATTGATACTGGCAATGAGTATTCACTCAGACATGCGTAACGAGTCTCAGCGTCTGTCGTGCAATTAATATGAAGTTACCTTGTAATTCCGCTGACATCTGGAACAAGTCAGCAGAATGGCGCTCTTGCTGGCTTCGATACGGAAAGGCCACTGAGTTACCAAGTTCACAGCAGCTGGCACATTGCGAGAGAAATTGCGGCTGAACGTCAGGTTACTGGTGAAGATAAAACAGGTGTGAGGCACTCACTGTATAGTCATTTAACAGCCTTTCTCTGAACTCCAATCCCTGCTCAGTGCTGAGTCTAATCACATCAATTGGGTAGAACTTCCCATCTTCGTTTGGGTGGAATTCAGGTTGCAATCCTTCAGGTCCTCCTCTCCGCTCTATTCCTGTAACCCAGCTCATTTACCAAGACTAATCCCCTAACCTACACATCACTGGACACAAAGGGGCAATATAACACGGTCAATCCATCTAAACTATACATCTTTGGACTCTAAAGGGCAACTTAGCATGGCTAATCCCCCTAAATTACACATCTTTGGACCCTGAGGGGCAATTTAGCATGGCAAATCCTGCACATCTTTGGATTGTGGGAGGAAACCGGAGCACCCGGAAAAAAACCCGTGTAGACACAGGGAGAACATGCAAACTCAACACAATCACCCAAGGCTGGAACTGAACCTAGGTCCCTGGCGCTGTGAGGCAGCAGTGCTAACCACTGTGCGGTTAATAAAGGAGAAGGGAATGAACCATTTTGTGGGCAAGAGGCTGGGCACTCAATGGGAGGCTGGGCTGCTACAAGCTTAGGAAAAGACAAGGGGCTGGCACTGGTCTTTCATTGGTAGAAAGTAGCAAGTCGCCAAAAAGGGATCTTTCTCAGGGTGGAGGGCAGTAACCAGTGGAGTATCACAGGGACTGCAGCTCTTCACAATATATGAACGATTTGGAGGAAGGAACCGAAGATACTCTGGCTAATTTGTGGATGATACAAAGGTGGGAGGGAGGCAGCTGGTAAGGAGGATATAATTACTTTCAGGCTGATAGGATGGAGGAGGTAGATGTTCTGAGGGAAGATGTATTCGCAATTTTGAAAAACCTGAGGATCGATAAGTCCCCTGGGCCAGATGAGATACATCCTAGGATACTTTGGAAGGCAAGGGATGAGACTGCGGAGTCTTTAGCTTTCATCTTTGGGTCCGTACTGTCCACAGGGATTGTGCCAGAGGACTGGAGAGTGGTAAATGTTATTCCTTTCTTCAAGGAAGGAAATAGGAATCGAGTCTGCACCGACCACAATCCCACCTCGGCCCTACCACCGTATCCCGACATATTTTACCCACTAATCCCTCTAACCTACACATCTCAGGACACAAAGGGGCAATTTTAGCACGGCCAATCAACCTAACCCGCACATCTTTGGGCTGTGGGAGGAAACCGGAGCACCCGGAGGAAACCCACGCAGACACGGGGAGAATGCGCAAACTCCACACAGACAGTGACCCGAACCGGGAATCGAACCCAGGTCTGTGGAGCTGTGAAGCAGCAGCGCTGACCACTGTGCTACCGTGCTGCCTGGACCAGAATAAGGGAGTGCTCATTTTAGACAGATCTGAGGAAGAATTTCTTCTCTCAAAGAGTGGTGAATCTTTGGAATTATTTACCCCAGGAAGCTGTGGAGGCCGAATCCTTGAGCATTTTTAAGGTTGAGATGGATAGGTTTTTAATCAGTCGGGGAATTCCGGGTTACGGCGAGGAGGTAGGAAAGTGGGCTGAGCGAGTGTTAGAACAGCCATGATCTTATTAAATGGTGGCAGAGGCTTGAAGGGCTGAATGGCCTCCTCCTGGTCCTATGTCTCCTGCTCTTACATTGCCTCCAATATCATTCGAGGGGCAATTTCAGCCAATGAGGCCGTTTCTCTTGTGGTTTCACAAGGTTTTGAGCGGGAGATTGGAGAGTTTCAGGATGAAATGGTTTATCCATCCAATGGGTAAGAAACATCAAATTGACCTTATCCAGTGTAAGACCACAACAGGGATTATAAGGACTGCAATTAATCTAACTGCATCAGCCCACGAACTATAAATGGAGAACACCTTTAAGAAATCCTCCTTAACACTTTGATGGTTGCACACTTTAAAACAAAGATTTTGAAGTGATATCTTGCAGTGTCATAGAGTGATGGAAACAGGCCCTTTGGCCCAACTTGTCCATGCCACCCTTTTCTTTTTAAACCCCTCCCATTTGGCCCATCTCCCTCTATGCCCATATTACCCACGTAGCTGTCTAAATGCTTTTTAAAATTGTACCTATCTCTACCACTGCCTCTGGCAGCTGGTTCCAGACGCTCATCGTCCTCTGTGTGAAAAACTTGCTCCTCTGGACCCTTTTGTATCTCTCCCCTCTCACCTATGCCCTTTAGTTTTAGACTCCCCTACCTTTTATGTATCTTATTATATATTATGCATTTTATGTATCTCATGTATCGTTAAAATACCTTATTAAATAGCTCCATCTGACAACCAAGCGCTGCCGTAAGGACATTTGCAATGGATCACTTCCCCCCCGCAGGAAAATGGGATTTTTTATACTACGAGCATGCTCCATTTCACAATAGAGAAACTTCTGAAGAGGTTTCAGTACCAATGGCGTCTCTCATCTGAACAACCTTACCCCAGCTCCTTTTCCAAGTGCCACGATGGTGAAGTCGAGTTGTCCCTCTTGACAACAAGGAGGTGCTGCTCGTGAATGCCATCATCGGCAAAGGCAATGAAACCAAACTTCACATCGGTGATTCCTGGCAAGGAAAGACAATCACGGATATTCGTGTGACAAACATCCTCTTCGCATGTGGGTTGTGAAATTAGCAGCATTGTGCTTTCCAAATAAATAGACAAAAAAGAAGCGACAAGATTTATAATCCATCGAATCCCTACGGTGCAGCAGGAGGACATTCGGCCCATCGAGTCCACACTGATCCTCTGAAAGAGCATTCTACCTTGGTCTATTCCCCTGCCCTATCCATGTAATCCTGAGCATTGACCATGGCTAACCCACCTCACCTACACATCTTTGGGACACTAAGGGGCAATTTAACACGGTCAAACCACTCAACCTGCACATCTTTGGAAGCCGAGGGGCAATTTAGCACGGCCGATCCACCTAACTTACGCATCTTTGGACACTAAGTGGCAGTTTACCATGGCCAATCTGCCTAACCTGCACATCTTCGGACAGTCAGGGGCAATTTCGCATGGCCGATCCACCAAACCTGAACACAGAATCTTCAAGTACAGAAAGAGGCCATTTGGCCCATCGAGTCTTCACTGACCACAATCCCACCCAGGCCCGATCTCCATAACCCCATGCATTTACTCTAGCTAGTCCCCCGACACTAAGAGGCAATTTAGCGTGACCAATCCGCTTCGTCCACAACATTTTTGGGCTGTGGTAGGAAACTGGAGCTCCTGGAGGAAGCCCATGCAGGTACGGGGAGAATGTGCAATCTCCGCACAGACAGTGACCCAAGCCGGGAATCGACGCTGGGTCCCCGGCGCTATGAGGCAGTGGTGCTAGCCACTGTGCCACCCCTTTGGACTGTGGGAGGAAACTGGAGCACCCCGAAGAAACCCACCAAGATTGTCGGGGGAGAGATGGCTCCGATGTCCCGATGTGGGGGGTTTAATCTCAATTTGAGATTGGGGCCTCCCAGTTACTCAGTGGGGTCCGCCTTGCTGGCATCTTGAGGTTCCACCCCTCAGCAATGATGGTACAAAACGCATCCCCTCGCTTTGTTTTGACAAAGTGGCAGACGATCCGGTGAGAAAAACCTGCCGGTTTCCTTGGGGAAGCGGGAACACAGCAGTTTCGGTCAGAAACAGACACTTGGCCAATTTTTGCACTGAGACAGGCATGTCCTTTTCAATCTCCAATTGAAGATTAAAAAACCCTCTTCCCCATTATAACCAATATCAGAGCATCAGGGCACAGCACGCAACTCCCTCTCCCTCGTATATGTTTGAAAAATTCCACCCCTCGTCTTTATTAATCATTCCTGCTCACTGGTCTCCATATCTTCTCAATCCGTCCTTCCAGCATCCTTCCCGGTCCTTGCTTTTAAGGCAAGCAATGTGCCGAATAGATTAAAACAGTGAAGGGAAAAATTACCTTGTTTTTTGAAGGTTTCCACCAACGAGTTAATAAGCGAGGGAAGTTTTGTAACCGTCGGCCTGTTGCAGTCTCTTTCTTCAATAATGAAGAGGACATCTGCTGGTGTTAACGTCGGCCATCGCTTGTTATCTACCACATCGTCATTCTGCATGCTGTCACTCACTTTGCCAGCCACTGCAAGACGACAGAAACATCGGAGTATAGCATCGCAGAGAGACACTTCCACTGCCTGGATATTGTTAATGTGAATCCCCAAATTACACCACCGGTTGGTGCTCGGAAATATTTGTGGCAGAAAGTGATGTTACATAAGAAATAAGAACATAAGAAATAGGAGCAGGAGTAGGCCATCTGGCCCTTCGAGCCTGCCCCGCCATTCAATAAGATCATGGCTGATCTGTCGTGGCTCAGTTCCACATTCCCGCCCTCTCCCCATAACCCTTAATCCCCTCTCTTATCAAAAACCCATCAACCCGCTTCTTAAAAATATTTAGCGAGGCAGCCTCCACCACTTCAACGGGCAGAGAATTCCAGAGATTCACCACCCTTTGAGTGAAGAAGTTCCTCCTCAACTCCGTTCTGAACTGCCCCCCCTTTATTTTGAGGCTGTGCCCCCTAGTCCTACTGTCTTTTTTGAGCGGGAAGAGTCTTTCCACCTCTATCCTATCCATCCCATTCATCATCTTATACGTCTCAATGAGATCTCCCCTCATTCTTCTAAACTCTAACGAGTACAAGCCTAGTTTATTCAGCCTCTCCTCATAGCTCAACCCCCTCAACTCCGGTATCAGCCTAGTAAACCTCCTCTGCACTCCCTCCAAGGCCAAAATATCCTTGCGCAGGTGCGGCGCCCAAAACTGCACACAGTACTCCAGCTGCGGCCTCACCAATGCCCTATACAGCTGCAGCAAGACCTCCCTACTTTTATATTCAATCCCCCTCGCTATGAAGGCCAGCATCCCATTCGCCTTCCTGACCACCTGCTGCACCTGCAGGCTGGGTTTTTGCGACTCATGCACAAGGACCCCGAGGTCCCTCTGCACCGTCGCCTGCTGCAGTTTTTCGCCACGTAAGTAATAGTCCTTCCTACCATTCTTCCTACCAAAGTGGACCACCTCACACTTGCCAACATTAAATTCCATTTGCCATTTCCTGGCCCATTCGCCCAGCCTATCTAGATCCTTCTGCAGACTCTCCACACCCTCCGCACAATTTGCCTTTCCCCCAATCTTGGTGTCATCAGCAAATTTCGACACCCTACACTCGGTTCCCTCCTCCAGATCATCTATATAAATGGTAAATAGCTGAGGCCCCAGCACCGACCCCTGGGGCACCCCACTAGTCACCAACCGCCAATCCGAATAGCACCCATTGACCCCCACTCTCTGCCTCCTATTTGACAACCAATCCTCTATCCACGCTAACACCCTACCCCCAACTCCATGTCCTCTGACCTTCTGCAGTAACCTCTTGTGAGGTACCTTATCAAACGCCTTCTGAAAATCCAGAAAGACCACATCCACCGGCTCTCCTCTATCCACCGCCCTAGACACATCCTCATAGAACTCCAGTAAATTGGTCAGACACGACTTCCCTTTAATGAAACCGTGTTGCGTCTGCCCTATCAAGCAATTTCCTTCAAGATGCCTCGCAATTTCCTCCTTAATGACGGATTCTAACATTTTACCTACCACAGACGTTAAACTAACCGGCCTATAATTCCCCGCCTTTTGCCTGGCACCCTTCTTAAACAACGGCGTAACATTAGCCGTTTTCCAATCCTCCGGCACTTCCCCGGAATCCAGCGACGTCTGGAAAATAACCACCAAGGCATCCACTATCACCTCCGCCATTTCTTTCAGAACCCTCGGATGCATTCCATCCGGTCCTGGAGACTTGTCCACAATCAGCCCCTCCAGTCTGTCGCGCACCACCTCTCTAGTAACAGTAATGTCATTAAGACCCTCCAGTCCTACCACCTTTCCATCGCTAACACCCGGCAAATTATTCACGTCCTCCTCCGTGAAGACAGAAACAAAAAAGTTATTCAAGACCTTAGCCATATCCCCATCCCCTACCACTAGGTCCCCTTTCTCATCCGCTAAGGGACCAACGTTCACCCTAGCCAGCCTCTTCCTTTTTATATATTTATAAAAACTCTTGCTATCCTTTTTTATATTAAGTGCTAGCCCAGCTTCATAGCTTCTTCTACCCTCCTTTATCAACTTTTTTGTCAATCTTTGTTGACATTTAAACCTTTCCCAATCCTCTTCTCGCCCACTGCTCTTAGCTACTCTAAATTCCTCCGCTTTTAATTTAACACTTTCCTTCACCTCCTTCGTTATCCACGGCTTATTACCTCTCTTCCTACTGTCCTTTTTAACCATCGGAATAAATTTCTGCTGAGCACCAAGAAAGATCTCCTTAAAGATCCTCCACTGCTCCTCAGCAGACCTACCTTCCAACGCGCTCCCCCAGTCCACATTCGCCAATTCTTCTCTCATCCTACCGTACTCCCCTCTATTCAAACAAAGGACACGTGTCCGGGAACCCACTTTCTCCTCCTCCATCTGCAACAGAAACTCCACCATACAATGATCACTCTCTCCAAGAGGATCCTTCACCTCAAGGTCCCTAATTCTACCCGCCTCATTACATAGCACCAGATCCAAGATAGCTCGCTCCCTCGTCGGCTCCAACACACACTGTTCCAGGAAACTATCCCGGCAGCATTCCAAGAACTCCTCCTCGAGCCCACCTCGTCCAACATGGGTCGACCAATCAATATGCAGATTGAAATCCCCCATAACTACTGCCGTCCCATTCCTGCATGCCGCACTTATTTGCGCGTTAACAGCCCGCCCCACCTCCAGATCATTATTCGGGGGCCTATAGACGACACCCACCAGCGTCTTCCTCCCTTTGCTGTTCCTAATCTCCACCCACAACGATTCCACTTTCTGCTCTTTGGCTCCGATATCATCCCTTGCTACCACCTTGATGCTGTCCTTAATCAGCAGAGCTACGCCACCCCCTCTTTCCTCCTGCCTATCCTTCCTAAACTCTTGATAGCCCTGTACATTCATCTCCCAGTCCCTGTCACCTTGCAGCCACGTCTCTGTAATGGCCACCAGATCGTATCCATTTGTGTCGATCTGCGCCACCAGCTCATCCACTTTATTCCGAATGCTTCGTGCATTCAGATAAAGCGCTTTCATCCCAGCCTTCTTCTGGACCCTATTTGCCGTAACGCCACCACTTGGGACATCCTCAGCCTCTTCCCTTACCTGTACCCTATCCTTAACTGTAGACCTCCTAACATCACCTACCCTCGCACCCTCCCCCCCCCTAATTAGTTTAAAGCCCTGTCTACAGTTCTCTTTACTCGATTCGCCAGCACTCTGGTCCCAGCACGATTCAGACCAACCCCATCCCGCCCGAACAAGTCCCACCTACCCCAATACTGGTGCCAATGCCCCATAAATTCGATCCCATTCCTCCCACACCAATCTCTGAGCCACCCATTCACTTCCTTTATCCTGTCAACCCTACGCCCGTCTGCACTCGGTTCAGGCAGTAGCCCAGAGAAGACCACCTTGTCGGTTCTACTTTTTAATTCCATTCCCAGCTTCTCATACTCCCTCCCCAGATCCTCAGTCCGCACTTTGCCTACGTCGCTGGCACCCACATGTACCACCACAACTGGGTTCTCACCCTCCCACTCCAGGTTCCTCTGCAGCCCAGCTGCGACATCCTGTACCCGAGCACCAGGCAGACAACACACCCTTCTGTGCACTTTGTCATTGTGACAAAGGACAGTGTCAATACCCTTCACCCCACTATCTCCAATCACTACTACGTTCCTTTTCCCCTTGTCTTTGCCTATGTCCTGCTGCATCACTGTACCGTGTGCAGTTTGCTCACCAACCTCACCTGCCTCGTCCTCTTCCAGACTGGAAGCAAGAACCTCAAACCTGTTATGCAGATTAAGAGGCTGAGGCCTCCGCTCCTCACCCCCCTTCCTCCTCCCAGCAGCCCCCTTTTGTTCCTGACCCTTAGATTTAGACAGTCTAGGGGGGGTGGATGTCACTTGCACCCCATTGACAATGACACCCTCTCTCCCCCTGATGAGCCTCAGTGTCTGTAGCTCAGAGGCCAGCTCATCCACCTTGAGCTGGAGCTCCTCCAGCAACCTGCACTTACTGCAGACATGGCCACTGGGAAGGACCCTGGGGTCCACCAGTTCCCACATCATACAGGAACCGCACATCACATGCCCCTCCATTATTCAATATAATTTGTTGTGGGAAAAAAATATTTTCCTTGTTTTTTGCTGTAGTAGTTTTGAAAAAAAAAATTTTTTTTTTTCCTTGTTCTTTCCACCTGGCCTTTTTACCTTCAAGCCCTTTTTGATATTAAGCCCTAATAGCTCACTCTGCTTCCCTCTCACTCCGCTGCCCGCTCCGACGCTGCCCGCTATCTACACCAGGCCTCCTTTTAAACTTGGCGCTGATTTAAAGCTGATGGGCCACAACTGCCTGATAATCACTCCCTCACAATTCTTAAAGCAGTAAATACAATAAGTAAATGCTTTAAACAGTTCTACAAAGAACAAAGTGCTTTAAACTTATTTTAAACAGGTTTTTAACAGGTAAAGTCTTAGCTTTCTCTCTGATGTTACAAATGATTATTACGTAAAACAGCAAGTTTGGACAATATTTGATGTGAATTATTATTGTCACATGTATTAGTATACAGTGAAAAGTGTTGTTTCTTGTGCACTGTACAAAGTATACCATTCTTAGAGAAGGAAACAAGAATGTAGGGTTACCGTCACAGCTAGGGTATAGAGAAAGATCAACTTAAAGCCCTTCTGGGAAACCACAAGCGCTAAATAATTGGTATTCCTCTTTTTCTTAAATTTTTTTTTATCCATAACTCTGCTTCCCATCTTGCACTGAGTCCAGTTTGCCCATGACCCTTGCTTGCTGGCCAACATCCTTGCTCAGTTATGCGGTCCCCTGATGTTAAAATTCTCAATACCTTTTTCGCCAGATCACTCCCCATTTCTAATAATCTCCTCCAGCCCCGCAAACCCTCCATAATACCTGTGCTCCTCTCGGATCGTAGAATCCCTACAGTGCAGAAGGAGGCGATTCAGCCGATTGAGTGTGCATCGACTCTATGACAGAGCATCTCACCCAGGCTAAACCCCTGCCCTAACCCTGTAACAATGTCGAGATGCCAACGTTGGACTGGGATAAACTCAGTAACAAGACTGACAAGAAGCTATCCCCGTAACCCCACATATTTATCGCCGCTAATCTTCCTAGCCTACTCGTTTTTGTACACTAAGGAGCAACTTAGCACGTCCAATCCACCTAACCTGCACATCTTTGGACTGTGGGAGGAAACTGGAGCACCCGGAGGAAACCCAAGCAGACATGGGGAGAACATGCAGACTCCACACAGTCACCCAAGGCTGGAATTGTACCCAGGTTTCTGGTGCTGTGAGGCAGCAGTGCTAATCACTGTGCCACCCGATTTTGGCTCCTCGAGATCACTGATTTTAACTGTTTCCCCACTGGTGCTAAGCCCTGAATGCAATATGGTTCCTAAGGTCTGGAATTCCCTCCTTAAACCTTTCCCACTTTCTCTACTCCTATAAGTAGGGAATGATTGTCCTTGTTCTAACATGTCTTCGCTCTAGTCATTGTCGTTACATAAGGAATGCATTTAACTTTGATAATGCTCATTCTTCCACCCATCACAAGTCTGCCTTGTCTAAGATCTGCTGAGGACACTTGTGTTAAACTGTGCCAGCTGTATCGCCCCACTCAACCACCGCAACCTCCCAATGCCACGGTCTTGGGGAAGAGTTGGTAGTCTTGATGTGGAGATACCACTGGGGTAAACACAGTAAGAAGTCTCACAACACCAGGTTAAAGTCCAACTGCTTACACTCGCTTGACGAAGGAACGGCGCTCCGAAAGCTTGTGGCGTTCACTATCAAATAAACCTGTTGGACTTTAACCTGGTGTTGTGAGACTTCTTACTTGGGGAAGAGTACAGAGGAGATTTCCAGGAGAAATGAGAGAAGCTCGGATTGGAGAGTAAAGAAGGTCAGAGGAAGGTTTAACAAATGAACTCACACTCACAAAGGTGTTTGCCAAATAAGTCAGAGGAAACTGCTCCCTGTGGCAGTCGGGTTGTTAACCGGAGGAAACAGATTCATGGTAATTGGTTAGAGAATCAGAAGTGATATCTGGAGAATGTTTGTTACTATGCCAATTCTTATCATCTGTAATGCAATGGGGAGTGAAAGCAGACTAAATAATACCTCGCGTAAAGAGAACTGGATGAAAACTTGAAAGGGCGGAAATTGCAGTGTGGAATTGCAGTCGGGGATTGGGACTAATTGGAAATCTCAAAGAGATGAAGCAGATACAATGGACTGAAGTTTCCTCCCTCTGTGCTGCAAGATCAGGAAATAAAAGTGCCAATTTCCTCACTCGTGCTCATGCAAGTGGAAAAGTACACTCAATGACCAGATTTTCACCCCCGCCGTCAGTGAGGAGGGAGGGGGATTCCTTCCGGATTCCAGCCCACCCAAACCACACTGCAATCCGGGACGGGAAAGGTAAATCCAAAACTTGACTGACCTGGATCTTGGATGGGAAGTGGGCAAGGGGCTTTTATCAGAAGCCCCTTCTGAAGTCTCTCCCTCCCTACTCCCTTAGGGTCTGGTGGCCCCCAGAGCTGCCTCTCCACCATTCGGTGCCCCCCTCCATTCTCATAATGACTCTTCCCCGCCCCCCTCTCAGTCCTTCCCTACCCTCCCCATCCTGGGAATCCCTTGACTATACCTTGGCCTCAGTGCCAGGAGGTAGTCTCGGGAGCCTTCAAGCGTTGCCTCTTCAGTCCACTGCAGTTCCCGTCACTGCAGCGGGGCCTGGAATCCTCCTGACTAACCTCTCTTTCTCCACTAAGTGAGGGGTGGAGATCCTGCCTGTAGCCGTTCAACAGCCATTTGAGGGTGAAATAGCTGCAAGGGGCTTGGGGTTGGCAAGGAGGGGCAGGTATGAGACCCATACGGAAAAGGAGAACAGAGACATCTATTTCCTTCCCCTTCGCTCACCACCCTGATCGATGCAATGGCAGATGGCTACTGCTGCTTTCTCCTCCGCTGAGTGTGAGATATTGTCCCAAGAGGTCAGCAACAAGGGCGGCGTGACACTTAATTCACCTGGGGCCACCAGACCCTAAGGGAGTAGGGAGGGAGAGACTTCAGAAGGGGCTTCTGATATAAGCCCTTTGCCCATTTCCCATCCAAGATCCAAGTCAGTTAAGTTTTGGATTTACCTTTCCCGTCCCGGATTGCAGTGCGGTTTGGGTAGGCTGGAATCCGGAAGGAATCCCACCCCCCCCAACCTCCCCATTGACGGGGCAGGGGGTGGTGTGAAAATCTGGTCATATAGAGTGTACTTTTCGACTTGCATGAGTGAGGAAATTGATTTATTTCCTGATCTTGCAGCACAGAGGGGGGAGAATTCAGTCCATTGTATCTGTTTCGTCTCTTTGAGATTTCCAATCAGTCCCAATCCCATGTAAGAATCCGTTAAAGACCGGAAAGGTGAATTAAGTGTCACACCGCCATGAAGAATAAAGTTCCAGCTCTCTCTCTGAGAGGGCTATGAGCCAGTTTTCTAACTTTCAAGAAAGCAAAGTTCCAGTTTTGTTTTTTGAGAACCACAGAGAAGTCACAGTGCAGAAAGAGGCCATTCAGCCCATTGTGTCTGCGCTGGCCAGAAAAGTGAAAAAAATCAGTCCAGCCGCTCATTTTAATTCCAGTTTCTAGCATCTGAGTCGTGGCCCTGGAGGTTCCAGCACTTCAAATACAGATCCTAGGAGATTTTAAATTTGGAGGACACTTCAACCAGCAACTTCGGCAGTGGATTCCACAGATCGCCCTGGGGTGAGGAAGCTTTTCCTCGTGTCTCCTCTAATCCTCCTACAAATCACTTTAAATCTGGGCTCCCTGGTAATTCACCCCTCAGTTAACTGGAATTAAAATGAGCG
The DNA here is from genome assembly GCF_965287045.1 of Carcharhinus amblyrhynchos. Classification (NCBI taxonomy): domain Eukaryota; kingdom Metazoa; phylum Chordata; class Chondrichthyes; order Carcharhiniformes; family Carcharhinidae; genus Carcharhinus; species Carcharhinus amblyrhynchos. The sequence continues at coordinate 6,052,530 of NC_137341.1, read as the reverse complement.
GCTGGACTGTTTTTTTTCACTTTTCTGGCTAGCGCAGACACAATGGGCTGAATGGCCTCTTTCTGCACTGTAACTTTTCTGTGGTTCTCAAAAACAAACCTGGAACTTTGCTTTCTTGAAAGTTAGAAAACTGGCGAATAACAAGTCTTTCCTATCGAGATCCCTCAATATTTTGTACACCTCAACTGAGTCACCCCTCAGCCTCCTCTACTTTAAAGGCAAACAACCCCAATCTTGTCTCTGCTCACTGATTGCTGCAATTTTCAAGCCCTGGCAACATTCTTGTAAATCTCCTCTGCACACTCTTTCCAGGGCAATTATGTCCTTCCTGTAATGTGGTGACCAGAACTGCGCGCAAAATCCCAGCTGTGGCCTGACCAGTGTTTTACACAGTTCCAGCACGACATCCCTGCTTCTGTATCCAATACCTCACCCAGCAAAGGAAAGCGTTCCATGTGTCTTCTTGACCATCTTGTCCGCTTGCGCTGCCACCTTCAGGGACCTGTCGACACACACCCCAAGGTCCCTTCGCTTCCTCGACCCCTCTCGGCACCTTCCCATTCATCGAATATTCCCTTGCCTTGTTCACCCTTCCCAAGTACGTTACCTCACACTTTTCCGTGATCAATTTTAAGAGTACTCTCCCCGGAATAAATTTGCCAGCGCTTTCTATGGATGGAATTTTACAGCACTTTCTCAGGAATAGATTTTACAGTACGCTTCCCAGAATGGACTTTACAGTATTCTCTATGGATTGAATTTTACAGCACTTTCTCTGGATCGAATCTTACAGCACTTTCTCCTTTGCAATACACTCTCCGGAATAAATTTTACAGTCCATTTCCCGGAATGAATTTTGCAGTACTTTCTCGGGAATGAATTTTATAGTACATTTCCCGGAATGAATTTTGCAGTACTTTCTCGGGAATGAATTTTATAGTACATTTCCCGGAATGAATTTTGCAGTACTTTCTCGGGAATGAATTTTATAGTACATTTCCCGGAATGAATTTTGCAGTACTTTCTCGGGAATGAATTTTATAGTACATTTCCCGGAATGAATTTTGCAGTACTTTCTCGGGAATGAATTTTATAGTACATTTCGCGGAATGGAACTTTACGGTACTTTCTCCGATCTGACATGAACATTACCAATATGATTGATAAAAAGTGGCCAAGTTTACCGCACTGTGATGGAATTTCCAGGGGAACAAAATTCCTGTTGCACAAGTGAACAAATGCGGCTGCGAGGTTACAGCCTGGCTGAAGGTCTGAGGATTCGCACATGTCACTCAGGCACATGTCATAGAATGGAACGGGATCTACCTAAAAAATAAGGCAGAAATGCACAAATGTCACGTTATGAGGCATATGTTAATCATAGAAACCCTACAGTGCAGAAAGAGGCCCTTCGGCCCGTCGAGTCTGCGCCGAACACAATCCCACCCGGGCCCTACTCCCCTATCCCTCTAACCTACGCACCTCTGGACACTAAGGGGCAATTTCTTAGCACGGCCAATCAACCTAACCCACACAACTTTGGGCTGTGGGAGGAAACCGGAGCACCCGGAGGAAACCCACGCAGACACGAGGAGAATGTGCAAACTCCACAACAGACAGTGACCCGAGCCAGGAATCGAACCCAGGACCCTGGAGCTGCGAAGCAGCAGTGCTAACCGCTGTGCTACCGTGCCGCGCAAATATTTAATAACTTAAATACTGATAAAATCTGAGGATTTTCTTCCCCCCCCCGCACCCGAAATGCCCCTTTCTTACCCATTTTCCCAAAAACTTCTCTCAGAATTCAACTTAATTAAAAAAAAATTAGAATGAGGAAAGTAATGACTCTACCTTTCTTTCTATCTGTCTCTTGTTTGTCACAGAGATGTTAGCAATTAAAATCTCAATATTACACAAGTATGTGATGTTAAATCTTCTCCAACTGTGAGCTAGACATGGGTGTACTGAGTTTACTTAGGATATCGTCATGGGTTTCTCTTTGCCCTTTTGTACAAAGAACAGCACAGGAAACAGGCCCCTCGGCCCTATAAGTAATGTATCATATATCCCAGGCTTCTCCAAGGTTCGGCCTGTTGGATGGATGTGACCTGCAAAGAACCTCTATATGGCCCCCAAGGCAGCTTTCAAACTTCCTGTCAAGAAGCTGGCTTCCAAAGTAAGATCCTGCTCAGAGCTGCTTACAAATTCTGTGGGGGTAATTTCATTCACAATCCTTCAATCAGAGCCTGTTTCTCACCCATGTTTGCTACTGATAGGCTGGCTACAGAGCGGAGGGGCTGGCTGGAACGTGAGGATGCAAGCATGGCCTTTGGTTGCTGGAGCACAAGGAGACAGCTGCAGCGAAGTCAGGGATGGCAAAGTCTGGGCAGGCCAGGGAGGCAAAATTCAAATCCCGCCTGGGGAGTTCAACTTTTAGCATTTTGGTGGGACCAGGGGACATGACTTGAGTTTGAGCAAGCGAATAGTGCGGGGGCGAGCGGCGCGGGGGAGAGCATGAGAATGAGTGAGTGAGTGAGTGTGAAAGAGAGTGATAAAGTATGCGAGTGTGTGAGTGAGAGAGAGTGTATGTGTGTGTGTCTGTATGTGTATGTGAGTGTATGTACGTGTATACGTGTGTGTGTGTACGTGTACACGTGTGTGTGTACGTGTATACGTGTGCGTGTGTGTGTGTACGTGTATACTCGTGTGTGTGTGTACACGTGTGTGTGTGTACGTGTATACGTGTGTGTGTGTGTACGTGTATACGTGTGCGTGTATGTGTGTGTGTGTGTACGTGTATACTTGTGTCTCTGTGTGTGTGTGTGTGTGTACGTGTCTGATGGGTGCATGCTGCCGGCCTCTCCGATGGGAATAAGCTCCGCTCGCTGATTTTCAGCGTGAATCTCACGCAGGCACTCTGCAGTGCACAGAGTGTGGGAAATTCATTTTGAAAATCCTGCTTTAAAAAACAGCAGGAGTTACTCCAGTTTTGATACTAATTTGGCATTTAGAATGATGTTGGGAGAATCCTGGCCATTATGAGTCTATTTAGTCACCCTTCAACAAATCTGCCCAAATCTAATGTCTTGCTGATGATATTCACAATGACTTTCCCCTGAACTCTTTCTAACACACCCTGATTCATACCAGATTACCTTCCTGTAGTCATTTGACTGATTTAATATATACTTCCTCCTTAATCTCTGTTCATGGTCACAAAGTGATTCCTCCCTTGCTTCAGGCCTTTGTGTAGCTATTGTAGAATGAGTAAGCATCCGTGCTTTAAAACGGATTTAAAAGCTTCCTATGGCTATTTCTCACTTATACTTACAAGGCGGAAATGATCTACTTTCAAAATATTCTATTGGCCGTGTTTTGTTTAGCTTATTGATGTTAGCAGTGAGTCGTGCAACATACTTGCATATTTATTCACACTAAACTGCGTATTCCATAAAAGCAGCGCTGTCCTGAAACATTTTATGTTGACTCTGGCAGTGAAAGGTCCTGGAAATTGTCCAGGAATCAGATTTGCCAAGAGTTTTCACAGCATCTTGTTGTGGGAGGAACCTCATCAGCCTGTCTCAAGTGACTCGCTTACATTGGAGGATGCAGAGACTCCCCTTCCCCTCCAGTCTTTCCCCAAAGCCCCTCTTATTGGTGCTGAGCACGAGGTTGGAGGCCAGTGAGGTGAGGGAGACGGGCGGCACAGTGGTTAGCACTGCTGCCTCACAGCGCCAGAGAACCCGGGTTCGATTCCCAACTTGGGAATCAATCGAGCTAACCCGCAAATCTTTGGACGGCGGGAGGAAACTGGAGCACCGGGAGGAGACCCACGCAGACACGAGGAGAATGTGCAGACTCCGCACAGACAATGACCCGAGCCGGGAATCGAACCCAGGCCCTGGCGCTGTGAGACACCAGTGCTAACCACTGTGCCGCTCCATTTTTTTAATAAAGAAATGAGAATTAATTTTATTTCACCAGCACAATTTGCACAATGAAACATTTCAAAACATTGCAGCCTTAATTTAGCAACTGCTTCTTCCAAAAACACAATTTTGGTTTCCAGTGCATAGTTTTAGCATTGCCCACCCTGGTTACAACAATGAAAAGCATGACAATAACAAGGCAAAACATGCAATGCTTCAGACTTCTCAGTTTCACTTGTAAAAACCTGCAGCATTTTGCTCCACACAAACCTCACAGCTACCACTGTACCAATGCCAATCAGGACACCCTAGATCCCAAATGCAAGAGACAGTGATACACAGAACCAGGGCCGTACTGGAACATGTACTCAAGGTAACATAAGGGCACTAATTGACATTCGTGGTGGCACAGTGGGTTAGCACTGCTGCTTCACAGGGGCCCGGGTTCGATTCCTGGCTAGGGTCACAGTTTGTGTGGAGTTTGCACATTCTCCCCACGTCGGTGTGGGTTGCCTCCGGGTGCTCCGGTTTCCTCCCACAGTCCGACAGACGTGCTGGTTAAGGTGCAACAGGCGCCAGAATGTGGCGACGGGGAGAATTTCACAGAAACTTCATTGCAATGTAGTATAAGCCTTACTTGTGACTAATAGATAAACTTTAACATTTTTTATCACTTTCTGATGAGGCCTAACGAGGACCAGTTTTATTTCTGAGCGACGAGGCTATCATAACGATGCAAGATACTTAAAACCGGAGTAATTCTGCCATTGGCAGGGTGCAGTGACTTACCACTCTGAAACAATTTCTCAGTGGTGAATAAGCACCTTTGAATAACGCTTTGCAGATGTATTGAAAAGCACTCCCGAAGCACAGCTTAACCTTCCTGCCAGGAGTGTGGCACGGTGCATCGATCTATTACAAACAGAGGAAAGATACTTAAGGTTACAGAATCAAAGACAGGTTTCAGCATTGAAAGACGCCACTTGGTCCATTGTGTCTGTGCCTCCCTCCTTCCCTCCCCAGCCTAATCCCGCTGCCCAACGTTTAGAATCATTGAGAGCTTACAGCACAGAAAGAGGTCACTTCAGGTGTATGAGTCCCTGCAAAATTGCCAGAGCGATGCACTGTATTCTGTGATGAATTATCATAGTGTAATGGTCATGTTTCCCATGCTAACTTAATCTAACCGTGCAATAGCATTGGATCAATTGCAAAACCACAAAGAGAGTGATATTGTTTGAATATTTTTGGGTGGAAATTGCAGCGGGCTTTTCATGACAATATAGAGTTCTGTCTTCACTCATCCTGTAGGTTTATATAAATTGTACAGCTTTATGTTCAATGGTGAAATATGTATTGTAGCCAGCTGAAATGTTAGCCTTCCAGCGAGTACATGCTCCTGAATTTTCTGTTACTCGCTGCAGTAAATATATTAACTAGGACTCCGCCACGGACTGACTCTCAGCGAGACTGGAAAATCCTGGCGACAGGCAGGACTGGAAAATCCTGGAATTCTTAACACCAAAGTCAGTGGCCTTATCTCAGACTTAATGACAGGATAGCACCATCATTTTGGATGGCACAGTGGTTGGCACTGCTGCCTCACGGCGCCAGGGAACTGGGTTCAATTCCAGCTTTGGGTGACTGTGCGGAGTTTGCACGTTCTCCCCGTGTCTGCGTGGGTTTCCTCCGGGTGCTCTGGTTTCCTCCCACACTTCAAAAAGATGTGCAGATGAGGTTGATTGGCCGTGCAAAATTGCCTCTTGGTGTCGGGGGGATTAGCTGGGGAAATATGTGGGGTTGCAGGGATAGTGGGTGGGATTGTTGTCACTGCAGACTCGATGGGCTGAGTGGCCCCCTTCTGCACGGTAGGGATTCAATGTTCGACGATCTTCATGGATTTTCCATTTGCCGTTAGATCAGTTGCCTCATCCCCGAGCTTGCAAATGCGCACAGCCAGTTTGATTTATCATGTATCTGGGGCATAATGCAAAATAGCATCTCGAAGCTTGGGGGTCGAACCAGCTCCCTGCCTTGGTGTGCCCTGATACAAAGAACTCCCCCTGTAATGAACTTAAATTGGTTGAGTGGAGGCTTTGGGATGCTGTTTTCTGCACGTAAGCAAGGTAAAAAAAATAAAGCAAGGCAAAATACTGCAGATGCTGGAATCTGGGACAAAAACAGAAAATGCTGGAAAATCTCAGCAGGTCTGACAACATCTCTCTCTCTCATTCAAAATGTTGGCTCTATTCTCTATTCACAGATGGAGAATCATACAGCACAAAAGAGGTCCTTTGGCCCATCATGTCTGTGTTGACACATTAGAAAGATCTGACGTCCCACCTAATCCCATCTGCCAGCATTTGATCCATAGTTTTGAATGTTATGATGTGCTAAGTGCTCATCCAGGTACTTCTTGAAGGTTGCGAGGCAACCCACCTCCGCCACTCTCCCAACAGGTCAGACCTGTTGAGATTTCCCAGCATTTTTTGTCTTTGCGTGAGTGTAAAAATACAGCGCCTTTTAAAAACAATTCTTCTTTCTGTTAAAATTAACAACCAGGGAAACAAATCTTTCAGATGTTAAATTCCCCTCCAACCTCTTTCAGATATCTATTTCGCTCTGACTCTTAGTTCTTTTGTGGGACGTGGCTGTCACTGGCAAGGGTAGCATTTGTTGCTCAACTCCAATCGCCCTTGAACTTGTTTCACCATTTCAAGGGGGCAGTTAAGAGTTAAGCACTGGAGTCACATGTAGGCCAGACCGTGTACAGATGGCAGATTTCCTTCCCTAAAGGGCATTAGTGAACCAGATGGGTTTTTGCAACAATCAATAACGGTTTCACTACCGAGAGTAGATTTATATTGCAGATGTAACAAAAAAAAATTGTTGAAGTTAAATTCCACCAGCTGTCGTGTTGGGATTTGAATCCAAGTCTCTGGCTACTCGTCTGCGTCTCTGGATACTTGTCCACTGACGTGGACGGAGTGGATAGGGAGCCTCTGTTGCCCTGAGCTGAAGGATCAGTCATGAGGGGACACAAGTTCAAGGTGAGGGGGAGAAGATTGAGGAGGAACGTGAAGGAAAAACCTTTTTACCCAGGGGGGTGGTGACGGTCTGGAAATGTGCTGCCTGGGAGAGTGGTGGAGGTGGGTTGCCTTGCAACCTTTAAGAAGTACCTGGATGAGCACTTGGCATATCATAACGTTCAAAACTATGGATCAAATGCTGGCAGACGGGATTAAATGGGAGGTCAGATCTTTCTAATGTGTCAACGCAGACATGATGAGCCAAAGGACCTATTTTGTACTGTATGATTCTATAACATTACCATCTCCCAGTATCAGATCTTAGCTCAGAGGACAAGTAAATTGTCGAAATCACTTGACAATTTTGTTCGGTAGGTTTAGTCCTCCCTAACATCAGTTTAAATTTTAAATTTATTTATTAGTGCTACAAGTAGGTTTACATTAACATTGCAAAGAAGTTATCGTGAAAATTCCCTCGTTGCCGCACTCCGGCTGTTTGGGTGCACTGAGGGAGAACTTCGCACGGCCAATGCACCTAACCGGCACATCTTTTGGAGCGTGGGAGGAAACCGGAGCACCCGGAGGAAACGCTCGCAGACACGGGGAGAACGTGCAGACTCCACACAGACAGTGGCCCAAGCTGGAAACTGAACCCTGGTCCCTGGCGCTGTGAGGCAGCAGCGCTCACAACAGTGCCATACCACAAATTGATGAATAAGAAGACATAGGCCGGAATTCTACCACCTTTCCCGCTGTGGAATTGGAGCGGGAAGAATCCAACAACGGAAATCTCCATTGACCTCGGGTGGGCATTTCCAGCCTTGCCCGAGCGGGGCTGTAAAATCCTGCCCACAAAATACAATAACATTCCTATTCCAGGATAGAAACGTTCCTATACACGACCCAAAGCAAATTTTGTTTGATCTTGTATCAGCATCTTGGAAGTTATGAAGGAGGCGACATTAACCATTCTTACAACTCCTCCAACACTGAAAGCCTCCAATCTAATGTGTTTCGTGCTTCATTCGAAAGTACGGCACAAAGAGGTGCTAGACTTACAGGTTTTATTCCAGAGGAAAGACGTTTGCTAAGCTTTGGCTAACCTCAACACTGCAGCGCAGCATTGTGATGGGGTCGCATCTGTTTGCGACTTTCAAATAATCAAATTCACTTAAAATAAAGCCAAGTAAAAAAATCAGAAAATACTGAAAATGCGCAACAGGCTTCCAGAATTTGACAAACTAGGACAGCTTATTGTTTGACTGTCACAGTGCTGTCAAATTCATTAATCCTAGTAATTGAACACGATATGAAAACGAGCAATACAGATTGTCACTGGGGTATACAAACTCAGTATGAGCATTTGCACTGTGTATGCATGGGTATTTAACCCTTTCTGTGAGTAAAGCAGTAAGCAGAGAGCTGGATATCGACTTTGTACAGTCGTGAATAACAAATGATAACGAGTTTGCAGCCTGTATAACCCCTTGTTGACTGCGGTGGGAATGAAAATCGCAAGGGTTTCTGACTCACCGTGACCTGTCTTGTAGCACTGCGCACAGTCAGGTCTGTTCATTCGATTGTGTGCGCTTCACGTCCTCAGTTACAGTTTATTGATTAGTTGGGAAGGCTTGGTGGTATTACCGTTGGACTATTAATCCAGAAACTCAGCTAATCTTCTGGGGATCCGGGTTCGAATCCCGCCACGGCAGATGGTGGAATTTGAATTCAATAAAAAATATCTGGAATTAAGGATCTACTGATGATCACGAAACCATTGTCGGAAAAACCCATCTGGCTTTTCGGGGAGGAAATCTGCAGTCCTCACCCGGTCTGGCTCACGTGTGACTCCAGAGCCACAGCAATGTGGTTGGGGGTGGAACAGTGCTGAGCACTGCTGCCTCAGAGCCACAGGGACCTGGGTTTGACTCCTGGCTTGAGTGACTGTCTGTGTGGGGTTTGCACATTCTCCCCATGTCTGCTTGGGTTTCCTCCGGGTGCTCCGGTTTCCTCCCACAGTCCAAAAATGTGAGGGTTTGGTTGATTGGCCCTGATAAATTGCCCCTTAGTGTCCTGGGGTGAGTGGGTTAGAGGGATTAGCAAGGTAAATATTGGGGTGATGGGGATGGGGCCTGGGTGGGATTGTTGTCAGTGCAGACTCGATGGGCTGAATAGCCTCCTTTGCATTGCAGGATTTCAATGATTTCTATGACTCTCAACTACCCTCGGACAATAAATGCTGGCCAGCCAGTGATGCCCGTGTCCCACAAACGAATTTAAAAAAAGCTGCTGAAATACTGTGCGGTGCCATGGAAACACCAGCAACACCGGAAGCACAGTGGGTTAGCACTGCTGCTTCACAGCTCCAGGGACCTGGGTTCGATTCCTGGCTCGGGTCACTGTCTGTGGGGAGTTTGCACATTCTCCTCGTGTCTGCGTGGGTTTCCTCCCACAGTCCAAAGATGTGCGAGTTAGGTTGATTGGCCGTGCTAAGAAATTGCCCCTTAGTGTCCAGGGATGCGTAGGTTAGAGGAATTAGTGGGTATAATATGTAGGGATATGGGGGTAGGGCCTGGGTGGGATTGTGTTCGGTGCAGACTCGATGGGCCGAAGGGCCTCTTTCTGCACTGTAGGGTTCTAACATTCTACCTTATGTCGTTTTTAGCTGATCCAATCAGAATAACTGCTCTGGGCAAGCGAGTCAATAACCGGCAGTGCCAACAGGGTCCGCCAAGGGCAGAGGACAGAAGGGCACACCATGATCTGGGCACAGCCTGGTGTGTCTTGTTGAGTGAGGCAACTTTCTCAGCTTTGTCACTCCAAAGAACTGCCAGCGGCAGCGGAACAGAAACCTGGGCCGGAATCTCCAACCCCGCCCACAGCCAGGATTCTCCAGTCCAGTTGCTCGCTGGCAACGGTGGTGAGGTGCGAAGAAACCCGGCCCTGAAATCTGTACTAAATTGTGTTGTGTTTATGATTAATGTTGGAATTCCAAACTTTGCTGAAGAGGAGGAACACGACAATGCTTTGCATTGCACGTTAAGTGGGAACAATTGGGACCAAACGTGGCAAATCACCCAGGGCTCAACAATTGGCCGAAAACTTGGGAGCGTTGTATGATTTTATTTAGGACAATTTTTCATAGAATCCTACAGTGCAGGAGGCCATTTGGCCCATTGAGTCTGTGCATTGACCATAACCCCAACTCAGGTCCTATCCCTCTAGCCCCATGCATTTATCTGAACTAATGTTGTCTTTAGCATATTGAAGAAAAGCTACAAACAGCAAACTTGGAAACAGCAACAATAACTGCAGTTGGTTCAAATGTTGGATTGATAGTGAACCAGGATAAGAACATAAGAAATAGGAGCAGGAGTAGGCCATCTAGCCCTTCGAGCCTGCCCCGCCATTCAATAAGATCATGGCTGATCTGAAGTGGATCAGTACCACTTTCCCGCTTTCTCCCCATAACCTTTAATTCCCCTGTCTATCAGAAACCTATCTACCCGTGACTTAAATATATTTAGTGAGGTAGCCTCCAGCACTTCAACGGGCAGAGAATTCCAGAGATTCACCACCCTTTGAGTGAAGAAGTTCCTCCTCAACTCTGATCTAAACTGCCCCCTCCCCTTATCTTGAGGCTGTGCCCTCTAGTCCTGTTGTCCTTTCTAAGCGGGAAGAATCTCTCTACCTCTACCCTATCCATCCCCTTCATTATCTTATATGTCTCTATAAGATCCCCCCTCATCCTTCTAAACACCAACGAGTACAGACCGAGTAAGTGGCCAGTTTCTAAGGTCCAGATTGTTTTATTGTTATTGCAAGATAAAGTCAGAGGGGGGAGATTTTCCATCCACCCCACTCCCCCACGGTGCGTTTCGTGGCAGCGGAGGAGGCTGTCTACTGGTCCCTGGCTGGATCTTCCGGTTTCACCTAACTCTCTAGTGTTCTGTCCCACTGCCGGGGCACCCGCCCTGCGGATGGTCGCCCTTTTCTGAATCAGAAGATCCCACCTGCGGGAAGAGCTGGAAAATCCCAGCCAGTGTCAATAAATCTTCTTCTCTCTGAGAGGCAGGAGTTTTTGCTCAATTTTAATTCTTTCTGGCTGTCTGCTTCGCTTTACACATTTGTGTTGGTGCAATGAAATGGAGCTAAAAATTCCAAAAAAATTATTTACGGGATGTGGGTGTCACTGGCTCGGCCAGCATTTATTGCCCATTCCGAATTGCCCCTCGAGGAGGTGGTGGTGAGCTGCCTGTTTGAACCCGCTTGCAGCCTCTGTGACGTAAGTACACTCACAGTGCTGTTAGGGAGGGAGTTGCAGGATTTCACCCAGTGACAGTGAACGAACGGCAATACATTTTCAAGTCAGGATGTTGAGTGGCTTGGAGGGGGATTCGTGGTGTTGGGGGTGGAAGGGGAGAAGAGGGGTGTTCGCATGCGTCTGCTGGCCTTGTCCTTCATTGCAGAGTTAATGTGAGCCTCACTTGTGGCTAATAAATAAACTTTACTTTACTTCCGGGCAGGCTAAGATTAGAACATAAGATCATGGCTGATCTGTCGTGGCTCAGTTCCACTTTCCTGCCCTCTCCCCATAACCCTTAATCCCCTCTCCTATCAAAAACCCATCAACCCGCGTCTTAAAAATATTTAGCGAGGCAGCCTCCACCACTTCAACGGGCAGAGAATTCCAGAGATTCATCACCCTTTGAGTGAAGAAGTTCCTCCTCAACTCCGTTCTAAACTGCCCCCCTTTTATCTTGAGGCTGTGCCCCCTAGTCCTACTGTCTTTTTTGAGCGGGAAGAGTCTCTCCACCTCTATCCTATCCATCCCATTCATCATTTTATACGTCTCAATGAGATCTCCCCTCATTCTTCTAAACTCTAACGAGTACAAGCCCAGTTTATTCAGCCTCTCCTCATAGCTCAATCCCCTCAACTCCGGTATCAGCCTAGTAAACCTCCTCTGCACTCCCTCCAAGGCCAAAATATCTTTATTAGGTCGCATGGCAATGTCATAACCTGCTGCCGAGCCGCCTCTGCGGTTATTTTACCAGCTGTGGACACTGGGTGGCCAATTGAGGTCTTGAAGTTGCCAATTCATGGCTACCTCAGGACCTCCTCCCACTGCCACCGATAAAGTCTCAGTAGCAGTGGGTGGCGGAGGGGCACAGGGGAAGGGATGCTATCTACACCGTGTGGTGAGACGGCCAAGTAAACCCAGACAGTCAGGCTGGCCTTTCGGCTGCAGGGGCAGGGTGGGTTCTCCTGCGTTTGGGCACCCACAATGGACGATCCCCCCTGCCCACCTCCCCCCACACCAGCGATCACCGCCCTCCACTTGTTATAATACCATTCAGCCCCCAGCTCCTGAATGGCAGCCCTCGACGTTGCCTGCTTATCTGGTGGAGCTAGGCTGACTCAACTTTGAAGCTGGCTTCCTCTTATAGAATTGACTCCCTCCAGTGCAGAACGAGGCCATTTGGCCCATCGAGTCTGTACCGGCCACAATCCCAGCCAGGCCCAATTCCCACAACCCCACATATTTACCCTGCTAATCCCTCTGACACCAAGCGGCAATTTGGCACGGCCAGTCCTCCTGACCTGCGCATCTTTTGGACGGTGAGAGGGAACCGGAGCACCCGGAGGAAACCCATGGAGACACGGGGAGAATGTGCAAACTCCACGCAGACAGTGACCCCAGGCCGGAATTGAACCTGGGTCCCTGGCGCCGAGGGGCAGCAGTGCTAACCGCTGTGCCACCCAGTGCTCCTCGGGGAGCCTGATCAAGTGGGCGGACATCTTGAGGGCGGACATCTTCCCAGTGGAAGCCATGACCTTTGTGACTGAACAGTCTCTGAGGGGCTGGTAGCCATTAATTGGCAACTTAAAGGTCTCAACTGGCTGCCAGGCCACCCAGTGTCCACAACTGGTAAGCTGCTTCCGAGCCAATTGGGGCTGGGCTCGCTCCCCTGACCTTTCACCCAGGAAGTGGACAGTTGGCTGCGTTAAGTGTTCTGGAACCAGTACTCTACCTGCCATTTCTCAGTGAACTCCTCCACATTGTCCGCTTGTGAGTGGTTGGGGAGAGTGAATTCATTTCCAGCCTCGTTGTCATTAGTCCCAAACAGACCAGCCGACAAACCTGCCAATGACAAGTACAAGCGTGAATAATTAACTCTGTTCAGTTATTCAGGGCCACAGAAAGCCGTGCAGAAAGAGGCCATTCAGCCCATCGTGTCTGCACCCACCCAATAAAAGAATCTAGTCGCTCATTCTAACCCCAGTTTCCAGCACCCTGGTCTCTGACCTTGCCGGTTTCCAGATACAGATCCAAGGAGATTTTAAATGAGTTGAGCATTTTAGCCTCAACCAGCGACTCAGACACTGAATTCCAGTTGCCCATCATAGAATCATTGAATTCCTACATTGCAGAAGAAGGCCATTCAGCCCATTGAGCCTGCACAATCCCACCAAGGCACCATCCCATAACCCCATGCATTTCCCCTAACCAGTCCCCCTGACATTAAGGGGCAATTTAGCACGGCCAATCCACCTAACCCGCACATCTTTGGACTGTGGGAGGAAACGGGGGCACCCAGAGGAAACCCACGCAGACACGGGGAGAACGTGCAAACTCCAAACGACAGTGATCCAACCTGGGATTCAAACCCGGGTCCTTGGCGCTGTGAGGCAGCAGTGCCAACCACTCTGCCACCGTGCCACTCCTTCATCACCCTCTGGGTGAGAAAACTTTTCCCCATGTCATCTCTCATCCTTCGACCAATCACCTTCAATCTGTGCGCCCCTGGTAACTGACCCCTCACTTAGGGGGAAAGAAGTCTTTACTGTCTACCCTGTCTACGCCCCTGATGATTTTGTACACCTCAATCAGGTCACCCCTCATCCTCCTCTGAAGGAAAACAGCCCAATCTCGCCTCACAGCTGCAATTTTCAAGCGCTGGCAACATTCTTGTAAATCTCCTCTACACTCTCTCTGTCCTTCCTGTGATGTGGTGACCAGAACTGCACACAAAATCCCAGCTGTGGCCTAACTATCTCTTTATATCTCTTCAATAAAATCTATTTTGCTAGCATTTTTACCCTTCATCAGGCTGTCTGATTATTACAACAGAGGACGATTAGTAGCAAACTATTTGTTTCTAACTTGGCGACCTGTTGCGATGATGTCATTGTGATTGACATGGCGGGGGGGGTATTGTCCAGCCGCACTCACCCCAAAACTGGAAAATCCCGCTCGACCGCAGTCTGCCTCCTGCCCGCTCCGATTCTGGTGGCAGTCAGAATGGGAAAATTCACCCCCCCCCGGGGAGTCTCTATAATTAGGGGAATGGGTGATGTCCTTTACAATCACAAATGAAAATCTTGAAGGAATTTGTTGCCAACAACGCCCCGGTAAAGGATATCGCACTGCGGCTGGACAGAAACTTGGAAAGGGTCGGGGTAAATCCAATTGTCACGTTTAAATTGGAAGAAGCAGGATGGAGCTACCACTGAGAGAGGATCAGGTGTTATAAGGGGCTGGTGATAAGGCACGTGAAAGGAATAAGCTGTGGATTCTGGCCTGAGCAAATTGGCTTGTGGCAGCTTCGTTCAGAGAATTAACACGTGGATAAAAGGCTGGTGCGGGAAAGAGAGGTTCTTTTTCATGGGGCATTAGCACCAGTTCTGGGACAGGAGCGGACCATATCAATGGGATGAACTCCAACTGAACTGGGATGGGACCCAAGTCCAAGCAGAAAGGGGAAAGACGAAAGAGGGAGACAGCAAGGCCTTTAACCTGAGTAAGACTGGGGAAATTCAAACACAATGGGGAAGGAAAGCACAAGGAAAGAGTTTAGTGAGGGATCACCCGAATAGCGGAGGAGAAAGTATACTTCTGAAACAGGACTCAAAGAGGGTGAGACATAAAGTGAAAGAGAATCTTACTAAAATAGAGTTAAAATATTATACAGCAATGCACACATTGTCTTGTACTAAAACATTTCCTTAGACGTCTCAGAAGGCTAAGGAAATTTGCTATGTCCACGATGATTCTCACCAACTTTTACAGGTGCTCCATAAGAAAGCGTTCTTTCTGGTCGTATCACAGCTTGGTATGGCTCCTACTCTGCCCAAGAAACTACAAAGCATCATGAATGAAGCCCAGTCCATCACGCAAACCAGCCTCCCATCCACTGACTCTGTCCACACTTGCCGTTGCTTTAGAAAAGCAGCCAGCATAATGAAGAATCCCACACACCCGGGACATTCTCTCTTCCACCTTCTTCCGTCGGGAAAAAGATACAGAAGTCTGAGGTCACGTACCAACCCTGCTGCCAACAGGCTTCTGAATGGATCTGCCTTGCATTAAACTGATCTTTCCGCCATTCAATGAGATCACGGCTGATCTTTTGGTGGATTCAGCTCCGTTTACTGCCGCTCACCATAACCCTTAATTCCTTTACTTTTAAAAATGCATCTAGCCTTGCCTTAAGAACATTCAATGAGGTAGCTTCAACTGTTTCACTGGGCAGGGAATTCCACAGATTCACCATCCTTTGTGTGAAGAAGTTCCTCCTCAACTCAGTCCTACATCTGCTCCCGCTTATCCTGAGGCCATGCCCCCTAGTTCTAGTTTCACCCGCCAATGGAAACATCTTCCCTGCTTCTATCTTATCTATTTTCTTCATATGTTTCCATAAGATCTCCCCTCATTCTTCTGAATTCCAATGAGTATAGCCCCAGTCAATCGCTCCTCATAAGCCAACCCTCTCAACTACTGAATCTTCTCTGTACCCCCTCCAGTGCCAGTATATCCTTTCTCAAATAAGGAGACCAAAACTGTACACAGTACTCCAGGTATGGCCTCGCCAGCACCTTATACAGCTGCAACATAGCCTCGCTGTTTTTAAGCTCCATCCCTTAGCAATGAAGGACACCTGAAAACCAACTCCTTGTGATTCCTGCACAAGGACACCCAGGTTGCAGTTTTTTACTATTTAAATGATAGTCAATTTTGCTGTTATTCCTACCAAAATGGATGACCTCACATTTACCAACATTGTACTCCATTTGTCAGACCCTTGCCCACTCACTTAGACTATCTATATCCCTTTGCAGACTTTCAGCATCCTCTGCACACTTTGCTCTGCCACTCATCTCAGTGTCATCTGTGAATTTTGACACACTGCACTTGGTCCCCAACTCCAAATCATTTAAGTAAATCGTGAACAATTGCAGTCCCAACACTGATCCCTGAGGCACACCACTAGTCACTGATCGCCAACCAGAAAAACACACATTTACCTCCACTCTTTGCTTTCTGTTAGTTAATCAATCCTCTATCCATGCTAATACATTACCTGTAAAACCGTGCACCTTTACCTTATGTAGCAGTCTTTGGCGCAGCACCTTGTCAAATGCCTTCTGGAAATCCAAATACACCACATCCACAGGTTCCCCATTGTCTGATATGCAATTAGTGTTCTCAAAGAATTCTATCAAATTAGTCAAACATGACCTGCCCTTCATGAACCCATGCTGCATCTTATCAATGGGACAATTTATATCCAGATGTCTCGCTATTTCTTCCTTGATGATAGATTCAAGCATTTTCCCTACTGCAGAAGTTAAACTAACTGGCCTACAATTACCTGTCTTTTATCTACCTCCTTTTTTTAAACAGTGGCATCACATTTGCTGTTTTCTAATCTGCGGGAACCCCAGAGTCCAGTGAATTTTGGTAAATTACCACTAGTGCATTTGCTATTTCTCCTGCCATCTCTTTTAGTACCCTGGGATGTATTCCATCAGGACCAGGAGACTTGTCTACCTTGAGTCCCCATTAACATGCCCAACACAACTAACTGCCCTTTCGTGATAATGATAGTTTTTAGGTCCTCACCTGCCATAGCCTCCCTGTCATCAATTTTTGGCGTGTTATTTGTGTCTTCCACTGTGAAGACTGACACGAAATACCTGTTCAATGCCTCAGCCATTTTCTCATTTCCAGTTATTACATCCCCCTTCTCGTTCTCTAAAGGACCAATGTTTACTATAGCTATTCTTTTTCATTTTATATATTTGTAGAAACGTTTGCTATCTGTTTTTATATTTCTGAGCTAGTTTACTCTCATAATCCATCTTACTTTTCTTTATCACTTTTTGTCATGGCTTTCTGCTGACCTTTAAAGATTTCCCAATTCTCTAGGTTCCCATCAATCTTTGCTACTTTGTATGTATTTTCTTTCAATTTGATACCCTCCTTTATTTCCTTAGATATCCATGGCAGATTATCTCTTTTTCTACAGTCCTTCCTTATCACTGGTAGATACTTTTGCTGAGCAACGTGAAACATTGCTTTGAAAGTCCTCTAATGTTCCTCAATTGTCCCAAAAAGTTTTTGCTTCCAGTCTAACTGAGCCAACCCCTTCCTCATCTCTTTACAGTCTCCTTTGTTTAAGCACAAGACACTGATATTGGATTTCACTTTCTCATGCTCCATTTATATTTTAAATCCAACCATACCGTGATCGCTTCTTTTAAGAGGATCCCTAACTGTAACATCATTAATTATTCCCATCTCATTAACAGGATCAGATCTCGGATAGCTTGTTCCCTTATCGGTTCCATGACATACTGTTCAAGGAAGCTATCGCGGATACGTTCTCTGAACTCCTTCTCAAGGCTGCCTTGATTGACCAATCGACATGTAGATTAAAATCCCCCATGATAATTGCTGCACCATTTTTACATACATCAGTTATTTCTTTGTTTATTTCTCACCCCACTATTATTTTGTAGCCTACAGACTATGCCGATCAGACACTTTTTCTCCTTACTATTTCTAATTTCCACCCAAATGGATTCAACCTCTTTTTCTGTAGAACCTACACCGTCTCTCACTACCGCCCTGATATCATCCTTAAATATCAGAGCTACACCACCTCCCTGACCTTCCTGTCGGTCTCTCCGAACAGTCTGATATCCCTGGATATTTAACTCCCAGTCGTGACCATCCTGCCACCATGTCTCTGTAATGGCCACCAAATAGTCCTCATTCACAATAATCTGTGCTGTCAACTCATTTAGCCTTGTTTTGAATGCTACGAGCATTCAGATAGAGCGCCCTAATGCTGGTTTTTGTACCTTCTTTTTGAATTCTAACACTTTCATTAATAACATCTCCTTCCTTTCTTTCTGATTTTTGATGTAATTGGAACCTTCTCCCCACATTTTGTCCTTGCTGCCTCCTTCTCGGACTCCTTACATCGGTTCCCATCCCCCTGGCATATTAATTTAAACTCTCCCCAACCGCTCTAGCAAACACTCCCCCTCGGGAATCAGTTCCAGTCCTGCCCAGGTATAACCTGTCCAATTTTTTCAGGTCCCACCTCCCCCAGAACAGTCCCAATGCCCCAGGAATCTGAAACCCTTCCCCTAACACCATCTCTTCAGCCACATGTTTATCCAATATATCCTGTCATCTTTACTCTGACTAGCACATGAAACCAAGAGTAATCCTGAAATCACTACTTCTGAGATCCAGTTTCTTAACTTTCTTCCTAGTTCCCTGCATTCTGCTTTTAGGACCTCATCCCTTTTTTTTTACCTATGTCGTTTGTGCCAATATGTATTACGACCACTGGCTGTTCGCCCTCCCACTTTAGGATGTCCTGCAGCCACTCTGAGACATCCTTAACCTCGTACCAGGAAGGCGACATACAATCCTGGAGTCTCATTTGCAGCCACAGAAATGCCTGTCCACTCCCCTTACAATTGGATCCCCTATAACTCTTGCACTGGCACACTTTTTACCCCTCCCCTCTGCAGCAGAACCAACCATGGTGCAACGAGTTTGGTGGCTGCTGCTACTTTCCTTAGAGAGGTCATTTCCCCAAAACAGTATCCAAAGCAGTATATCTGTTTTGCGGGGGAATGGCCACAGGAGATTCCTGCACTACCTGCCTATCTCTCTCGCACTGTGCGGGGGTCACTCATTCCCTTCCTGCCTGGGGAATCTCAGCCTGCAGTGTCACCAACTCTCTGTACGCACTATCCACAGTACTCTCTGACTTGCCGCTCCAGCTCTGCCGCTCGAGCTTCCTGATTAACAAGGGGATGAAAGGTTATCGGGGGTCAGCAGGGTTGAGATCACAATCAGTTCAGTTATAATTTTATTGAATGGCGGAGCGAGCTCGAGAGGGCAAGTGGCCTACCCCTGCTCTGAATTTGTATGTATGTTCATCATGTTATGAAAAGGATACAGAGACCTTGGGGACAGTGCAGAGAGGATTCACAAGGATGACACCAGAAAGACATGGGTGTACAGTTTAGGAAATGGTTGACAGGCTAGGTCCCTCCTTTCTCAAGAAGAAAAGGCTGAGGGGTAATAAGAACATAAGAAATAGGAGCAGGAGTCGGCCATCTCGCCCTTCGAGCCTGCCCCGCCATTCAATAAGATCGTGGCTGATCTGAAGTGGATCAGTTCCACTTTCCCACTTTCTCCCCATAACCCTTAATTCCCCTGTCTATCAGAAATCTACCTACCCGTGACTTAAATATAATCAATGAGGTAGCCTCCACCACTTCAATGGGCAGAGAATTCCAGAGATTCACCACCCTTTGACTGAAGAAGTTCCTCCTCAACTCCAATCTAAATTGCACCCCCCTTATTTTGAGGCTGTGCCTTCTAGTTCTGTTTTCCTTTCTAAGCGGGAAGAATCTCTCTACCTCTACCCTACCTAGCCCTTTCGTTATCTTGTAACTCTCTATAAGATCCCCCCTCAGCCTTCTAAACTCTAACGAGTACAGGCCCAGTCTATTCAATCTCTCTTCATAGTCTAACCCCCTCATCTCTGCTATCAGCCTGGTGAACCTCCTCTGCCCTCCCTCCAAGGCCAATATATCCTTGTGCAAGTGCGGCGACCAAAACTGCACACAGTACTCCAGCTGCGGCCTCACCAGTACCCTGTACAGTTGCAGCAAGACCTCCCTGCTTTTATATTCTATCCCCCTCGCTATAAAGGCCAACAACCCATTCGCCTTCTTGATCACCTGCTGCACCTGCAGACTGGGTTTTTGCGATTCGTGAACAAGGACCCCCAGGTCCCTCTGCACTGGAGCATGCTGCAGCTTTTCACCCTTTAAATAATGATCCCTCCTACTATTATTAGCATTAAATATAATTTAATCTGTTTTGCGGGGGAATGGCCACAGGAGATTCCTGCACTACCTGCCTATCTCTCTCGCTCTGTGCAGCGGTCACTCATTCCCTTCCTGCCTGGGGAGTCTGAGCCTGCAGTGTGACCTACCTCTCTATACCCCCGATAACCTTTCACCCCCTTGTTTATCAAGAAGCTCCTGGAAGCTCGAGTATCAGAGCTGGAGCAGCAAGTCATCAACTAGCACTAAATATAAAGAAGGACAGTAAGAGTTTTTACAAATATATAAAGAAGAGGAGGCTGGCTAGAGTGAATGTTGGACCCTTAGAGGACGAGAGGGGGGATTTAGTGGTGGGAGATGAGGAAATGGCTGAGGCCTTAAATAAGTTTTTTGCCTCTGTCTTCACGGAGGAGGATGCCAATAGTTTGCTGGATATTAAAGATAGAAGGATGGTAGGAGTTGAGGGCCTGAATGCGATCACTGTCACTGGAGAGGTAGTGCTTGATCGACTAGTGGGACTGATGGTGGACAAGTCCCCAGGACCGGATGGAATGCATCCCAGGGTTCTGAAGGAAATGGCAGAGGTGATAGTGGATGCCTCAGTGATTATTTACCAAAATTCACTGGATTCCGGGGAAGTGCCGGAAGATTGGAAGACGGCAAATGTTACGCCGCTGTTTAAAAAAGGTAGCAAAAGGCAGGGAATTATAGGCCAGTTAGTTTAACGTCTGTTGTTGGAAAAATGCTTGAATCCATCATCAAAGAAGAAATAGCGAGGCACCTAGAGAAGAATTGTTTGATAGAGCAGACGCAGCGCAGATTCGTTTCGGGGAAGACGTGTTTGATAAATTTATTGGAATTCTATGAGGATGTGACTCGTGCAGTGGACAGAGGGGAACCGGTGGATGTGGTGTTTCTCGATTTTCAAAAGGCATTTGATAAGGTCCCACACAAAAGGTTGCTTCAGAAGGTTAGGGTGCACGGAGTTGGGGGTAAGGTGTTAGCGTGGATAGAGGATTGGTTTTCTAATAGGAGGCAGAGAGTTGGCATCAATGGGTGCTATTCTGATTGGCGGTTGGTGACTAGTGGAGTGCCCCAGGGATCGGTGCTGGGGCCTCAGCTATTTAACATTTATATAGATGATCTGGAGAAGGGGGCTGAGTGTAGGGTGATGAAATTTGCTGATGACATGGAGATGAGTGGAAAAGCAAATTGTGCGGAGGGTGTGGAGAGTCTGCAGAGCGATCTGGATAGGCTGAGCGAGTGGGCGAGGACCTGGCAGATGGAGTACAATGATAGCAAGTGTGAGGTTATCCACTTTGGCAGGAATAATAGTAGGATGGGTTACTATTTAAAGGGCAAAAAACTGCAGCATGCTACGGTGCAGAGGGACCTGGGGGTCCTTGTGCACGAGTCGCAAAAACCCAGTCTGCAGGTGCAGCAGGTGATCAAGAAGGCGAATGTGATGCTGGCCTTTATTGGAGTTCTATGAGGATGTGTCTAGGGCGGTGGATAGAGGAGAGCCGGTGGATGTGGTCTTTCTTGATTTTCAGAAGGCGTTTGACAAGGTACCTCACAAGAGGTTATTGCAGAAGGTAAGGGGGCATGGAGTTGGGGGTAGGGTGTTAGCGTGGACAGGGGATTGGCTGTCTAATAGGAGGCAGAGAGTGGGGGTCAATGGGTGCTATTTGGATTGGTGGTCGGTGACTAGTGGAGTGCCCCAGGGGTCGGTGCTGCGGCCTCAGCTATTTACCATTTATATAGATGATCTGGAGGAGGGAACCGAGTGTAGGGTGTTGAAATTTGCTGATGACACCAAGATCGGTGGAACGGCAAATTGCGCGGAGGGTGTGGAGAGTCTGCAGAAGGATCTAGATAGGCTGGGCAAATGGGCCAGGAGCTGGCAAATGGAATTTAATGTTGGCAAGTGCGAGGTGGTCCACTTTGGTAGGAAGAATGGTAGGAAGGATTATTACTTACGTGGCGAAAAACTGCAGCAGGCGACGGTGCAGAGGGACCTCGGGGTCCTTGTGCATGAGTCGCAAAAACCCAGCTTGCAGGTGCAGCAGGTGGTCAGGAAGGCGAATGGGATGCTGGCCTTCATAGCGAGGGGGATTGAATATACAAGTAGGGAGGTCTTGCTGCGGCTGTATAGGGCACTGGTGAGGCTGCAGCTGGAGTACTGTGTGCAGTTTTGGTCGCCGCACTTACGCAAGGATATTTTGGCCTTGGAGGGAGTGCAGAGGAGGTTTACTAGGCTGATACCGGAGTTGAGGGGGTTGAGCTATGAGGAGAGGCTGAATAAACTAGGCTTGTACTCGTTAGAGTTTAGAAGAATGAGGGGAGATCTCATTGAGACGTATAAGATGATGAATGGGATGGATAGGATAGAAGTGGAGAGACTCTTCCCGCTCAGAAAGGTTAGTAGGACTAGGGGGCACAGCCTCAAGATAAAGGGGGGGGGGGCAGGGCGGTTTAGAACGGAGTTGAGGAGGAACTTCTTCACTCAAAGGGTGGTGAATCTCTGGAATTCTCTGCCCGTTGAAGTGGTGGAGGCTGCCTCGCTAAATATTTTTAAGACGCGGGTTGATGGGTTTTTGATAAGCGAGGGGATTAAGGGTTATGGGGAGAGGGCGGGAAAGTGGAACTGAGCAGCGACAGATCAGCCACGATCTTATTGAATGGCGGGGCAGGCTCGAAGGGCTAGATGGCCTACTCCTGCTCTTATTTCTTATGTTCTTATGTTTATCGCGATGGGGATAGAATATAAAAGCAGGGAGGTCTTACTGCAACTGTACAGGGCACTGGTGAGGCCGCAGCTGGAGTACCGTGTGCAGTTTTGGTCGCCGCACTTGCGCAGGATATTTTGGCCTTGGAGTGAGTGCAGAGGAGGTTCACTAGGCTGATACCAGAGATGAGGGGGTTAGACTATGAAGAGAGACCGAATAGACTGGGTCTGTACTCGTTGGAGTTGAGAAGGATGAGGGGGGATCTTATAGAGACGTATAAGATAACGAAAGGGATGGACAGGGTAGAGGTAGAGAGATTCTTCCCGCTCAGAAAGGACAGCAGGACTAGTGGGCACAGCCTC
This sequence comes from Carcharhinus amblyrhynchos, assembly GCF_965287045.1. Lineage (NCBI taxonomy): Eukaryota > Metazoa > Chordata > Chondrichthyes > Carcharhiniformes > Carcharhinidae > Carcharhinus > Carcharhinus amblyrhynchos. The sequence continues at coordinate 6,029,314 of NC_137341.1, read as the reverse complement.
AAGATAAGGGGGGGTTGGGGGCAGTTTAGATCGGAGTTGAGGAGTAACTTCTTCACTCAAAGGGTGGTGAATCTCTGGAATTCTCTGCCCGTTGAAGTGGTGGAGGCTCCCTCGCTAAATATATTTAAGTCACGGGTAGATAGGTTTCTGATAGACAAGGGAATTAAGGGTTCTGGGGCCAAAGCGGGAAAGTGGAACTGATCCACTTCAGATCAGCCATGATCTTATTGAATGGCGGAGCAGGCTCGAAGGGCTAGATGGCCTACTCCTGCTCCTATTTCTTATCTTCTTATTTCTACCAAAGTGGATAACCTCACATTTGCTAACATTGTACTCCATCTGCCAGGTCCTCGCCCACTCGCTCAGCCTGTCCAGATCCCTCTGCAGACTTCCCACACGCTCCACGCAATTCGCTTTTCCACTCATCTTGGTGTCATCAGCAAATTTTGTTACCCTACACTCAGCCCCCTCCTCCAGATCGTCTATGTAAATGGTAATGCAAAGGGAGATCTTTAAAAGAATGAAAGGCTTTGATAGAGTGGATGCAGAGAGTATGTTTCCCCTCGTGGGGAAGAATATAATCCACAGCAGGGCTCGTGCTTGCTGAAATAATTGAATGTGCCGGCACGCTTCCTGCATCAAAATTAATGGGCGTGCGCTGATCCAACATCACAATCTCCAGGTCTGCTGATGGATGTTATCAAATTTAGCCCTCGACAACTTTCCACAGGTTCTTGGACTGTAACAACAATATTTATTCTGTTGTGAGCCAATTTTCCTTGGATGTTTTACAGTCGTGCAACGCAGCACGGGCTGTGGTGAAGCAATGTTTCTTAGGAAGTGGTTGATTCAGTCCAAGAACATGTTTTCTGAATGTCCCGCACATCGAGCGTGCCATCAATTTTGTAATTGTTCAGCTGCCGCAACCAGGCCAACTTTTCTTCTTTATCGTTTAAGTGTTTTGCTCTCTGTTCGGTTGGCTGTTTATACCCTTAATAACACAATTTGGCTCAAAGCAGAGTAAATAATCCCATTGTGTGAAAGGAACATTTCGGTTATGCCTTATTGTAGAATTCTGCTGCAGTGCCAACAGGGACATATACACCAACATACAAATTAGGGGCAGGATTAGGCCATTCAGCCCCTCGAGCCTGGTCCGACATTCAATAGGATCAGGGTTGAACTAATTTCAACCCCAATCCCAAATTCCTGCCTTCCCCCAATTAATCTTGCACCCTCTTGTTGGTCAAAAATCTATCTAGCCCTACGTTTAAAGGATTCAAAGATTCTGCTTCCATTGCCTTCTGAGTATATAAGAACATCAGAAATAGGAGCAGGAGTCGGCCATCTAGCCCTTTGAGCCTGCCCCGCCATTCAATAAGATCATGGCTGATCTGAAGTGGATCAGTTCCACCTTCCCGCTTTGTCCCCATAATCCTTAATTCCCCTGTCTATCAGAAATCTATCTACCCGTGACTCAAATATATTCAGCGAGGTAGCCTCCACCACTTCAACGGGCAGAGAATTCCAGAGATTTACCACCCTTCAGTGAAGAAGTTCCTCCTCAACTCCGTTCTAATATAATTCCTGTCTGCGTGGACTTTGCACATTCTCCCCGTGTCTGCTCCGATTTCCTCCCACCGTTCAAAGATGTGCGGGTTAGGTTGATTAGTCAAGCTAAATTGACTTTGGTGTTAGGGATTAGTAGGATAAACATGTGGGATTAAGGGGCTGGGGCCTGGATGGGATTGTTGTCGGGACAGGCTTGCTGGGCTGAATGGCCTTCTTCTGCACTGTAGGGATCCTAGGAAGGACCTCATGACTTTCTGAAAGAAAATATTTCTCCTCGTCACCGTCTCAATTGAGTGACCCCTTATTTTAAAACAGTGACCCCTGGTTCTAGATTCTCCCACAAGGGGAGAGATCCTCTCCATATCCACCCTGTCAACATTCCTCAGGATCTTAAAAGTTTTGATCCAGTTGTCTTCTTATTCTTCTAAACTTTAGTGGATACAAACTTAACCTCTCTAACTTCATGATACAACCTTCCCATTCCTCGGACAGTAAACCTTCACTGAACTGCTTCTAACACATTTACGTCTTCCCTTTAATAAGGAGACCAACACAGCACACAATATTCCACATGTGCTCTCATTACTGCCCTATACAACTGAAGCTTTTGACTACTTTTGTAGTCAATCCCTCTCGCAATAAATAATAACATACTATTAGCTTCCCTAATTAATTGCAGCCTTTTGTAATTCATGCACTCGGCCGCCCAGATCCCTCTGCACATCAGATCTCAGCAATCGCTCACCGTTTCAACAATGAGCTTTTTGATTCTTCCTGCCAAAATGGCCAATATCACATTTGTCTACATTATATTTCATTTGTCAGAACTTTGCCCACTCACTGAACCTTTCTACGTCTGTTGTATCTTGCAAAAACAGGGGGCCACAAAGTAGGTGAATGAATGAATGGTTTATTAAGGTAGGTAACTATGTACAGAGAGCGATATAAAGGCTACCAACTCCACGACTCCAGTCTCCAAACTGGCAAGGAAAACCTGCACTGAGCACCAGGATTTGCACACTCCGCTCTGATTGGCCAAACAGGTCACATGATCCTCCGAGAGCTTGCCTGTTAAAGGGGCAAGCTACCACAATGTCCCTTTGTAGCCTCCTTATATCCTCAACATAATTTCCTACCTATCTATTGTCATCAGCAGATTTAGCAACCATACCTGCAATCCCTTCATCCAAGTCATTTAGATGAATTGTAAAACATTGAGGTCCCGGCACTGATTATCGTGGAATTCGTCACATCCTGATAACCAGGAAAAGACCCATTTATGCAAACAATATTTCTTTTTAGTTAGCCAATCTTCAATCCATGCCAATATGTTACCTGTTACACCATAAGTTTCTATTTTCCCTCAATAATCTTTGATGTGGCACCTTATCAAATGCCTCTGGAAGTCTCAGTGCAGCACATTCACCAGTTCCCCTTTATCTCAAGCACTTGACTCCAATAAACATGATTTCCCTTTCACAAAACCGTGTTGACTCTGCCTGATTATCCTGAATTTTTCTAAGTATAACATTGTTAATAATGACTTCGAACATTTTCCCTTTGACAGATGTTAGGCTAACTGGCCTGTAGTTTCCTGCTTTCTGTATCCCTCCATTTTTGAAGAAAGGAGTAACGTTTGTAATCTTCCAATCTAATGCAACCTTCCCCGAATCTCGGGAATTTTGGAAAATTAAATTCAATGCATCAATTATCTCATTTGTCGTTTCTTTCAAGACTTTAGGGTGAAGTCTATTCGGACTGGCAGAATTGTAGACCCAACAAGTTGCTAAGGATACTTTCCTAAAGCTTCTAATCTTCCCGAGTCCCTGCCTCTTTTCCATTTCCGTAGTTACAGCTATTTCTGGATGTTTCTCGCGTCCTCTATAGCAAAGACCAATGCAAAATATCTGTTTAATTCATCCGTCATTGCCCTACTTTCCATCACCTACTTCCCAGACATTTTCCATAGCAGCAACACTCACTGTAAAGTTTATTCATTAATCACAAGTAAGGCTTACATTAACACTGCAATGAAGTGTGAAATTCCCCTTGTTACCACACTCTGGTGCCTGTTCAGGTCAATGCACCGAACCAGCATATCTTTCAGAATGTGGAAACCGGAGCACCCGGAGAAGACCCACACAGACACGGGGAGAATGTGCAAACTCCACACAGACAGTGACCTAACCCAAGAACGGAACTTGGGTCCCTGGTGCTATGAAGCAGAGTGCTAATCACTGTGCTACCGTGCCGCCCCGTGTGGAAGCTTTTATTTTTTTGAAAGAGTGATTTAGAGTCGTAGAGGCTTACAGCATGGAAACAGGCCCTTCAGCCCAACTTGTTCATGCTGCCCTTTTTTTTAAAGCCCTTTGACTCTTCCAAAAACAAACGCATTCTCTCTTTATTCACATTGAAGGGGAGTTGGTGAGACAGCGATAATGTCACTAGATGTGGAGGCTCTGGAGAGGGTGCAGAAGTGGTTCACCAAGATGCCTCTCTCGCAATTTAATGCCCCAGCTACGTTCTGGGTCAAGGGTTCAAATCCCATCATGGCAGTTGACAGAATTTGAATTATATACACATACACATAGGTATATCATATATCTAATCTCAGTAATGGTTACTGTTGGTTCATTATCATAAATGCCCTCTTGGTTCCTAAGTTCATAAAGATGTAGGAGCAGAATTTAGCCATTTGGCCCATCGAGTCTGCTCTGCCATTCGATCGTGGCTGATATGCTCCTCAACCCCATTTTCCTGCCTTTTCCCCCACAACCCTTTGGCCCATTAATAAGTTCAGAGGAGGAAATCTGGACTACATGTGGGTCCAGACCGACAGCAGCGTGGCTCGCTCTGAATGTCCTTGCAAGCCACTTGTGGACTCTCTGGAATAGAATTCCATAGCTATAGTCCAGAAGGAGACCATTCAGCCTAATGGATCAACACTGCTCTCTTCCCCCTACCCGCTCCTCCCTTGCCTCCATACCGTCCACAAACGCACAACGTGTAGGGCTCCAGGAGATAATTGTACATCACCGACACAGAATAATCCTTTATACATGATCTTTACGGCTTGTAAATCCCAATGCATTTAAGGTGTACATTGAAAGACACTTGCAGACAACTCGGTTTCTTACCCACGTTCTTATTGAATGGTGGAACAGGCTCGAGGGGCCAGATGGCCTACTTCTGCCCCTAGTTCGTATGTTCTCAGTTGCCAATGACTGTGAAAGAGTCCCCAGCCCAGGATAAGGAGCGGCCTGTACATCAGACAGTCGCAAGCAGCATTACAGGGAAATCTGAAGCTGCCATCCAGCTTCCCAGCTCAGCTCCCAGGTTATCCCACGTTTACTTGTATTCCGAACACAGCACTCAGTCAGTGAGTTCCATTTGCTGCGTCAGTGTAAAAACAACCTGAGTCCTCTCAGCACTCACGGGTAAAAGTGCTTCGTAAAGTCAAAGAGCAGTTTGTTTAATTGGGGCGGCACAGTGGTTAACACTGCTGCCTCACAGCTCCGGGGACATGCGTTCGATTCCCGGCTCGGGTCACTGTCCGTGTGGAGTCTGCTCGTTCTCCCCATGTCAGTGCGGGTTTCCTCCGGGTGCTCCGGTTTCCTCCCACACTCCAAAGACGTGTGGGTTAGGTTGATTGGCCATGCCAAAATGACCCTTAGTGTCCTGGGATAGAGGGATCAGCAGGGTAAATGTGTGGGGTTATGGGGATAGGGGCAGGGCGGGATTCTAGTTGGTGCAGACTCAATGGGCTGAGTAGCCTCCTTCTGCACTGCGGGGTTTCTATGATTTTGGGGTCACAGCCCCAAAAATTCTGTTTGTGATCTTGCAACGGAAATCAAATTCTGGACAACTGGTGTTCCCGGATTTTGGAATTCTGGCCTGAAGGGTTAACAGTGTATTCAAATTTCCATCAGAGTTTGGTTTGCCTTTAAATGGACAATACACACCAATGTTATAGTTACAATTTAAAAGACAAATATTCCTTGCACTAACCATGGTACCACCCAGGAAGAGTCAGACTGCAGATTTCATGTTGCATGTCACATGACACAATAACTCCATTCTGATTGGTCACCTTGACTTCATTACGATCTTTCCTGATTGTCACTCCATTCTTCTCCAGGGGCAGGTCACTGGCTTTACAATTCTCTTCAACCTACGGAACACAACTTGTATTATATTTTCATTAGTTAATGGATTTGTCTAATTGTTCTATTCTTTGTTCAATAAAAAAATAGGTTGAAGTAGTAAAGTTGCCAGAATAATATAATCAGTGGGTAATAAGCAGTTAGAACATAGGACAGTACAGCATAGGGAACAGGTCCTTCGGCCTACAATGTTGTGCTGAATATGACTCCAAACTACGCTAATCACTTCTGCCTGCCCTTCGTCCATATCCCTCTATTCCTTGCATTCGTGTGCTTTTCTAAAAACACCCCTTTTGTATCTGCCTCCAACACCATCCCTGGAAGCGTGTTTCAAACACCAACCACTCGATGTAAAAAACTTGCCCCTCGCATCTCCTTTGACCCACTTTAAGTGCGTGTCCCCTAGTATTAGACATTTCAACTCTGAGAAAAAGATTCTGTCAACACTATCTATGCCTCTCATAATTTTACAGACTTCTATCAGGTCTCCCCTCAACCTCCGCCGCTCCAGAGAAGACAACCCTAGTTTGTCCAGCCTCTTCTTAAAAGCTCATATCCTCTAATCCAGAGAGGCATCTTGGTAGACCACTTCTGCACCCTCTCCAAAGCCTCCACATTAGGTGCATTACAATGGGGAAAGGCAACACTATAAGGTCTTTTAACGGAGGCAGACCGGGGGCCCGTGAGCTGCAAAATACCCTCGACCTGCGTAGCTGTGCGCCAATCTGAGCAATAACGGCACACAGTAATTTTTGAGGCATGTATATAGTTTTAAGTTTTGAAATGTTATGACTGTAATTTGTAGAGAACTGTAAAAAGTTTTAGTTCTGCACTGTTTGCAATTCAAAGACATGTAGATTTGCAATAGTTTATTTGAGATTTTTATAAAGTTTATTTTTTTGAAAAAAAAACTTAAACTAACGGAGGCAGACCGAGGGTCCAGGAACTGCAGAATACCCTTGGCCCGTGTAACTGTGCGCCAATCTGAGAAATAACGGCACACAGTAAATTTTGAGGCATGTATATAGTTTTAAGTTTTGAAATGTTATGACTGTAATTTGTAGAGAACTGTAAAAAAGTTTTTAATTCTGCACTGTTTGCAATTTATAGACAAGTAGATTTGCAATGGTTTATCTGAGATTTTTATGAATAAAGTATATCTTTGGAAAAAAAATGCGAATTTTCAAAGTAACTTTATTGCAGTGTTAATGTAAGCCTACTACTTGTGAGTAATGAAACCCTGTAATGTGGCAATCAGAACTGAACACAATACTCATAAGGGCGGCCTAACCAAAGTTTTATAAAGCAGCAACATGACATTATTTGGTTACGTGTTAGCCAGCTCCGCAGTTTAGAAGTTTTGGCACGGTGGGACAGATGTAACTTGCTGTTTGAATGGGAAATTGGCACTGCAGTGCTAATCCATCATGCCAGCTTATCCCTGAGTCAGCAAGTTGAGAATCTACCTACGCACAATGAATTTCAGAATTTCACGGCTTTGACTTATATAATCATCCTATCGCAAAGTTGTTTTTACACCATCATAGATCTTATAATCTGTCAGTACAGTTGTGTTTATTGGTACAGGAGCTGTACGTAACTTGTGTGGTTAGAAGAGAATTAATTGATTGCACAGGCACAACTTTAAAAAACAAATCAGTCAGAAAACTGTGTCGCACGGTGGCACAGTGGTTAGCACTGCTGCCTCACAGCGCCAAGGATCCAGGTTCAATTCTGGCCTTGGGTCACTGTCTGTGTGAAATTTGCACGTTCTCCCTGTGTCTGCGTGGGTTTCCTCCCGCAGTCCAAAGATGAGGAAGTGGAGGGATGGGTAAGTAAGTTCGCTGATGACACGAAGGTCGGTGGTGTTGTGGATGGTCTGGAAGGATGTCAAAAGTTGCAGCAGGACATAAATAGGATGCAGGACTGGGCGGAGAAGTGGCAGATGGACTTCAACGCGGATAAATGCGTAGTCGTCCATTTTGGCAGAACCAACGGGATGAACGAGTACACTATCAAGGGCAGGAGTCTTAGTAGTGTTGAAGAGCAGAAGGATCTTGGGGTCCGGGTCCACAGGACTCTTAAATCGGCCTCGTAGGTGGAAGAGGTGGTCAAGAAGGCGTATGGTGTACTGGCCTTCATTAATCGAGGGATTGAGTTTAGGAGTCGGGAGGTAACGCTGCAACTTTATGAGACCCTTGTCAGGCCTCATTTGGAGTACTGTGCGCAGTTCTGGTCGCCTCACTATAGGAAAGACGTAGAAGCTATTGAAAGGGTACAGAGGAGATTTACAAGGATGTTGCCTGGACTGGGAGGCATGCCTTATGAAGTTAGGTTGAGGGAGCTGGGTCTCTTTTCCCCGGAGAGACAAAGGTTGAGAGGCAACCTGATAGAGGTTTATAAAATGTTGAGAGAAATGGATAGGGTGGATTCTCAGAGGCTATTTCCCCGGGTTGAAATGGTTGCTACGAGAGGACACAGATTTAAGGTACGGGGAGGAAAGTACAGAAGTGATGTTAGGGGTAAGTTTTTCACTCAGAGGGTGGTGAGTGAATGGAATCGGCTGCCGTCAGTGGTGGTGGAGGCGAACTCGCTGGGGTCTTTTAAAAGACTTCTGGATGAGTATATGGGATCTAATGGGATTGGGGGTTATAGATAGGTGTTGATGTGATCGGTGCAACTCGTGGGCCGAAGGGCCTGTTTGTGCTGTAGTGTTCTATGTGGGGGGATAGATGGATTGGCCATGCTAAATCGACCTGAGTGTCAGGAGGATTAGGAGGGAGAATATGTGGGGTTACGGGAATAGGCCTGAGTGGGTTATGATCAGTACAGACTTGATGTTAAAGATGTGCAGATTAGGTTGATTGGCCATGTAAAGAAATTGCCCCTTCGTGTCCAGGGATGTGTAGGTTAGAGGGATTAGTGGGTATAATATGTAGGGATATGGGGGTAGGGCCTGGGTGGGATTGTGTTCGGTGCAGACTCGATGGGCCGAAGGGCCTCTTTCTGCACTGTCGGGTTCTGTGATTCTTGATTCTACGATGGGCCGAATAGCCTCCTCTGCAATGAATCTCATGACCCACTCCTTTCATTCAAAATCACTGGATTCAAAAAGCTCAATAGACACAAGTGCAGGAAATAGTTTTGCGAAGATTTCAATTGGAATTCAGCAACATTGAGTGAAATCTAGCGACCCTTTAAATGTCTCTCAGCGACCCTTCCTGAGGACTGGACCACAGCCCAGTTAAAACAACCACTGGATATATTTGCTCACCCGGACGTCCCTTCAGATTATTTGATTGAATAAACCTGATATTGCAAGCTGAAGTTTGATCTACACTCGTGTGGGTGAGAGAGAGCGAGCTTCCGACAGCCTGTACGAGAGAGCTGGTGTGTTTTTACCTTTACTCCTGGGTATATATCAATGATGGTGTGATTCATTTCCACCCGGAGTGAGTTCCTACCATCACTCCGAGGATTCAGTAACACCGTGAACGTGTTTCTCTGGAAATCTTTTGCCAGAAGAAAACTGCACTTGCTGGCAAAATTGTACATCTTTCCATCAAACGTCACATAATGTTTGTTTCCGATGAGTAAGGCTTGATCTGTGGAACATTGAAGGAAACAATTTCAAGATTTGACACGGTGTTGCTCTGAACGTAAACATTGACATTTAGATTGCTTTTAAATTAAAAACAGATTTCAAACAAGTATGGAACATCTTTCCCCTCTGGTATCATGCAGAAAAGAACTCTGCTACTAGGACTAGCTTGCAAATGAGCAAAAAAAAACTGGATTTTACCAGTTATGTTCAGCTTTCTTTCTTATTTATGTTCTTTCTAGTCCAAAGTTAAAAAATGTTTCAGAATAATAAATGAGTGAGCATGTGGTGTGTGACATTTGTACACATCTGAATGCCCATCTGGTTGAACGCCGATGTTCTGTTACAGCTTGGGAGATTATACTTGTGAGAATCGCAAGTGTGAGAGGCAAGGGCCAAATTATTTTAGCTCGGTTATCCAAATAGAAAAGACTGCAATCCCCCACCGCACCCCCGTCATAGTTTGTGGATAACTCTGCGAGTTTCACCTCCACATCTACCCTGAAGTTTATTCAAGTGTTAGTTACTCTTTGTGTGATGGAATTCTCTGTGGGGTCAGCTCTCAGTTCCTGGTCTCGAGTTGAATCAGGAAGGCAACTTTATAAGACCCTTGTCAGACCCCACTTGGAGTACTGTGCGCAGTTCTAGTCGCCTCACTACAGAAAGGATGTGGAAGCCATTGAAAGGGTGCAGAGGAGATTTACAAGGATGTTGCCTGGATTGGGAGGCATGCCTTATGAGGATAGGTTGAGGGAGCTCGGTCTCTTCTCCCTGGAGAGACGAAGGTTGAGAAGCGACCTGATAGAGGTTTATAAAATGTTGAGAGGAATAGACAGGGTGGATTCTCGGAGGCTATTTCCCAGGGCTGAAATGGTCGCTACGAGAGGACACAGGTTTAAGGTGCTGGGGAGCAGGTACAGAGGAGATGTTAGGGGTAAGTTTTTCACTCAGAGGGCGGTGAGTGAGTGGAATCGGCTGCTGTTGGTGGTGGTGGAGGCGAACTCGCTGGGGTCTTTTAAAAGACTTCTGGATGAGTCCATGGGATTTCATGGGATTGGGAGTTACAGATAGTTCTCTGGCCTGGTAGGTATGGATGTGATCGGCACAGCTTGTGGGCCAAAGGGCCTGTTTGTGCTGTCGTGTTCTATGTACCTGTTGTAGAGTATCTTCAACTAATGCACTACACATTAAAATAATTGATTTGATTTATTGTTGGCACATGTATTAGTATACAGTGAAATGTATTGTTTCTTGCACACTATACAAAACATACATAGAGAAGGAGAGGGTGCAGAATGTATGTTACTGTCATAGCGAGGGTGGAGAGAAAGATCAACTTAATACGAGGTAGGTCCATTCAAAAATCTGATGGCAGCAGGGAAAAAGCTGCCCTCGAGTCAGTTAGTATGTGATCTCAGACTTTTGTATCTTTTTCCCAATGAAAGAAGGTGGAAGAGAGAATGTCCGGGGTGTGCAGGGTTCTTGATTCTGCCGGCTGCTTTACTGAGGCAGTGGGAAGTGTGGACAGAGTCAATGGATGGGAGGCTGGTTTGCCTGATGGATTGAGCTATATTCACGGTCTTTTTTAGTTTCTTCCGGTCTTGGGCAGAGTAGGAGCCATCCCAAGCTGTGATACAACCAGAAAGAATGCTTTCTATGGTGCATCTGTACAAGTTGGTGAGAATCGTAGCTAACATGCCAAATTTCCTTAGTTTTCTGAGAAAGTAGAGGCATTGGGGGGCTTTCTTAACTATAGTGTCGATATGGGAGGACCGAGGCAGGTTGCTGGTGATTTGGACACCTTACTGTCTGGCATCAGCCACCCTGTTTAGAATTATAGAATCCCTACAGTGCAGAAAGAGGCCATTTGGTCCATTGAGTCCCTATCCCGTCAAAAACACATGTATTTATCCTGCTAATCTCCCTGATGCGAAGGGGCAATTTAGCATGTCCAATCAACCTAACCCACACATCTTTGGATTGTGGGAGGAAACCAGAGCACCCAGAGGAAACCCACGCAGACACAGGGAGAACATGTAGACTCCACACAGACAGTGACCCAAACTGGGAATCGAACCCGGGTCTCTGGCACTGTGAGGCAGCAGTGCTAACCACAGTGGCACTTGCCACCCATCCATTAGCACACTTTCTTCCAGGTATGCTAATTTCGAAAATGGTCATTGTGTACACAGTAAGAAAAATAATCAGCCCAATGGCGTGTTGTTTACCCAGCATTCACAGCAGAAGAGAAATGGCTCTATTGATGAGACAGAGCTGCGCGTGCATTCGACCCTGGAAAAAGAGGGGTTTCTCTACCTTGGTTGGTGCGGTCCACTGAAGACAGTTATTTCCCCGACAAAACTGGCTACCTGTGTTTTAAACTGTAAAAGGGTTGATGTATTGAAAGATGTTCCTAGTTAATAACTTGCGTGTGTCAGAGTATATCATCATGCACGTTATTTAAGTATCTCAAAACACGCCTGAATTTTGCTGGTGTTCATCATTTGGGAGCGTCTGTTTGTATAGATTCCACTGTGTGCTGTAATTCCTCTGCTGGGCCACATTTCATTGATCCTCTTCCTGTGGTTACATTGGACTTTTCAATGGAATGTGACTTTGAGAATCTGGGATGCTACGGATGCAGATTCTGAGCACCAGTTAACGTAGCAAGGAGACCTTACACTTACCCTTCAATCTCTCGCCCGACTCGGCAGATTTGTGTTTTCAGATGATAACTTCTTCTAGGAGGTACGCTAATCCTTAGTAAGTAGGGCAGCACGGTGGCACAGTGGTTAGCACTGCTGCCTCACAGCTCCAGGGACCCAGGTTCAATTCCCGGCTTGGGTCACTGTCTGTGTGTACATTGTCTTTGTGTGAAGGCCTCACGTTGTCCCCGTGTCTGCTTGGGTTTCCTCCGGGTGCTCCAGTTTCCTCCCACACTTCAAAGATGTGCAGGTTCGGTGGATTGGCCAGGCTAAATTGCCCCTTAGCGTCTCAAGATGTTAAATGGATTAGCCATGCGGGATTGCGGGAGTAAAGCAGGGAGCGGGCCTGGGTAACAGAATCTGTCAGAGAGTCGGTCAAACTCAATGGGTCGAATGGCTTCTTCTGCATTGTAGGGATTCTATGATTCAGTAAATCAGGAAAACCTCGCTGGAAATGGCAAACCACTGTGAATGACTGTCACCTATGCTTTCTTTAAAATGTCATACTTGTTAATACGTGGTAATCATTAAAAAAGAGGTTACACTCAGAAGCAAAATAAATCTGATCCCGCAGAGAGCTGCTGGCTGACCATGAGAAACCTCAAGGCAAATTCAAAGTTACTGAGTAAACAATTCATAATACGATGAATTTATAGAGTATCACTCGGGAAATTCTCAAGAGCTTCACACAGTTATTTTTCCTCAACAACTTACGTTCAAACGGACTGTCCATCATCCTGTGCTTTAGTCTGTAATATTCCGCGACTGGGTTTATATTGTACAGACTCCTCAGTGTCTTTATAAGCTTGGTTTCAACAAGGTAGTTGGTAATATTAGACACATCCGTCAACTGCTCCCACATAGACAACAATGGCACGTTCACGAGAACAGAGCAATCTCTGCAAGACAGATTCACAAGGCATTGAAAAATGAGAGATATCAGCAATTTGTTGAATTTGCAAGATCTAATTTTCCTGAAATGTCAACAAATGCTTTTAACAAACATGAAAATTAGCTTTTCCAATGTTACACTTGATAGCTTGTTGACTGCCTGTAATGTTGAAAGAAAGTACTTGCATTTATTTAGCATAATTTGTAGCCAGTAAATGTCCAAAACTACTTCACAGCCAGGGAAATAGTTTTAATGTACAGCCCCCACCCTCTCCCACACACACATATGTACAAATGCACGATCATGTACAAACGCATGCGCGCACGTACAAACGCATGCGCGCACGTACAAACGCATGCGCGCACGTACAAACGCATGCGCGCACGTACAAACGCATGCGCGCACGTACAAACGCATGCGCGCACGTACAAACATGAGACAGCACGGCAGTGCAGAGATTAGCACTGCTGCCTCTCGTGCCAGTACCCTGGCTTGACTCACTGTCGGTGCAGAGTCTGCACATTCTCCCCATGTCTGCATGGGTTTCCTCCAGGTGCTCTGGTTTCCTCCCACAGTCTGAAAGACGTGCTGGTCAGGTGCATTGGCCATGCTAAATTCTCCCTCAGTGTACCCAAACAGGAGCGTGGCGACTCTGTAGCATCCCTGTGGGGGTTACCATTGAGCAAAAACTAAACTGGGCTAGCCATGTAAATACTGGGATTCCTGCACTGAGTAACTTACCTCCTAACTCTCCAAAGCCTGTCCACTATCTACAGGCCATAAGTCAGGAGTGTGACGAAATACTCATCACTTGCCTAGATGGGTACAACTCCAACAACACTCAGAAGTTCAACCCCATTCAGGAAAAACTGTTTGATAAGCACCCCAGCTGCAACCATTCACGTTCTCCACTCCTGATGAACAGTGGCAGCCGTGTAAACCATCTACAAGATGCACTGCAACAACTCACCAAAGATCCGTGACAGCACCTTCCAAACTCACGACCCCCACCATCTGGCAGGACAAGGGAGCGGACGCATGTGAACATCACCACCTGGAGCTTCTCCTTGAAGCCACTCACTGTCCTGAGTTGGAAGTACGTCACCATTCCTTCACTGTCGCTGGGTCAAAATCCTCTCTCTCTAACAGCATCATGAATATACCTACATCTCAGGGACTGCAGGGCTCAGGACGGCACCTTCGTAAGGACAATTAAGGTGGCAATGATGGCACAGTGGTTAGCATGGCTGCCTCATAACTCCCGGAACCTGGGTTTGATTCCCAGCTTGGGTCATTGTCTGTGTGCAGTTTGCATGTTCTCCCTGTGTCTGCGTGGGTTTCCTCTGGGTCCTCCAGTTTCCTCACACAGTCCAAAGATATGCGGGTGAGGTGTATTGGGCAGGGTAAATTGCCCCTTAATGTCAGGAGATCTAGCTAGGGTAAATTGCATAGGGTTGTGAGGATATGGCCTGGGTACGACAGTGGTCAGTGCAGACTTGATGGGCCAAATGGCCTCTGTCTGCACTGTAGGATTCTATGAATTAGGGATGGGCAATAATTACAGGCTTAGCCAGTGAAGCCCTCATCCTTTGAATTAATAATTAAAAAAAACCAACAAACTGGTACTTACTCTGGTGAGTATTTGTAGAGATCTGCAAGCGGCTTGTGGATCTTGCTTGTGGCTTTGGAGAGTTTTGCTTCTGCCCACTTCAATATTTGTTGTGTCGCCTGTTTGTAAATGGGGAGAAGTATTACCTTCACAGCCTACTGGGCTAATATCAGATATGGATAGACAATAATTCATAAAAGGATGGAGGGAAATGATGAAGGAAATCGAAGAATACCATAAATACAAGATTTTTGATAGAACTAACCAACCTAGGACAAGAAACTCAATGTTTGACAACAAAATACAAATTTGATTTATTTTCTATATTGAAAAGCTCAGAAACAAAATGATACATTTCTTAATTCTGTGCAATAGTAGAACAGATCTTTTGCTGCTCCAGTTTGACCTATTCCTGTTCATCAATGGAAGAAGTCTCGGACTTTTGTGAGAGAATACTGATTTTCTTTACTCTTTGCCAACCAATATTACGCTTTCCATATCTCTGAAGCTGCTCTGCCTTTCTCTCTTTCTTTCTGTGCTTATCCCAGTCCAACCCCAGCATCTCCACATCATTTCTCTCTTCATTAGGCCTCAGCACCTAGTAGCATCAAGTTTCAGCGATTGATGGGAGGAGGGGTGGCTCTAACATGTTTTCCTCCTCCTGAGATAGAACATATGGGAACTATTGAATACTTCATTTGTTAATTGAGCTTTGAATCGCACTCAGAGAATCCCTACAGTGCAGAGAAGGCCATTCAGCCCATCGAGTCTGCACCAACTCTCTGACAGAGGATTCTATCCAAGACCCTTTCCCTAACCCCACATATTTATCCCGCTAATTCCCCTAACTTACACATCTTGGGACACTAAGGGGCAATTCAGCATGGCCAATCTACCTTACGTGCATATCCTTGGACGTGGACTCATGGTTGGATTTTGAACACATGCTCCTGGGTAAAAAGTTTAAAGTTTATTTATTATTAGTCTCAAGTAAGGCTTACAGTAACACTGCAATGAAATTACTATGAAATTCCCCTAGTCAATGCTCACATTGCATCATTAGCAGTTATACTTCGGAACTTATTTATATCTCGTCTCTGTTCAAGCCAACTAAATACACATCGCGACACTAATCTTTACTTTGGAGGAACGTGTCCAAATGGGCAATATTGAGATGCTTGTTATTATAATTCCCTTGAAGTCAAAAGGAGTGAAATTGAATGAATTGAGTGGAAACTGAGTTCTCCCCACGTCTGTGGGTTTCCTCCGGGTGCTCCGGTTTCCTCCCACAGTCCGAAAGACACGCTGGTTAGACGCATCGGCCATTCTCCCTCAGTGTACCCGAACAGACACCGGAGTATGGCGATTAGGGGATTTTCACAGTAACTTCATTGCGGTGTTCATGTAAGATTATTCAGGACACAATAAATAAACTTTAAAAATGATAATTGGGAAAGACATAACTCAATTCTTCTCTAGTCTGGTTATTCAAGGGTCTCTGAATCATAGCAATGGGGAGGGCTCCATGTTTACTCCAACTGGAATGGGGATCGAACCCCACACTGTTGATGTTATTCTGAACTACGTACAAGTTGGTCTAGCTAACCTTCACCCACACAACTATTCCTAATTTATAGGAGTGTTTGACTTTACTAAGAATCAGTAAGGTGAACTTTTTAAGACAAATTAGTTCAAATGACGTGGGTATCGCAGACTGCGCCAGCATTTATTGCCCACCCCTCGTTGCCCTTCAACTGGAGTGGTCTGCTAGGCCATTTCAGAGAACAGTTAAGAATCAACTGCATTGTTGTGGGTCTGGAAACCCATATAGGCCAGGCCAGGTAAGGACAGCAGATTTCCTTCCCCAAAGGACATTAGATGGGTTTTTTTTTGACTATTGATAATGGTTTCATGGTCATCATTCGACTTTTAATTCCATATTTCAAAACTTTGAAACAAATTTCACCATTGGCCACGTTGGGATTTGAACCTGGGTCCCCAGGGCATTACCCTGGGACTCTAGTCAATGCCACTACACCACTGCCTCCTCAATGAAGCTGAGAAACAATTTTCTCAGTGTAATAAATCTCGATTGTAAAAAGTATTCTCCTCTGAGGTGCGGCAGTTGGTATACTCACCAAATCAAAAGCTTGCTTGGTAATATACAGCACTCTTGGCACTGCCTGCAGCAGCCATGTATCCTGAACTACTGTGGGTATGAAGGATTGGATTTTTTCCAGATACTCCTCGGTTTTCTGTTTCCACTCTTGATCGAGTTCCTTCAGTGTCACTTCGTAATAAGCATCCTTTAATGTGGCTATAGGCTCTGAAAATCAAATTGGCCCACCTATTAAAAAACTTTACATCATTTAGCTCCTGCCGCTTGCTTCCATTATAACTTGTTACTCCCACAATTATAATTGTTTATTGCACGCATTCGGACATACTTAACTTTGGGGAAGAGTGGAGAAACGTTGGAGGAATTATTAATCTGTTTAATAGTATCATAAATGCTCCTGGAGCAGGACTTGAACTCAGGTCCTGTGGGTCACAGGGGGAGGGACACTACCCACTGAGCCACAGGACTACCCGCAGTCACAGTAAAAACCTGCTATCAGTCTTTATGATGCTGCAATTGCACCTTCCCATCGCTGGAGGCATGGGACACTGTTCAAGCCCCCATTGTTTCTTTCATTCATTCATTCGTGGGACACTGGCGTCACTGGCTGGGCCAACATTTATTGATGCGGAGATGCCGGCGTTGGACTGGGGTAAACACAGTAAGAAGTCTCACAACACCAGGTTAAAGTCCAACCAGTTTATTTGATAGTAATCGCACAAGCTTTCGGAAACGGTGTTCCTTCGTCAGGCGCACAGACCTGACGGAGGGACACCGTTTCCAAAAGCTTGTGGGTTTACTATCAAATAAACTGGTTGGACTCGAACCTGGTGTTGTGAGACTTCTTACAGCATTTATTGCCCATCCCTCGGAGGGTATTTAAGAGTCAACCACATTGCTGCAGCTCTGGAGTCACATATCGGCCAGACCAGCTAAGGATGGCCGATTTCCTTCCCTAAAAGACATTAGTGAACCAAATGGGTTTTTACGACAATCAACAATGGTTTCATGGTCATCAGTGGACTCTTATTCCAATCTTTTAAAAGTTGAATTCTGATTCCAGCATGGTTGGATTGGAACCCAGTGCCTTGAACATTGTCTGAGTTTCTGGATTAATAGACTAGCGGTAATACCACTCCGCCATTGCCTCCTCCGTTGAGGAAAGCCAAATAATTATAGCTACTTCTAAACTCCCATGGTCAAACGCTTGCAATGGCGTGTACATTTTAAGTTTCAGTTTCGTGATGGTGTATTTTTCCTTCACTTCTTTTTGACACTGCTTTAAATCAACATCAAAAGTGATGCTCCAAAAAGCCAGACAGTTGAAAAGGCACAAAACTTTATTTTAGATGAACACACAAATATTAGAAGATCTCTCAGGATTGTGCTCACAGAGAGTCAGAGATTGGACTTTCAGGAGCTCACAGGACTGTTCCGGTGCAGACAAAGGCCATTCGGCCCATCATGTCTGCCTCGGCTCTCTGAGTGAAACACGACTGTGGGTTGCGAGAGAATTTGTTAAGCAGTTTTGTCGGAGCGCTGGTTACCAAAGTAAATGGGGCCGATGCTCTATTGTTATGTCTGGGTGTCATGACGACGGGAAAGTATGACTCAGTGAGAACCACCCATCGTTTCACCTGCCAACCAAAGACATATTGAACTGTTTAAAGGCCTGCTTTTTTTTTTGGTTAAAATACGAGAAAGGACACTGGCCAAAAATGAATGCCAGCAGTCATTTAAGGTAAGATATTGTCATGGTCTCTTTTCTGGAAAGTTCCTTCAGCGATTGCACTGCAGACTTGCTTTGAGATGTTGCTCGGAATTTAATACCAATGGGGTGTCAAGGTATATATCAAACAGGGACTTTTGAAAGGAGATATTTAAAATGCAAAGCGCTGGACTTTAAATCAACTTTATTTTTGCTAAGAAAATGGGAACCACTCCCGAATTACCACCATTCCTAATTACATTTCAGAACTTAGTGCGGCTCGCAATTTTATTTCATATCACAAAGAAATGACAGAGAAGATAGGGAATGATTACCCAGCCAGTTACATTCCACCAGGCTCCAAACCTCATGCAGAGACTGAATTAACCTGTCGGTTTTGACTATCTCAATGTGTCAAAAAGGTTTGAGGTGAACGATTACGACGGCACGGTGGCACAGTGGTTAGCACTGCTGCTTCACAGCTCCAGGGACCTGGGTTCGATTCCTGGCTTGGGTCACTGTCTGTGTGTGGAGTTTGCACATTCTCCTCGTGTCTGCGTGGGTTTCCTCCCACAGTCCAAACATGTGCAGGTTGGATTGATTGGCCATGCTAAAATTACCCCTTAGTGCCCTGAGATGCATAGATTAGCGGGTCAAATACGTAGGGATATGGGGGTGGGGCCTGGGTGGAATCGTGGCCGGTGCAGACTCGATGGGCCGAATGGCCCCTTGGTGCACTGTAGGGTTTTATGATTCTAAAACCTATGATTAGTTGCCTCAAAAACATTCCTAATTACATTTAAGAACTTGGTGTGGTTCACAATATGATTTCTTATCGCAGAGAAATAACATAGGGGCAGGAGGAGGCCATTTGGCCCCTCAATCCTGCTGTGCCATTCATC
The DNA here is from genome assembly GCF_965287045.1 of Carcharhinus amblyrhynchos. Classification (NCBI taxonomy): domain Eukaryota; kingdom Metazoa; phylum Chordata; class Chondrichthyes; order Carcharhiniformes; family Carcharhinidae; genus Carcharhinus; species Carcharhinus amblyrhynchos. The sequence continues at coordinate 6,010,043 of NC_137341.1, read as the reverse complement.
ACGATCATGGCTGATCGCCCAACTCAATGGCCAAATCCTGCTTTCTCCCCATAACCTTTGATCCCGTTCGCCCCAAAGTGCTACATCCAGCCGCCTCTTCAATACATTCCATGTTTTGGCATCAACTACTTCCTGTGCTAATGAATTCCACAAATAAGCATCTTTAATGAATCACTGTCCACCTGATTTTTAATTGCTGAAAATTAGGAACAGAAATTCGGCACCACTTGCCAGTTATACTGCCAGTAATCGACTTCACAGCAAATTCAAAAAAAAACAAAACGCAAAATCTTTTAGAAAGTAGTTAGTGGTTGACCTCAATTAGCTTGAATTTTGGACAGCTCCGCGAATGGGCCCAGGCGGTTACATTGACCGGAGCGGCGATTGATTCACCCTGGCAGGGTGGCACTGGGTTCCGGAGTAGACCATGATTTAAAAAAAAATGGAGTCACGCTGAATGTAACATCTTTTGCATTGGTCACTTGTGTTTTAGATGACCAGGAAAACCACAAAGAAATCTCATAACACCAGCTTGAAGGTTTATTTGTAGCAAATGCCCCAAACTTTTGGAACACGCTGTTCCTTCGTCAGACGGGTGGGAGTTTTTGGATTAGCGATAATCCCACGAGTTCCAGAACTCCCACCCACCTGACGAAGAGACAGCCTGTTCCGAAAGCTTGGGTCATTTGCTACAAATAAACCTGTTGGACTTTAAGCTGGTGTTGTGAGATTTCTTTCTGTTTTATCCCAGCCGGCATCCCCACACCAAGGAAAACCAGCGCAGGAGAATGGAAGCCCCAGGCTGCGAGAGCTTGTCAATCTTTGTTTTGCGTTTGCTTCGTCAGGACCGTACTTACTCTGCAGTTCTCCCTGGAACTGTTGTAAGGTTTCTTGAATCTTTTCCAGATACAACGGAACGACGTGCAGCATCATCTGTCTGGCTCTGCTCAGTTTCCACAACTGACGGAACGTTCTACCCCCGTTCCGAATGGCGTCCGCTGTTTTTTGCGAGGCTTTTAGCATCCAGCCACACGTTTCATACAGGAAATCAACGTCTTCAACCTGGAGGAGAATGACATTATCATTCAGGGTGTAGGTACAATAGGGGGAAGATACTCTATGCCCAGAGCCTCAGGCAGACACAATTTGGGCCAATCGTAGCAAGTGAACCTGCAATGTCTGTTGTTTCCTCTGAGGTTTGCACCGAGCCTGTTATCAAGGCCAATGGTTTCCAACCTTTCCTAAGTTACGCCACACCTCAACCCCACAAAAATTTGAGGCGCACCTCATATTTTCTCTGAAATGCCCTCGAGGAAAATACTTTGATTTTCAGCCTCCTGTTCACCGTCAGAAAGAACAGGCGGAAAATCCGGAGAGAATCGGGGAAACGCGGGTTTCCACGTTTACAGTGCACACGTGGATGCCAAAGATCTGGGGTGGAAGTCGCCCATCTCACCCGCCATGGGAATCGCAGCGGGCAAGACAGAAACGTCAGTGGACTATTTAAAAGTCCACTGAGCTCGGGTGGGAATTGGGGCAGAGAATTCCACCCTATTTCCACCGTATTAATGCTAAGCACTCGCTTCAGTTCCAGCGCTTGCAAAACCTGGGCCATTGACTGGGAAAGATGCAAACAATACAATCTAAATGTGAAGTTGTACAAAGGGATCCTCGATTTCCACCATTCACAAATAATTAATCCAGTTCAGGTAGGATTTAATATTCTGAAACGATCAGCATGAATGTTGAATGTTTCTCTCCACAGATGCTGTCCGATTATCAGAGTTACTCCAGCACTTTTTCTCCTTGTGTTGGATTTCCAACATCTGCAGCTTCTGTAGTCATATTTTGAGTCCTGTTACCTCAGGCAGAAAAATGAAGTTTGGGAAGAATGAAGTTTGAGAAAAAAAGCGTAACAATGTGAAAAGCGAGGGGAGAAAGCTGAACTGAAGGACAGAAGTCTCAGCATAATGGCTAATCTCATAGAACCATAAAACATTACATCTCAGAAACAGGCCTTTTGGCCCTGTGCCGAACCATTTTTCTGCCCAGTCCCACTGACCTGCACCTGGACCATATCCCTCCACACCCCTCTCATCCATGTACCTGTCCAAGTTTTTCTTAAATGTTAAAAGTGACCCTGTATTTACCACTTCATCTCATTCCACACTCCCACCACTCTCTGTGTGAAGAAGCCCCCCCCACCAATATTCCCTTTAAACTTTCCCCCCTTCACCCTTAACCCATGCCCTCTGGTTTTTTTCTCCCCCAGCCTCAATGGAAAAAGTCTGCTTGCATTCACTCTATCTATACCCATCATAATCTTATACATCTCTATCAAATCTCCCCTCATTCTTCTACGCTCCAGGGAATGAAGTCCTAACCTATTCAATCTCTCTCTGTAACTCAGTTTCTCAAGTCCCGGCAACATCCTTGTAAACCTTCTCTGCACTCTTTCAACCTTATTAATATCCTTCCTGTAATTAGGTGACCAAAACTGCACACAATACTCTAAATTCGGCCTCACCAATGTCTTATACAACCTCACCATAACATTCCAACTCTTAGACTCAGTACTTTGATTTATAAAGGCCAATGTACCAAAAGCACTCTTTACGACCCTATCTACTTGTGACACCACTTTTAGGGCCAGACGTTAGCTAAACTGGGAATGGAGGGATACGAATGAATGGTCCAGTTGGACCAATGAGCTGCGCAGGCTTGGAGGGCCAAAGGGCCTGTTTCCTGTGCTTTTTTGTTCTTTGCTCGCAACATAATGATGGATACTGATGGAGGTTTACTAGGCTGATACCGGAGTTGAGGGGATTGAGCTATGAGGAGAGGCTGAATAAACTAGGCTTGTACTCGTTAGAGTTTAGAAGAATGAGGGGAGATCTCATTGAGACGTATAAGATGATGAATGGGATGGATAGGATAGAGGTGGACAGACTCTTCCCGCTCAAAAAAGACAGTAGGACTAGGGGGCACAGCCTCAAGATAAAGGGGAGGCGGTTTAGAACGGAGTTGAGGAGGAACTTCTTCACTCAAAGGGTGGTGAATCTCTGGAATTCTCTGCCCGTTGAAGTGGTGGAGGCTACCTCGCTAAATATTTTTAAGAAGCGGGTTGATGGGTTCTTGATAAGAGAGGGGATTAAGGGTTATGGGGAGAGGGCGGGAAAGTGGAACTGAGCCACAACAGATCAGCCATGATCTTATTGAATGGCGGGGCAGGCTCGAAGGGCTAGATGGCCTACTCCTGCTCCTATTTCTTATGTTCTTATGTTCTTATACAACTTACCAGCATGGTTTCAATACTGTGATTTTCAGAACTGCAGATTTTTTTTTAACCTCTCTCCCTCGCTTCCCCTTTCCCGAGCATCTGCATGCATCAGGTTCCTCCCAACCCATCGACAGATGTCCCCTCTAGACTGACAAGCAAAGAAATTACTCTTCTTATTATGGAAGATAATGTGTGTGACTGTGCGCAGCCAGCAGTGCCGTGGAGTCTGAAATGGTGATTTCAGGTCATACATTCCCCTGGCACACTGGGTTCAAATCCCACTCCTGATGTGATATTAAAGGCTGGCTGATGACTTCTATTTGACAATACTGCAGTCAGAAATCTTGAAACGAACAGACACAGACTGTAAGTTTGATTACGTCTGCTGAACCCTGTTCACCTTCCCATCACCACGCTTCAATCTACTAAATTAAAATAAGCAATGGCCAGCATGCTGAATTGTGTCGGTATTCATAATACATGTGCCCCAGTAATGCTAAAAGACTGATATTAAGCCACACACACACACACACTGAGTCACCAAAATTAACATTTACAAAATAACAGGGATGAAGAAAATGATGATACGAATGATGACAAGATCCCAGGGCCAGGCGATTTCGATTCCCACTGTTTTAAAGGAAGTAAGTGAGAATATCGTAGATGTCCTAATAATGTCTCATGGCTCTTTGAACTCAGGTGTCATTTTTCCCTGGAGTTCAGGCCAATGAAGGGGTGGGGGTGGTTCACACAGAGATTTATAAAATTCTAACAGGACTAGACAGGGTATATGCCGGGAGGATGTTCCTGATGATGAGGGAGTCTAGAACCAGGGGTCATAGTCTGAGGATTCAGGATAGGCCATTTAGGACAGAGGTGAGGAATCATTTCTTCACCCAAACAGTGACCCAAGCCGGGAATCGACTCCGGGTCCCTGGCACTGTGAGGCAGTAGCTGATGGAATAGATCATCCTTGTTCCCAGGTTTGCCAGTGACACGAACATAGGATGCTGTGTTATCCATTAGATAGATGCATAGGATCACGGAGAATTCAACAGAATAAATCAATGAGCAGAACGGAGAGAAGAGAGTACTTTCTAATTGGTGGAAGTAGATAGCTAAAGAGACTCAGGGATCCAGGTACATAGGTCACTAAATTGTCTGAGACAAGTAGAGAAAGTACTCCAAAAGCTGACTGAATGCAAGCCATTTACATGCAGAGGCCAGACGTACGATGAAATTTGTTTTCAGCTTATTCATTAGTGGCAAAGTCAGCTTACGTCAACACTGCAATGAGGTTACTGTGAAAATCCCCCAGTTGCCACACTCTGGTGCCTGTTCGGGTACACTGAGGGAGAATTTAGCATGGCCAATGCACCTAACCAGCACATGTTTTGGAATGTTGGAAGAAACTGCAGCACCCGGAGGAAACCCACGCAGACGCAGGGAGAACGTGAAGACTCTGCACAGACAGTGACCCCAAGCCGGGAATTGAACCCGGGTCCCTGGCGCTGTGAGACAGCAATGCTAACCCACTGTGCCACCCATAAAGTGGTGACAGACGTTTAGAGCTCTCTTCCACAAATGACTGATGCCAGATCAATGTTAATACTGAGATTGATTGATCTTTGTTATCCAAAGCGATTCACGGAAACTGGGAGAAAAGAAGGGATATGCAGTTCGGACACTCCTTGGATGTTGGTTAGAAAGACTCGAGGCTGTCAGTGGTGGGTAACCTGTGGCCTGAGGGCCCACCTGGATTCTGAGTGTGGCCCCTGAGGCATTTATTTGACCATTGCTCAGATGCAGGGTTCCAACATTCTGCTGATATCTGTCCACGTATGACGGAAGTGACATGTGTGTAAAGCAAGTGAGGTCTGTGCTGATTGCTCCCAACATTGAGTGCGAGAGCCGTGAGCTCCCTCTGCGTCCAATCAATCGTAAATATCCATTTTGTTTTTACAACTTGAAGCTGATAGCTCTATTAATATATAAATGACTAAACATTTCCTACAACTGGCTACGAAATATTCAGGGTATATTAAATGCATTCAATCATTTTCTTGGGGTCATGGTTGAAGAACAAGTTTGATTTCAATATTATAGTTCACTGAGATGAAGTGAGGGCCACTCATGCAGCCCACTCACTAGCCCATGTTGCCATCACTGGGCTAAATGGTCCATACATGTCACTCTCGTCCGAGATCAGAATATTCTAATGACAGGAAACTGAAACTTCTAGAACTGTGCCTGTGGTACTCACATTTTTCTTGAATTTCCAAACACGTAGATCGAAATCTTTCAGCTTCCTCAGCAACTGGTTCTTGAACTGCAAAACAATCTCTGAAAGTTTGGCCTAAAAAACCAATCAGAAAAACAACACAATTGGTTCGAATGAATTAGATTAGGATTAGATCAAACACTGACGAGACGGAGTACAGGAAAGAGATAGAATCTGGTGAACTGGCGCGATGACAAAGATCTCTCCCTCAATGTCAACAAAACGAAGGAGATCGTTATCCACTTCAGGAAGCGTAGTGGAGAACATGCCCTTGTCTACATCAATGGGGATGAAGTAGAAATGATCGAAAGCTTCAGTATTTAGGTCTCCAGATCACCAGCAACCTGCCCTGGCTCCCCCCCAAGCCAACACTATAGTTAAGAAAGCCCACCAATGCCTCTATTTTCTCAGAAGACGAAGGAAATTTGGCATGTCAGCTACGACTCTCACCAACTTTTACAGATGCACCATTGAAAGCATTCTTTCTGGTTGTTTCACAGCTTGGTATGCCTCCTGCTCTGCCTAAGACTGCAAGGAACTACAAAAGGTGGTGAATGTAGCCCAATCCATCAAGCAAACCAGCCTCCCATCCATTGACTCTGTCCACACTTACTGCTGCCTTGGAAAAGCAGCCGGCATAATTAAGGACCCCACGCACCCCAGACATTCTCTCTTTCATCTTCTTTTGTTGGGAAAAAGATACAAAATTCTGAGGTCACGTACCAACCGACTCAAGAACAACCTCTTCCCTCATGCTGTCAGACTTTTGAGTGGACCAACCTCGCATTAAGCTGATCTTTCTCTGTACCCTAGCTCTGACTGCAACACTACATTCTCTCTTTTCCTTCTCTGTACATGGTATGCTTTGTCTGTATAGTGCGCAAGAAACAGTACTTTTCCACTGTATCCCAATGCATGTTACCATAATAAATCAAATCCAATAAGATCAAATCAAAGATTTAAAACCTTTCGAATGAGGGAACTCTTCAGCAATTTCACACTTTCGTCAGCTGCATAACATTCAGAGGGGAAATCGGAAAATACTGCGGCAGATAATAATATAATGCAAGAGGCAAGAGTCCAATTAAAATCAGCATCAAACACATTCTTATTTCAAAGAACCCTCAGTATTTGTTATGTTGTGGCACACTAGCATCGTCAAGAGATTCCAGGCTTTGTTTGAGTCAAAAAGGTATGAATTGTTAAGAGAGAGACTTGATAAAGGGTTACAGCTCTCGGCTGCTCTGGAGTCATGCTCAGGCTTTACAGTGTTAACTACGTGGCTGCTGGAAGATTCTGCCTGAGAGAGGACTCCACCCTCCGGAGTGATTCATCATCCTCAGTTCCCACTGGTTCCTCAAGTCAGGGGACTTCTTTCTGCTGTGCTGAGTAAAGGAGACCATACACGCAACGGAATTAGAAGGTGCTTGCTGACTGCAAACCATAATCCCTTGTCATGTAACTGGAAGAATAACACTCTGTACGATATCCAATGATCCTACAGTGCAGGAGGAGGCCATCTGATGCACTGATGAAACACTATGAACAATAATTACACTGAACTACTATGGTATAGAGTGGCACAGTGGAACCCTGGTTAGCACTGCTGCCTCACAGCACGAGAGACCTGGGTTCGATTCCTGGCTCGGGTCACTGTCTGTGTGGAGTTTGCACATTCTCCCCGTGTCTGCGTGGGTTTCCTCCGGGTGCTCCGGTTTCCTCTCACAGTCCATAGATGTGCGGGTTAGGTGGATTGGCCGTGCTAAATTGCCCCTTAGTGTCAGGGGGATTAGCTAGGGTAAATGCATGGAGTTATGGGATAGGGCCTGGGTAGGATTGTGATCGGTGCAGATTCGATGGGCTGAATGGCTTCCTTCTGCACGATAGGATTCGATGATTGTATGATTCTACTGCAGACTCCTTTATTGAATGTGCTAACTTCAGTTGATTGGAACAATGTCGGTACAGTTAATTATAAATTTGACTATCTGCATCCATGTAAGCCTCTAACATGCTCCTGCAGCCTCTTCCAGCTTTCAACACCCACCCACTGCAGCTCAAATAATGACATATCTTCAAATGTTGGAAGAACAGCACCTTATTTTCCGATTGGGCACATTACAGCCTTTGGACTGAACACTGAGTTCAAATACTTCAGAGCATAAACTCTCTCCTCCTCACCTTCAACCCATATCCATTGATTTTATTTCATTTCTTCTTTTCATCTTGTTCTTTTATTTTTATAACTTCATATTTCTATTTTTCCACTTTTGAATCTTGTTTTTTCAACTAACCCCCCACCCCCCCAACTCCAGGACGAATTGCCACCTTCCTCAGTTTGTCCTCTGACAATTTCTACCTTCGTTCTGCCATTCACACGTTCCAATCTCTGAATGGACGCTCTTAGCACCTTTCCTAGCCTTTAGCATCACCATTTACATTCCCTTTGTCCCATCACAGCCCCTCATAGTATAGATCATGTCTCTTTTTTGTGTCTTTAGATTTGATGAAGGGTCATCCAGACTTGAAACGTTGGTTCTATTTTCTCTCCACAGACGCCATCAGGCTGCTGAGTTTTTCCAGCATTTTCTGTTTTTGTTGTGTGAGGTTAGAAGGCCTGCCTTGCTTCTCTGAAACTTTAGACTAGCATAAAAAGCTGGTAGGCCTTCTAACCCTTTCACCAGTCCCTGCACTCCTATGTTCTCTCATCTGTATCCTTTTATATGACCTCCAAGTCTCCTCTTACCCCAGTGCCACCTCCACAGCCACTCATCCAATATCCAATATGGGTAGATCTTAGGAGCCATGTGGTGATGCAAAAAGAACTTGGAACAATCTAAGAGAGCCCTCAATCTTACACACTTGATATTGAAAAAAATCTTGTTGATGAAACCCATTCAAACATTTTAAATCCCCTCAAATGGTCAATCTGTTGTAAAAACATAAATTTCTATTCACTAACTATGTTAAAGACAGATGATCCTTTAATAGCCTCTTAAAACTGTCAAACATAATCTTACTGGGGGCTGTGTTAAGAGGCTTTGGAGCTTTTGAAATATTGTCAACCATTCTTAGTAGGCTCAGCTATATTAACAACTCTTGGGAAACAATGCAAGTCTATTGAAACTGTAGGAACAGATAGCTAATGTTTTTTTTCCAAGCTACACCACACGGCCTGTCAATCAATGCACTCCTGCAGGGGGTGTCTGTTTTTGATAACTCCATCTGAAGGCTGAAGCCTGGTTTATTTTCATTTTTGAATGGCTGCAGATTTAAAACCATTGCAGACCTAAACAGACTCTGTCCACCCTTCGTGAGTGTTTCCTGCCTGAATTCTGAATTATTGACACTCTGCCGCCTTTTCTCTCCTAGCAAAAAAAAAAATTGGATCTGGTGGAAATGGGAGGTGGGCTTCTGCATCCACGACAGGTCCACCATTTGTAAGGGTCTCTGGTTACCCCGATAACAACGATGTAACATTTCCCTAATATTACACTGAAATGTCAGTGTGTTCAAATCATAGAGAGGGTGTAAATCGGCAATTTTTAGCTCAGTCCTTAGCTACCAGCTGGGCTGAACTGACATAGCTCGCAGCTATATAGCCATGATGAAAATCAACAGAGATACCAACGATTAGTCACTTATGTATAATCATAGAAACTCAACAGCACAGGAGGCTATTCAGCCCATCATTCCCATGCTAGTTCTTTCAAACAGCCAGACTCCAGTTCACCCTCAATTCCTGTACATTAGTCTCCCTTCAAATTGCCCTTTAAAATGTGTTCCTATGGGATCCGATTCCAGCACCATTTCCAGTCAGGCATTTCAAATCTCATCTAGCCTCCTCTGTGTGGAGACATTTCTCATTCCGTCAATGGCTTCAAATCTGTGACCACTTGCCAGTGGAAAGAGTTTCTCCTCATTTGCTTCAAACAAAAGCCTCCTCTATTTTGATTCCCTCTACCTGGTCCTCCCTTAACATTCTCTGGTCCAAGGAGAACAAACGTACGCTTTTACAATCTCCCACGTGACTGAGCTTGCTCATCCCTGGTATTGTTCTGGGAAAGCTCCTTTGGAAGAGTTCAAGTTGGAATCGATTGCCGGGCGCTATGCAAAGATTACCTCAGTTTGGGTGATGAGGTGCCCACAGCCGTGTGCTGTTACCCTCAGCACGCTCTGCATTGTCTTGTGGACAACAGTGGCCGCGATATGGGCAAGCTCTCCTTTCCTCATCTGGTTCAGCGTGTGGTACAGTTCTGCTTTGGCACTGCCTCGTCCGCTGGAGCAGAGGGCCAATTCCACTCCCTCCTCGTCCGATACACCTTTGACACAGACAAGCAAATCATATTTAATAATAAACTTCCGCAATGGTTGAAAAGCGTTCGTGGACAACGGAACAACAAGGCAATAGAAAATCATAGAATCCCTACAGTGTAGAAGGAGGCCATTCAGCCCATCGATAACAATCCCACCCAGGTCCTATTCCTGTAACCCCATGCATTTACCCCAGCTTGTCCCCAGACAGTATGGATCGATTTAGCACGGTCAATCCACCTAACCCGCACATCTTTGGATTGTGGGAGGAAACCTGAGCACCCGGAGGAAACCCACACAGACATGGGGAGAATGTGCAGACTCCACACAGACAGCGACCCAGGAATTGAACCCGGGTTCCTGGTGCTGTGAGACAGCAGTTGTAACCACTGTGCCACCCTGAAATCGTGAGACAAAATACATTGATAAACAATTATTCGTTCTCGGGATCCGAGCGTCATTGGCAAAGCCAACACTTATTGGCCATCCGTAATTGATTGCATTTGAACTGGTGCAGTCCGTGTGGTGTAGGTACACCCACACCTCTCAGTCAGCCTTTCTGGAGTAGGTTGACACATCTGAGTGACTTATTGGGCCATATCAGAGGGTAGTTAAGGGCCAGTCACATTGCTGTGCAGTCATAGGTGGGTCAGGCCAAAGGTGGCACCTACTTAAGGTGCCCTGTCAGGGTTGGTGCAGACTCGATGGGTCGACTAGCCTCCTTCTGCACTATAGGGATTCTACGACCAAGGGACAATGGCAGATTTCCTTCCCGGGAGGACATTAGCGTAGCAGATGGATTTTTAACGAGGATCTTGCAGTTTTGTGATAATTGTTAACGAGAATGTTTCCCATATTCAATAATTAATTGTATTTAACCTCCCTCCCTGGAAACCATGGGATTTTAGCTTACAGGGGATTAGTTGAGGTATCTGAGTAACCTGCCCAGCCACATTCCCACTATGGTAATATACTAATAAACGTGTCATGAACTAGCTTACTAAATAGCTAAAATATTAAAAATCTTATGCAATCAAACTCATTTTGTACCCATCATCTCAAACAGCGGGTGCTGCTAATGGTTCTGTAATGACCATTCACACCTCTTCTGGACACGTCATCTTAATCAATCTCGTGCCACTGCCTTTTGCATTGTACCACCATCCCTTCTGTCATTTCACCTCTCTTACTTTCTACTCTATCCCAGACTTCCACTTTTCTCCTTCTCTTCTCCCCACCTTGTCACATTTAGTTAAAAACTTATCACCTCCACAGCTTCCAGTTCTGGGGAAAAGGTCACTGGCTGAAAGAGTAGCCCCATTCTTTCCACAGATGCTCCCTGACTTGTTGGTGGTTTCCAAATTTTTATGTATTTACTCATTAAAATCCCTACAGTGTAGGCCATTCAGCCCATCAAATCTGAGCCAATGCTCCAACAGAGCATCCCACCCAGATCCTAACCCTGTAACCCCAAGTATTTACCCCTCTAATCCCCTTAAACTACATATCCTGGGACATCAAGGGGCAATTTAGTATAGTCAACCCACCTAACCTGCATATCTTGGGATCCCAAGGGCAACTTAGCATGGCCAATCAACCTAACCTGCACATCTTCAGAGTGTGGGTGGAAACAGGAGCAGCCGGAGGAAACCCACACAGATACGGGGAGAACATGCAAACTCCACACAGACAACCAAGGCCAGGATTGAACTTGGGTCCTTGGAGCTGTGAGGCAGCAGTGCTAACCGGTATGCCACCGTGGCGTCCTTGTTTATTATTAAATAGTTTTGTGCTTCCAAGTGTTACAGAGTGACACACCAACCAAGGGGTAACATCTGGGTCTGTACTCGATGGAGTTTAGAGAGATGAGGATGGATCTCATTGAAACCTACAGAATAATGAAAGGCCAGGATAGAATGGACCGGGGAAGAGGTTTCCATTAGTCGGAAAGACTCGGATCCGAGGGCACAGCCTCAGAGTGAAGGGACAATCCTGTAAAACCGAGATGAGGAGGAATTTCTTCACCCAGAGGGAGATGAATCTGTGAAAATCATTGCTACAGAAGCCTGTGGAGGCCAGGTCATTGTATTTAAGACAGAGATACAGAAAAGATTTACCAGGATGCTGCCTGGTACGGAGGGCATTAGCTCTGAGGAGAGGTTGGAGAAACTTGCTTTGTTCTCACTGGAGCGACGGAGGTTGAGGGGAGACCTGATAGAAGTCGAAAAGATTATGAGGGCCATGGACAGAGTGGATAGTCAGAAAGCCTTTTCCCAGAGTGGAAGAGTCAATTACTCCGGGGCACAGGTTTAAGGTGCGGGGAGGCAAGATTGAAAGGAAATGTGCGAAGTCAAATTTTTACACAGAGGGTGGTGGGTGCCTGGAACTCGTTGCCGGGGGAAGTAGTGGGAGCCAAGGCGATAGTGACTTTTAAGGGGCGTCTTGATAAATACATGAATAGGATGGGGATAGAGGGATATGGTCTCTGGAAGGGTAGGGGATTTTAGTTCAGACGGGCAGCATGGTTGGTGCAGGCTTGGAGGGCCGAAGGGCCTGTTCCTGTGCTGTCATTATCTTTGTTCTTTTCGTTCTAACAGATAGGTTCTTGATTGGTAAGGACATTAAGGGTTCCAGGGGAAAATGTGGGAGAATGGGGTTGAGAAATTTATCAGCCACGATTAAATGGCAGAACAGGCCTGATGGGCCGAATGGCCTAATTCTGCACCTATCTCGTATCATAGAACCTTACAGTGCAGAAAGAGGCCCTTTGGCCCATCGAGTCTGCACCAACCACAATCCCAACCAGGCCCTACCCCCATATCCCTACATATTTCACTCACTAATCTCTCAAACCTAAGCATCTTAGGACAATACGAGGCAACTTTTTTTTTTAGCGTGGCCAATCAACCTAACCTGCACATCTTTGGACTGTGGGAGGAAACCGGAGTACCTGGAGGAAACCCACGCAGACACGGGGAGAATGTGCAAACTCCACACAGGCAGTGACCCGAGCCGGGAATCGAACCCAGGTCCCTGGAGCTGTGAAGCAGCAGTGCTAACCGCTGTGCTAACCGTGCCGCCCAACCTCATCACTTAGCACTCTGTCTGATGGTCTCACCCCATCAAGCCCTGTGAGAATTGTATACCGTTAGTGTATCCAGTGTAGAACTGCTGACATCCCTTCTCGTGTGTGCCGGTGAGTTTGATTTTCTCTCGGTAATCAATCTGTCCCTCGAGTATGACCCTTCTCCTGCGGGCAGACGCTGTGTAAATTCCCAGCAGGCCGAGGTGACTGGCTTCTGAAGTCTTCCACTGCGAAGGAAGCAGAAGAACATTTCCAGGTTTTGGATTTTAACCTGGGAGTGCATCCAAAAAATATGACAAGACTGGTAAATTTTAAGTCAGTAAATTTGCCGTTGACACAAAGATTGGTCGGGTGGTTCACTGAGATCGAGTGACTGACAGAAAGATATGATTCCTGATTGAGGTGTTCAAGATTATGAGGGGCTGGAACCCCTCATGACAGGGGTAGGGAGCAGCTGTTGCCCTTAGTTGAGGGTCAGTTACGAGTTAAAAGTGAGGGGTGGCTGGTTTCGGGGAGATTTGAGGTAAAACCCTTTACCCAGAGGCTGGTGATGGTCTGGGATGCATGGCCTGGGAGGATGTGGAGGCAGGATGCCTCATATGCTTTAACAAGTACCTGGATGAGTACTTCGCACGCCAAAACATCCAAGGCTATGGGCCAAGCGCTGGCAAGTGGGGTTAGGTGGGCAGGTCAGGGCATTTCATGCATTGGTGCAGACTCGATGGGCCGAAGGGTTTCTTCTGCACTGTCGTATTAGAACCATAGAAACTTACAGCTCAGAAAAAGGCCTTTTTGCCCTTCTTGTCTGTGCCGAACCATTTTTGGCCGAGTCCCACTGACCTGCACCTGGACCATATCCCTCCACACCCCTCTCATCTGTGAACCCGTCCTCGTTTCTCTTAAATGTTAAAAGTGAGCCCGCATTTATCCAGCAGCTCATTCCACACTCCCACCACTCTCTGCGTGAAGAAGCCCTCCTAATATTCCTTTTAAACTTTTCTCCTTTCACCCTTAACCTATGCCCTCTGGTTTTTTTTCTCCCCTAGCCTCAGTGGAAAAAGCCTGCTTGCATTCACTCTATCTACACCCATCAAAATCTTATACACGGTGTGTATTCTGCCATTCTGTTCTATCACTGACTGACAATCCAAGATAGCAATTTTACTTTCTAACTAAGTCCATACGTGCTAAAATTACTTAGCATTTTCAATGTCTGTGGCTTCAAGTTGAAGTATTCTTGGACACTGAACCAATTGCTTTTGTAATCTATACCCTGACTGATAAAGGCGAGTGTGCCATATGCCCTTTTCACCACCCTATTAACCTGCCTTTCTGCCTTCAGAGATCTATGGACAAACACGCCAAGGTCCCTTTGTTCTTCGGAATTTCAGACCTTTTATAGTATACTTCCTCGTCAAATTACTCCTTCCAAAGTGCGTCACCTCACACTTTTCAGGGTTAAATTCCATTCGCCACTTATCCACCCATTTGACCATCTCGTCTCTAGTTTCCTGTAACCCAAGACACTCAACCTCAGGAAACCACCTCACCAATTTACTGATCCTACACCCGCCCCCCAACCCCACGTAGTCATCTACGTAATTTATATAAATGATGGACAATGGGGGGCCCAGCACAGGTCCCTATGGTACGCTGGCCTCCAGTCACTAAAGCGGCCATCGGTCCCCACCCTCTGTCTCCTACTGCTAAGCCAATTACGTATCCACCTTATCAGATTACCCTGTATCCCATATGCATTTGACTTCTTAGTAAGTCTCCCATGTGTCAAAGGCTTCGCTGAAATCCATGTAAACTACATCAACCGCACTGCCCTCGCTTGGTTACATGCTCAAAAAACTCAATCAAATTTGTTAGGCTAATTGTGAGGCAATGGGATGGTGGCAAATAGTAATTCAATAGTTGACACGCAAACATCTGAAAGAGAAGCAGGCCACTCGGCCCTTGAGCCTAATGCTAGACGAATGTCAAATATAGCATATCCTTCCACAAAGTCAACTTAATACCTCCAGATCAAGAGAGTAGTTCTTCACGTCAGCCTGTCCACCGTTCCGCAGCGACATTCCCAACACCATGTCGTGTTTCTCATCTCCGGAAAGACTGACTCGGGTTTGGGATGATAGGACCACGTCTCCTATGTTCCGCTGATGTTTCCCTGACAGCTTGACAGACTGCAAACACAGTGGGAGCTTTTTATTACATTGTTACCTCACAAATACTTCATTTTACTTTTTGTCCCGTTCTTTCTGTCAAATTCCCCTCCTCTCCCGAACTTTTGCCAGCTCCCTGTTGGAGGGAGGTTGTTGGACTTTACCCATAAGGCCACAGCTGAGAGTGACTCTTTGGCCAATAATGATATGAGCCAATCCCAATACTGCCCTTCGTGGGGCTTGTCCGCTGCTGGCAGTTCCGGTTACGGTCATCTCCTGGATCCTGGTCCAGATTAAATCCTTTAATCAACCTGTTGGCTGCTGACGTGGTTCCTGGCCTTAGGAAGGGGAATTTCCTGCTTGATTTTTCCCTTCAGGGCAGAAGTCTTGCCTTTGATGGCAACTAAAGCTCCTCTGGACTGGGCAGTAGAATATAATTGGGCAGGTAGGCCGAGGATGGCGAATCTACTTACCTCCCAACACCTATCGATTCAAGGGAAGAGTCGAGAGTGGCCTATTCACTCAACACTTTTTTATTTATTATTGTCACAAGTAGGCTTACATTAACACTGCAATGAAGTTACTGTGAAAATTCCTCAGCCACCACATTACAGTGCCTGCTTGGGTACACAGAGGGAGAATTTAGCATGGCCAACGCACCTAACCAGCACGTCTTTTGGACTGTGGGAGGAAACCCATGCAGACACGGGGAGAATGTGCAGACACAGATGGTCACCCAAGCTAGGAATCGAACTCGGGCCCCGGCGCTGTGAGGCAGCAGTGCTTTCAGGCCAATTGAGGCTGTTAGGGGGTCACCTCGGGAATATCATTCCACCGGCAGTGGTATTCAAGCAGTGAGGAGCAGGCCATGGGGATAGTTTGGTGGTTGATCCCAATCTCCCTGACATTCTGCGCCCAGTGGAGGGAACTGCTGGCGGCAAGGGCAACTCCTGCGCAAGACGACACCCTGCCGTTTACACCACACCTTCCCTGCCCACTCATGCCAGAGCCACCTTGACAAGCTCATGTGAACGCACCCACCCTTGACTATCCTGTAGCTCCAGTGACGACCCCCTGTTTTTTGGGCCTGCCAGCGACGTCACCATCCGGTCCCAGTGACACTGCCGCTACTGGACCGCTGCCCACCAATCCGACGGGCCGGCAGCTGTTGAGGGCGGGGCTTAGGTGGAGGCGGGAGTTTCGAAGCTGAACTAATTTAAGCTGCCCCAAGTTGGGGGCAATCGGGCTTCCGGTTGCCATGGTGCTGATGGACGTTTCAGTCGGGGAGGGGGGAGCTGGGCATCCCGCCTCTCCCCCCCCCCCAAAAAAAAAATCCGCCCACTAATTCGGCTCAGACTGGAGACGGAGGCGGGGATCAGGGTGATTTCTGTTGGTCACGGCTTAACCAGCTGAGAAACGCCATGAGTAACACACCGGGCCCACCTCTTAATATTTCGGATTGAGACCACAGCTCAAGTGACAAAATCATGACCAACTTCTCAGACTGAAATACAGATGCTAACGCGGTTAAAAAGGAACAAAGTTAAAATCTTGAGCCTTCATAAGGAGTCCTGCGGTGTGTCTGAGAACGCAACAAAACAATTCGAAACAACGGCTAAAACAAAACAGTTCCCACGTTTGACATGTTGCAGAAGGCCACTTTGAGGTAATGGTGCAGTTGCTTGTGGTAATCAGTCTGCATCCTCCCCAGAATGTCCTGCCTCTCGCAAGATGATTGGATGACGTTCGTCAAAGTGGCAGCGATCCAGATGTTGTCTGGTCTCGTCGGTCTGTTATTCTGGAGAAAATGGAAATTAAATGACAAAGGGTTGCGTTCCATCAAGCTTTGACACTTGGCGATACAATATCCTCTCCTGGAATCTTGGTACCGCACAGGTTCTTTCCGGGGGATTGTTGGTGAGCGTGGCACGGATTAGATCGAGACGATTGCACATTCCTACGTTATCTTTGAGATACAAGTTGAGGTGGCCAATGGCAGGTGTCACAAAGTAACTACAACTGCACCTAAATTCATGGATCATTGAATTCCTACAGTGCAGAAGGAGGCTATTCGGCCCATCGAGTCTGCACCAACCACAATCCCAATAACCTCATGCATTTATCCTAGCTAGTCCCCTGGCAGTAAGGGGCTATTTCAATGGCCAATCCACCTAACCCGCACATCTTTGGACTGTGGGAGGAAACCGGAGCACCCGGAGGAAACCCACGCAGACACGGGCAGATCAAATAAATGTGTCAAACACTTCTGGCAGCTGGCTCCACAAGATGTAAAGCCAGTGTTATACCTATTCTGTAACTACTTAAAACATCAGTGCTTTAAGATATCAATGAGAGAATATTAAAATGATCAGCTTAATAAGGGTGAACTCTGTCATGAGGTTAGCTCAGTCCCAAGTAGCCTAATGGATAAGGCATTGACCTTCTCAGCCAGGGCTTGTGGGTTCAGGTCTCATCCAAGGCAGAGTAAAGGTTAGTCCAGAAACAAATGTCAAAGTTCCTTCTCTAGATACTGTCATAGAATGTGACAACCAGGGAACTTTCTGTTTGGAGGTGGCACAGTGGTTAGCACTGCTGCCTCACAGCGCCAGGGACCTGGGTTCGACTCCAGCCTTGGATCACATTCTGTGTGGAGTTTGTGCATTCTCCTTTCCACCCCCCCTCCCCGCCCACCAAGTCTGTGTGGGTTTCCTCCAGGTGCTCCAGTTTCCTCCAACAAAGGAAACTGTTTTGTTGGATTGGCCATGCTAAGTTGTCCCTTAGTGTCCAAAGATGTGTGAGGTGGATTAGCCACGGTAAATGTGTGGGATTATAGAGATAGGGAGGGTGGGCCTGGGTAAGATGCTCTTTTGGAGAGTTCGTGCAGACTCGATGGGCCAAATGGCTGCCTTCCGTACTGTAGGGATTCAATGGGATCTTCTTCTCTGGAAGACAGGTCACTGAAAGTGGCAATACAGGTGGAGAAGGTAGTCAAGAAGGCATACGGCATGCTTGCCCTCATCGGCCGGGGCACTGAATTTAAAAATTGACAAGTCACGTTGACGATTTATAGAACCTTAGTTAGGCTGCATTTGGAATATAGTGTTCAATTCTGGTCGCCAAACTACCAGAAGGACGTGGAGGCTTTGGAGAGGGTACAGAAAAGATTTACCAGGTTGTTGCCTGGTATGGAGGGCATTAGTTATGAGGAGAGGTGGGAGAAACTTGGTTTGTTCTCGCTGGAGCGACAGAGGTTGAGGGGAGGCCTGACAGAAGTCTACAAGATTATGAGAAGTCATGGACAGAGTGGATAGTCAGAAACTTTTTTGCAGGGTGGAAGAGTCAATTACTAGGGGGCATGGGTTTAAGGTGCGAGGGGCAAGTTTTAAAAGAGATGTACGAGGCAGACTTTTTTTACACAGAAAGTGGTGGGTGCCTGGAACTCGTTGCCAGGGGAGGTAGTGGAAGTGGAGGCGCTAGTGACTTTTAAGGGGCGTCTTGACAAGTACATGAACGAGATGGGAACAGAGGGATATGGTCCCCGGAAATGTAGGGGGTTTTTAGTTATGTTGGGCAGTATGGTCAGTGCAGGCTTGGAGGGCCGAAGGGCCTGTTCCTGTGCTGTAATATTCTTGGTTCTTGGGAATTCCACTACGATACCATTTTAGGCTCCATCTCAAGTTACTTTCCATTTACTTCATGGAATCTCTACAGTACAGAAGGCGGCCATTTGGCCCATTCATTCTGTACCAACTACAATCCCACCCTATCCCCGTAACCCCATATATTTACCCTACTATTCCCCCAATACATGGCCATACAACCTAACCTGCACACTTTTGGAGTATGGGAGGAAACCGGAGCACCCACAGGAAACCCACACAGACACGGGGAGAACATGCAAACTCCACACAGGCAGTGACAGGCAGCTGGTATTGAACCTGGAACCCTGGCACTGTGAGGCAGCAATGCGAACCACTGTGCCGCCCAGGTGTGTGATATGGACCGTTTTGTATTATTGTCCAATTTACACAACTTCCCCTGAGGTGAAACTCAGTTCCAATCGCTGTAGAACTATAAATAATCATGTGATGTAATCACATCTGGGAACATTATCAATATTCAGCGATGTTTTTCACATTGCTGAAAATCCATTTTATGTTCAGAGGTAGAATTGTATTTTTAACAGCAACTTTCAGCACAAAAATATTCAATATTTTGATACAACTTTGATACAAAATTAGGCTGAAGTAGGGATTGTCTACATGAGGGGCACTAACTGCATCCAGTGCATCATAGATTAACAGATTAGCTTCCTTTCCGAAATATTTATCTTTACCTGATATTCAAAGCTTTGATTGATCTTCTTGTCATCCCAATGCAACTCCACACTCTCCGCAAAAGTGCTCTCAGTGTGCCTGACAGATCCACAGCTGTGTAGAGACCGTATCAGAAGCAAAGGCTGCAACTGGATAAACACAACAGAGATCCTCTCAAACAGCTGTGCGCGGCATTAGCTCCATTACTGTTGCAAAACACAACTATTAACGCGCGACCTTCCCGCCTCACTATTTCAGTTGCAATTCGCCGTCATTGCACCGTCTTACTCACCAGACGGGCAAGGAACTTGAACAGGAAGATGTGACGTTCTTGGGACTGAAACCATTATATAATCAACCAGAAACCTTCAGGATTAGAATGGAACCTGCTGTTAAATGTGGAGCTTTCTTTATCAGTATTCTCTCTACTACTCCCTTTGCTGGTACATGTGGGTATGGTAACCTCAGGTGGACAAAATACACCGTATCATTTTCAATACATTACAGAAGATATTTGAGTTTTCCTGCGTCAGTTGTTGTTTAGAAATTTAATTCACGGCACGCGGACATATGGGTCAGCATATTTTGTCCATCCCCAACTACCTTTGAACTGAGTGGCTTGCGAGGCTATTTCAGAGGGTAGTTGAGTCAACCATGTGGATCTGGAGTCACGTGTAGGCCAGACCAGATAAGGGGGCAGATTTCCTTCCCTGAAGGGCATTAGTGAACCAGATGGGTTTTTACGGCAATGGTTTCGTGGTCATCATCAGACTTTTAATTCCAGATTTTTATTGGATTTGAACCTGGGTTCCAGGAGCATTACCCTGGGTCTCCAGATTGTGAATCCAGTGACAATATCACCACACCAACATCTCCTCTAATGGCAACTTCAAGCACAGGGAGGCAGCTGTGAAGGAAGTTCACAAAGGGATACAGATCCGAAGGAGAGCAAAAGAGGGCACAAACTCAAATAGACAAAGGCAGAATGTTCACACAGAGCGTGGTGGACAGCTGGTAAGCCGATGTCGCCCTAAATCATGAAGGAAAAGAACAAGCCAACCAGATTAAGTGATGCAGAAGATGAGCTTTGATCAGGTGACTGGTCTTCCTCACTATACCCACTATGTCAACTAATTGGGTCAGCGTGGTGACACAGTGGTTAGCACTGCTGCCTCATAGCACCGGGGACCCGGGTTCAATTCCCGCTTGGGTTTGTGCAGAATTTGCACATTCTCCCCATGTCTGCGTGGGCTCCTTCCGGGTGAACAAAGAACAAAGATGACAAAGTGCTCTGGTTTCCTCCCACAGTCCAAAGATGTGCAGGTTAGGGTGGATTGGCCGTATTAAATTCTCCGTCAGTGAACCCAAACCAGAGTTTGTCACCAGAGGATTTTACAGTAACTTCATTGAGAGGTCTATGGAAGCTTATTTGTGACATTAATAAATAAACTAAACTAATTAGTCCTCACCATCTGAAGCCATTTGGAAACAATATTCATAATTTTATCCACAATGTGCATAAACAAGAGATGTAGTCAGAATGCAGCTCACCACAACTATAATCATTGTCTGACCTATTAACAGCCAATCTCCTTTAGGACTTTAAATTCTTCGTCAGCTCATCCAATATCTTTGCGCCATGATCCCAGGTGGCCATCGGCTCCTTTCCCCTTTGAGGGAGAGAGCTGGCTGGTGTGAGTTAACCTGAGGATCATCACACCTCAGGCGAGGGGCAAGGTCGAGAAGGACAGGGTCAAGGTTGAGAAGGCGAGGGGCAAGGTCGAAAAGGTCAGGGTCAAGGTTGAAAAGGCGGGGGGAACCTTCATGAATAACTTCAGCCGGTTTGAGAACTGAACCTGGGGTCACTCTGAAGCACGAACCAGCCGTCCAGCTAACTGAGCTAAACCAGCCCCTCCCAATTCAATGTGAAACAATTATTGCTTTGAAGGCCATTTACCAACAACATTCTTTGATTTCTAATGGGTGAGAAAGAGCTATTCAGCCCATCAAGTAATGAGTCATTAATAACTGATGCCAAAGTCAAAAGTTAATGGGCCTTCAAAACTGAACCATAAGGATCAGCCAATCAATGTTTTGGTCCAAGTTCAATTCTTTGTTGTTTTCTTTGTCTTCAGTCCGATGAAAAATTCTGATCAAGAGCTGCAGAAAGTTATTCTTGGCACCCTGTTGTATGGGTGTGGATTCTCATTCCCACGTTGTCCACAGTCTCTGGTGATTGGGGAGTGGCGGGGAGGTTATAACTCAAATTTGAATTTTATATGGCTCATTTTCCAGCATCTCCTGGTGTTTGTAATGACTTTAATCAGGTGGGCCTGTTAGAACATGAGCTCCCTCATTTAGGACCCATCAGGGAGCCTCTAGCTTTGTACTGAGCCCGGAGTGTCAGTTCCTCTGGGACTCCGCGTGTAGGCTGCTGACGGAAAGCTCTCCTGTGTGCTGTTGTCAGGCGTTAAATAGAGGGATTTATTTAATAAAGTGGAGGGAGTGCTGCCTCCGAGGACTTATTACAGTGTTCCAGAACACGACACAGTCAGTGAAGTATCCTTTAAGTATACAGTGTGGGAATGACAACTTAAACATGGGCTTCATGGTGCTTCATCGTCATTTCAGTAACCTTCACTGAAGGGCTCTTCAGAATTTGGCTGGATCGAAATCGCTGTTCAAAGTGAGTTTGGCATCACTTGCTTTGCACCTTCTTAGTCACTCTGCCTTTAATATTCCACATTCGTCAACTCATAAGAACATAAGAAATAGGAGCAGGAGTAGGCCATCTGGCCCTTCGAGCCTGCCCCGCCATTCAATAAGATCATGGCTGATCTGTCGTGGCTCAGTTCCACATTCCCGCCCTCTCCCCATAACCCTTAATCCCCTCGCCTATCAAAAACCCATCAACCCGCGTCTTAAAAATATTGAGCAACTCCTTGCGTTGCTGGGAATTTTACTGCGAAAGATTCTTTCCCCCAAAAATTGATTTGAATATCACGTGGGTGAATTTTATGGGGGTGGGGGAGTGGTAGTGGTGGTGGTGGAGGGGGGGGCGGAGGGATGTTATTGCCCACAGACCGACCAACTTCAGAAACGGTCTCCACACAGTGGATTTTTCTGAATATTGGCGAAGGCCGATAGGGGGCAGGAAAAGCGGCACTGAAGTCACCTGCACCAGTGGCAGCTTTGTCTGCTGTGCTGTCCCTGACGATGGTGAGGGGCAGTGCCACAATGTCACAGTGGCGGAGCTCACCCCCCGAAAATTGATCGGGATGCTATTTCTAAAGGCCACTCCAATGCACCCAAGAAACTCCCCGTGTCCCCACTGGGGCAAAAGGACAGTGCGCCCTGGGAGCAGTGCCTGGGTAGTGGCCAGAGCTCCAGCATGACCATCTACCCCAAGTGATGCACTCACCCAAGCTCCTCTGTGGGAAATCTGCTCGCACCACACACGATAGCGCAGAGTCGCTGAGCAGAGACTGATAGCCAAGTTCCGCACACGTGAGGACGGTCTCAACAGGGATCTGGGGTTCATGTCGCACTATCTGTAACCCCCGTGACTTGCCTGGGTTTGCAAAACCTCACTTACTGTACTGTCTGGAGACAATACACATCTCTTTAACCTCTGCTTAATGCTCTTTCCACTCACACTGTCTGTACCTTATAGACTTGAACAGCAGGTTAGTTGTAAAGACTCGCATTCTAATCACTAATCTGTAAACTGGCTGTGCTTTATATACTCTGTCTGAGGCCAGAACTCTCCATTCACCTGACAAAGGGACAGAACACGAAAGCTTGTGAGATTAGTATCAAATAAAATCGGTTGGACTTTAACCTGGTGTTGTGAGACTTCTTACTGTGTTTACCCCAGTCCAACGCCGGCATCTCCACATCAGGAAGTCTGCTCGCCAGGTCTGTGCCTTGGGAGACCGGGTGGAATTCCCATGGGTCTGCACTGACCCTGCTAATTCCCCCCTGACACCAAAGGGCAATTTATCAAAGATAATCATCCTAACCTGCACATCTTTGGGTTGTGGGAGGAAACTGGAGCACCCGGAGGAAACCCACGCAGACATGGGGAGAACATGCAAACTCCATACAGACCATGACCCTACTGGGAACTGAACCTGGGTCCCTGGCGCTGTTGATGCAATTGCTTCTTTCCTCACTCTCAGGTTAAAACCCTGCACAAATGTTCCTGCTGGGTTCAAAGCGGAGGCCTTTTTTGCGTGTTAGGCAAATGTCATAAACACTAGACTACAGAAATACCAGGAACCTGTTTTTTTTTATTTATTCGTGTCACAAGGAGGCTTACATTAACATTGCAATGACGTTACTGGGAAAATCCCCTGGTTGCCACATTCCAGCACCTGTTTGGGTACACTGAGGGAGAATTCAGCACGGCCAATGCGCCTAACCAGCACGTCTTTGGACTCTGGGAGGAAACAGGAGCACCCGGAGGAAACCTACACCGACACAGGGAGACCATGCAGACTCCACGCAGACGGCACCCCAAGCTGAGAATCAAACCGGCTCCCTAGCACTGTGAGGCAGCGGTGCTAACCACTGTACCACCACGCCACTCACCAGCACATATAAACTGCATGCAGCCCATACGGGGATTGAACCCACGACCTTGGTGTTATTAGCATTACGCTCTAACCATCTGAGCTAGCCAGATAACTAAACATTTCTTCCCGGGCTCGTACTGGGGACCCATTGATGTAATTGTGGATAAGGAGTACCTGGCCTGAGGAGAAGTCCATGCACGTATCCCACGCCGTTAAGTTGCTCTCCAATTTGCATTCCAATGTAAATTTAAGATCAATGGGTTGACCGCCATTCCAGGCAACATGAGCCTAAAGATTAAATGAATGTTAGTCAGGCTTCATATTGTTCTATTGTACACAAGGTTACAGTTCATATTAAACACAGTTATTGTTCCAAGTTACTCTTCAGCATTTATTATCGTCTGGCCTTAATTTTGATCAAAAACAGAAAATTGCTGGAAAATCCCAGCAGGTCTGACAGCATCTGTGGTTGGAGAATGGACCCAACGTTGAGTCTGGATAACTCTTTGTCACTCTGACGAAGGGTCACCCCGACTCGAAATGTTGGCTCGATTCTCTCTCCACAGATGCTGTCAGACCTGCTGCAATTTATAGAGTCTGACAGTGCAGAAGGAGACCATTTGGCCCATTGAGTCAATCCCACCCAGGCCCGAACCCCATGCATTTACCCTGCTCGTCCCCCTGACACTAAAGGGCAACTTAGCAAGGTCAATCCACCTGACCTGCACATCTTTGGACTGTGGGAGGAAACTTGAGCACCTGGAGGAAACTCATGGGGAGAACATGCAAACACCACACACACAGTGACCCACGCTGGGAATTGAACCTGGTTCCCTGGCACTGTGAGGCAGCAGTGCTAACCACCGTGCCACCCTGCTGGATTTTCCAGCATTTTCTGCTTCAGTTTCAGATTCCAGCATCCGCAGTATTTTAATAATTTTATTATTATTATTTTATAAGGTAGAGGGTGCCTCCGTCCAGGCTTGTCACACTCAGTCTGTTAAAGTTAGAAGTAATGCCCTAAACTGTTTTAGAATAGGATCTGAACTGGAGCAGTGCTGTCTCTAGATAAGTGTGGAACACTGGCCAGAATGATTGACGGTGGGTACATAGCAAAATCATTTTCAAATTACATCAATAGCATCAACTGTTGTCAACAATGATGGGGATCAGCGTCTGATGGAGAAACAAAGTCTAGACTGAGTGAGCTCGGATGATATTTAGATGGCAGACTTTAACAGTCTGTTATACTCCTTACCTCATTATTGTGCATTAGAAACATCTAACAGTCGCTCAAGATGCAGGAGGAAAGACAGACATTTAATATCCTGAACTATCATTTTTCACGGGTATTTATCAAGCCGATTTTCCTTCGCACACGGCCATCAACCTGCCATCTTTAATATTCACAAGATACAAAAGACGCACAGATCAATGTTTTAGTCAAGCAGTGACTTTGGGCTGCTTTCTCAATGAGGCAGGGTCTACGCTCCTCTGGTGAGCATGTTGGCGTTGGCTTCGTCTCCAGATTTCCCCACCGGGATCTAGGGGGAGGTTGCCCTGTCTCTGGGAAGATGCATCCAATCAAATAAAAAAGAAATCTCTCAACACCAGCTTAAAGTCCAACAAATTTATTTGTCGCAAAGGCCCCAAGCTTTGGGAACAGGCTGTCCCTTCGTCAGGTGGGTGGGAGTTCAAAGGGACCTGACAAAGGGACAGCCTGTTCCCAAAGCTTGGGGCCTTTGCTACAAATAAATTTGTTGGACTTTAAGCTGGTGTTGTGAGATTTCTTTCTGTTTTACCCCAGCCGGCATCTCCACAGCACGGCCAATCAAACAGCCAGAGCTCTCTTACGTCTCAGCAGCGCCACTGGTGTGAAAGGTGGCTGCAGGTACTGCAGCACGGTCCCGCGGTAAGGGCCAGTCAGTGTTCAAGATCAGTGGGGGCGGGGGATCTTGCTGGAGTCAGGCTTGTAGCCACCAGCGAGGGGAAAAAGAGTGGGCAGACCGAGGTGGTGAGGGGGCGCTGGGAGGAGGTTCAATCTCAGTGCCAGCTGGACAAGGCTTTGAAGTGGCCTCTTGACACTTCCCTGATGCTGGCTGAATGACAGCAACCGCACACGCAGGATACCCAAGGCACTTAAAGGACACGATGAGGAGATGCCGGCGTTGGACTGGGATGAGCCCAGGAAGGAGTCTCACAACACCAGGTTCGAGTCCAGCAGGTTTGTTTGGTGGCACAAACCACAAGCTTTCGGAGCGCTGCCCCTTCATCAGGTGAGTGGGAGTTCTGTCCACAAACAAGCCCTGAAGGAAAGACTGTCTTTCCTTCTCTATGAACGGTATGCCTTGTCCATATAGCATGCAAGAAACAATACCTAAACATGTCACAATAGTAAAGCAAATCAAATAAATAACTCTTTGAAATAAAGTGCTTGAATCTGAACATTTAACATTCAGTGTGATGGGAGTGTTAATCTCTTTCAGATTGCACACAAAATACATTGCACGTGTTTTATTCTTTGTCACAGGATCTCACTGTGTAGGGGAATCTCGCGCTGAATCAGGCTGCACTCCAATGATTATTATCTTTTGGCCAATGTTTTATAATTGTAATCTGTAAAAACAAATCTTCCATGAAGTCATACAAATAAGGTTCATCAGATTTTAAAGGCTGCCTTGAAAGACTGAGGTTGTTCTTGGCAACGTGCCTTCTGAGACTTCTCCAATCAGGCAAAAGTTCAAATGATTTCACACACTTCCACCATCATTCATGTAAAAATATCCGATGGGTCTAGTTTGGAAGGGTGGGGGAGTGGTTTGCGGGGTGGGGGTGGTGGTGAGAGGACGGGGTCAGAACATTGGCTTTGTAACTTTGGGAAAGGTGGACTCTCGCCAGTCAATGTGCAGTGTGGAGTGGGAAAGCCCTTAATCCATCTCCCTGCTTGCTCCAAAAATTAATTCAAATTCCAATCGGATCCGATTCATCATCCCCACACGAGAGACACACAAAATCCAAGCCAACAAAAGCAGGAATTACACCCTATTTCAGGCTCGATCCTACACTTGGGACGGATTCTCAGGTCTCGTTCACGTCCCACCATTGCTGCCAGTGGGGATCACAGAATTTGGCGCTCAGCCAAAACTTCATTCCCTGCAGCGGGGCCTGGAGAATCCCGTCCGCCGGCGAGGGCCCCGGAGGATCAGGGGACAGTATTATTGCCGCGAGCACAGATGTCAGTGGAGCAAAATCGCCTGCTCTTTAACCAGCAGAGACACAGATGACAAAGGGAAGGCAGGGAATACATTTCTTAAAAAATCCGCGATAACTCTCCCCATCCCCGCCTCGTTCGCTAATCCAACCTTTTGATTGTACTTCTGCTCTTTCCTCTCAGAAAGACACTGCAGCTCAAACTTCTTCAAGGCGAGTTGGAATGGATGCTGGAGGTACGCTCTGCTTTCCAGCTGATCGTTGTCCAAGTTCAGAGAGGCTAAAAGAACCACCTAGTCAAAAGAAACATTTTTTTTTAAAACATATAACTGATCAACATGTGCTGGGATTATACTGTCGTGAGACAGATTAGTTTTCCCCGACTGATGGTACAAAGGGTTGTTGCCATAATAACCTCCCCAGTCCGAGAGGAACTGCAGCTTTGGGCATTTGGTGTACGTGTTTGGCTGAGGATGAAGCTACCATCTGTGGGATTACGACTGAACGCCTCTAAGTCAAAATCCTGCCCAAAAGTTATGGAACACCTCAAAAGCTCCACTAAAAAGTACAATTCTTCCGATATCAAAGCACATTTGCACTTGCATTGCTTATGCTTATGCCAAAACGAACAGCGTAAACTTCAGGGCCGGAATTCTCCGGCTGTTCACGCTGGTGGGATTCTCCAGTCCCGCCGGCAGCGCATCCTCACCTGCGGGTTTCCCGCCAATGTGGGGTGACATCAAGGGGAATTCCCATGGGCAGCGGGGGGGCAGGGGGCCGGCGGGGGGGGGGATCCAGAGAATCCATCCACTCGCAAGCAACGCACTGCTTCCCACACGCAACCGGGAGGCCGGAGAATCCCGACCGAGGTTACTTTTCAAATGGGATTAAATGCACAAGTGGGGTTACTGGGATGGGCGGCACGGTGGCACACTGGTTAGCACGGCTGCCTCACAGCGCCAGGGACCCGGGTTCGACTCCCGGCTCGGGTCACTGTCTGTGCGGAGTCTGCACATTCTCCCCGTGTCTGCGTGGGTTTCCTCCGGTTTCCTCCCACAGTCCGAGAAACATGCTGGTTAGGTGCGCTGGCCGTGCTAAATTCTCCCTCAGTGTACCCAAACGGGCACCGGAGTGTAGCGACTGGGGAATTTTCACAGTAACTTCATTGCAGTGTTAATGTATTGTGACGAAAATAAACTTTAGTTTACTAAAGGATGCGGTAAATGCCAGGGAGAAGCGGCTTCCAAATTCCAATCGAGTCCAACTGAATTTTTTCCAACGTCAATAAGATGTTTATAATTATAATGTTTTATAATTTGAGGCTTCACTTGGCCTTTACCAGTGGCTCAGAGAATTATTTTACACAGTGCTGGATTTTATTTCTCAGCAGTGAATGGTTAGGATCTGGACTACACTGCCTGAGAGTGTGGCGGAGACATGTGCAATCTCGAGCCTCAAAAGATTAGCCCCTGAAGAGAGAGAGAGTAATTTGAAAAGTTATGGTGAGGTGGGGTAAAGGATGGGCGAACTGGGCTGGATTTCTCTGTTGGGCAGGCTTGAAGAAGGTGAACCCGAGATTCCAACCATCACTCCCCCCTCTGCTCAATTCCCAGCAGCACAAGAGCAGTTTGGGAGTCTGCACATTGACATCCCGACATCGCTGGCACCATTGTGGAAACGGGTATTTCCAGAGTTCCAGAACTTCGGAGTCAGGCTAATATTGGAAAGTGATTTAAATCACTTCAAAGACACAAGTCAGGAGTGTGATGGAATACTCTCTACTTGCCTGGATGAGTGCGGCTCCAACGACACTCAAGAAGCTCGACACCATCCAGGACAAAGCAGCCCCACTTGATTGCTTTCCCTGCCTTAAACATTCACTTCCTCCAACACTGACAAACAGGAGCAGCAGTGTGCACCATCTACAGGATGCACTGTAGGAACTCACTAAGGCTCCATCGACAGCACCTTCCAAGCCCGTGACCGCTACCATCTCGAGAGACAAGGGCAGCAGATACCACCACCTGGGAAGTTCCCCTCCAAGTCACTCACCATCCTGACTTGGGAATAAATCACCGTTGCTCCACTGGCATTCCCTTCCTAACAGCACTGTGGGTGTACCACATGGGCAATAGTGGCTGAAGAAGGTAGTTCACCACCACCTTCTCAAGGGCAATTAAGGATGGGGAATAGATGCTGGCATTGCCAGCGACACCCAAACCCCATGAACGAATTCAATTATTCAATTCAGACCAAAACATTCCTCGGGTTAAATTCTTTTATCCCTGAAAGTTGGCCCCCAGGTTGATAAGGTTGTTAAGAAGGCATACAGTGTGTTAGCTTTTATTGGTCGAGGGATTGAATTTTGGAGCCGTGAGGTCATGTCGCAACTGTACAAAACCCTGGTGCGGCTACATTTGGAGTATTGCGTACAGTTCTGGTCGCCGCATTATGAGAAGGACGTGGAGGCATTGGAAAGGGTGCAGAGGAGGTTTACCAAGATGTTGCCTGGTATGGTGGGAAGGTCTTATGAGGAAAGGCTGAGGGACTTGAGGCTGTTTTCGTTAGAGAGAAGAAGGTTAAGAGGTGACTTAATAGAGTCATACAAGATGATCAGAGGGTTAGATAGGGTGGACAGTGAGAGACTTTTTCCTCGGATGGAGATGGGTAGCACAAGGGGACATAGCTTTAAATGAAGGGGTGGTAATTATAGGACGGATGTCAGAGGTAGGTTCTTTACTCAGAGCGTAGTAAGGGCGTGGAATGCCCTGCCTGCAGCAGTTGTGGACTCGCCAACTTTAAGGGCGTTCAAATGGTCAGTGGATAGGCATATGGATAACATTGGAATAGTTTAGGTTAGAGGGTCATTAGATTGGTTCCACTGGTCAGCGCAACATCGAGGGCCGAAGGGCCTGTACTGTGCTGTAATGTTCTATGTTCTTAGCAAATACAATAAATCTCACAATCACGGCTTCTATCTGATTGTCAAATAAAGATTTCATATTTAACAAGCAAACCTGATCCTTGTTGTCCCAGTTAATTACAATGTCATCCTGGTGACTGAAGAGAGAGTGAGAAAGGCTCATCCTGAGCTGTGACTGCCGAGGGAATGGGATTGCAAACGGGTGGTAAAAGTTCACTACGAAAGAATGACAAAGCCTCGTTAGTCTTGTTCAGAACGCAGAATAGAAATTGCTTGCCAAATTTATGAAAAACTTGTAATATAGCTGCTGAACCAGTGACCAAATAGTCCAGGTTGGAAGATCAAAAGGCACAATTTCGTATTATTTTCCCAACATACTTACCACGAGTTTCATGGCGCCCAAATATCTTTGGGAAGGATCCACTGTAGCTCCCTAAAAATCTCAGTTCCTGGTCTTCCCACGTGGCATTGTGAGTGAACATGGTGGTCCTGCCAATCTTCTGGTAAACTGTGTTACAGACCAATTGTTTAGGAACTGTTTTCAACTGCAAAGATGAAACAAACACACATCATTCAAATTAATTGTGTTTTCTGTTCTTAGAGATAGGTGGCCATCATGGTGCAGTTATCCAAGGTCTTGGCTTGACTTAAGTTTTAAAGTTTATTTATTGTTGTCACAAGTGGGTTTACATTAACACTGCAATGAAGTAACTGTGAAAATCCCCTAGTTGCCACACTCTGACGCCTGTTCGGGTACACTGAGGGTGAATTTAGCACGGCCAATGCACCTAACCAGTGTGTCTTTCAGACTGTGGGAGGCAACCGGAGCACCCGGAAGAAACCCGCGCAGACATGGGGAGAACGCGCAGAATACGCAAGTTGGCTTAACACTGCAATGAAGTTACTGTGAAAATCCCCGAGTGGTCTGTTTGGATACACTGAGGGAAAATTTAACATGGCCAATGCATCTAACCAGCACGTCTTTCAGACTGTGGGAGGAAATTGGAGCACTTGGAGGAAACTGGAGCACGCGGAGGAAACCCACACCATGACGGGGAGAATGTGCAGACTCCGCGCAGACAGTGACCCCAGCCAGGAATTGAATCCGGGTCCCTGGCGCTGTGAGGCAGCCGTGCTAACCACTGTGCCACCACATGGTTAATAAAGGAGAAGGGGCTGAACTATTACAGAATGGTAGAATCCTACAGTACAGAAGGAGACCATTCGGCCCATCGAATCTGCATTAATCACAATCCTGCCCAAATCCTATCCCCATAACCCTCCGCATTTACCTTAGCTACTCCCCCTGACACTTAGGGGCAAATCAGCATGGCCAATCCACCTAACCTGCATATCTTTGGAATGTGGGATGAAACCGGAGGAAACCCACGCAGACACGGGGAGAACATGCAAGCTCCACACGGACAGTGACCCGAGGCCGGATTTGAACCCGGGTCCCTGGTGCTGTGAGGCAGCAGTGCTAACCACTGTGCCACCGAGTGGTTAATAAAGGAGAAGGGGCCGAACCATTTTGTGGGCAAGAGGCTGGGCACTCAATGAGAGGCTGGGCTGCTGCAGTGGCGCCTCCAGGCTTGGGAGAAGACGAGGGGCTGGCACTGATCGTTCCTTGGTAGGAAGCAGCGAGTTGCCAAAAGCAAATAACTAAGCCGGAATCAAACCCGAGTCCCTGGCACCGTGAGGCCACAGTGCTAACCACTGTACCACCATGTCGCCCAGACATTGGTATGTTCCGAGTAAGAAAAAAAAGGATGAAATATACAACTATTAATCACAGAAGTAAAATCAACATCATGCTAATTGAATCACAAAATATCAGTGATAATACTGTACTGTTAAAGGAACACAAGCATAACACATTATATCAAATGGTGGGCAAACCTGTGAGAATGTGTGGGTCATCTCAAAGATTTCACTATAGCCAGAAGCACCAATGGTTAAAATGGTGAAAGCATTCAGTTTCTCCCCATCCAACATGATGTTCAATGTCCCGTTTATCACACTTGCTGTGTAATTAACCTAACAAAGAAAAGGTTGTCAGCATTAGTAATGAAGGAATGAGGTTGTTTTTTATTTTATCTGTGTTGGTTTATAATTAAAATCCAATTTTAAAATGTATATAATAAAGCCCAGAGGTTACTTTAATAGGGGCCGCACAGTGCTGCCTCACAGCGCCAGGGACCCGGGTTCGATTCCGGCCTTGGGTCACTTGGTCTGTGTGCAGTCTGCGCGTTCTCCTCATGTCTGTGTGGGTTTCCTCTCACTGTCCTAAGATGTGCAGATGAGGTGGATGGGCCATGTTGACTTGCCCCTTAGCATCAGGGGATTAGCAGGGTAAATAGGTGGGGTTATGGGGATAGGGCCTGGGTGGGATTCTTGTCGATGAGGACTCGATGGGCCGAATGGTCTCCTGCAGAGTAGGGATTCTGTAATACAGGATATAGCATCTGTATATAGCAGACGGACACTATAAACCCTTGGTACAAAATTCAGACAGATAAAACTGAGTGTAAGTATCTGTGATTAAATAAGACCTGCAGATTATGTTATTGCTTTGTTATGCTGCATTTGTGTTTTTGCCAATTTATTGTAGAAAATAACTCATCAGTACATGCTTCCCTGCCAGAAATGATTGGCAACAAACAGAAAACATGGTAATATATATCACCTCTCCCTGGACAGTGACCCAGATGAGTTGAGTCTGCGCCTGAATGAAGTAAATTCAGTGTGGCAGGTCCGCACTCAAATGAGTGGGGTCCCAATCTCTGTGCCATAAAACCTCTCGCGGGAAATTAGAAAGAATGAGAGCAGGACTGTGCCAGAAAGTAAAAATAACACAGACAGCACTTGCAGGAGTGGTAAGCAAGGATGCAAGTGGAAACATTCGAGAAACCGTCAAGTCCTTACGATTGTCAGGATGAAGACAGTCCAGCTGGGCCAAGAAGTCCTGCAATTCTGCATCGTAAAGTTAAAAGCAAACTCCATCTTCAGTGCGGTCCAATATTTTCTTTCGCAGTCTTACTGCGGACTTATTGCTGTAAATGTAGTTCAGGTTTGTGGCTTGCTCACGCTCAAAGGAAACGCTTTGATTCATATTTGCGAATATAACAATGAAACACTTTTAATCTGTTTAACTTCAGTAAAAGTGGCAGGTATTTATTTACCTTTGCTGCAACTTCGACTGCGCCAGGAAGGTGATGGAGAGCAGGGATATTCTGTAAAGCTATGAGCTGCAACTCTTTACTACAAAGGGAAGAGAGAAAGAAACCAAGCCGTCAGTGAACCCAACCAGAACGTTCACAGAATCAGAGAATTACAGAATCCCTGCAGTGCAGGAGGCGGCCGTTTGGCCCATCGAGCCTGCACCGACGACAATCCCTCCCTATCCGCGTCACCCCATGTTTATTTATTTATTAATTAATTTGTGTCACAAGTAGGCTGACGTTAACACTGCAATGAAGTTACTGCGAATGTCCCCTAGCCTCCCCAGTCTGGTGCCTGTTCGGGTACACTGAGAGAGAATTTAGCATGGTCAATCCACCAGACCAGCAAGTCTTTTGGACTGCGCCACTGCGTCGTCCATATATTTACCCCAGCTAGTCCCTCAGACACGAAGGGGCAATTGACCACGGACAATCAACCTAACCCGCACATCTTTGGAGTGTG
The DNA here is from genome assembly GCF_965287045.1 of Carcharhinus amblyrhynchos. Taxonomy (NCBI): domain Eukaryota; kingdom Metazoa; phylum Chordata; class Chondrichthyes; order Carcharhiniformes; family Carcharhinidae; genus Carcharhinus; species Carcharhinus amblyrhynchos. The sequence goes on along the minus strand of NC_137341.1, from coordinate 5,976,205 downwards.
GGAGGAAACCCACACAGACACGGGGAGAACGTGCAGACTCCACACAGACAGTCACCCAAAGCTGGAATCGAACTTGGGTCCTCGGCGCTGTGAGGCAGCAGTGCTAACCACTGTGCCATCCTTGATGTTGTAAACGTTAAGAAGGACATTGATGCACACAGATAAATTATATCACTAATATTGAAGAAAAATCTCACATTTCATTGGAATAATACTAGCAGAAATGTAATAACGTTATGATTATGGTAAGGAGCAATGGTCCAGAGGGCATGACTTCACTATCTCGCCATGGCAAGTTAGATAGCTGAATTTATCAAATCTGATCATTTGTTGGCTCGCGCTGGAAATTTTCTCGATTGTTTCATGGGATGTGGGTGTTGCTGGCTGAGCCAGCATTTATTGCCCATCCCTCATTGCCCTTGAGGGGGCATTTAATCCTCAACTCATTGCCATGGATCTGGAGTCAGATGTAGGCCAGACCAGGTAAGGACAGCAGATTTCCTTCTCTAAAGGACACAAGTGAACGAGATGGACTGCCGTGATAATTAGACATTTAATTCCAGATTCTTATTCAATTCAGATTTCACCATCTGCCGTGGTGGGATTTGAACCTGGGTCTCTGGATTGTCACTCCAGTGACAATACCGCTCCCATTTCTTCCCAAATAAATTTAATTTAATCCTCAGTAATATTGTCCAACCTCTTTTCGCAATAGTTCGAAAAGAGTGGTGTGGAATGGTTCCAGGATGTAAGGTGGCCATTCAGCCCATCAAACCTCTCTGAAACTACAAATTAACTAGCCCCACTCCCCCATCTGTTCACCGATCTGAACAAACTTATGATTGCCCTTCAGATGCTTATCCAACTCCCTTCTGGAAGAGCGTATGGTTCTAATTGTTCCAATACATTTGTTGATTGCAGCAAATGTTCAGGGTCAGAGTAACCACTGAGTGCTGAGTGATCATTACAGTGTAAAAGAAGTCATGTTTTCAATTACAAGACATTTGTTCAACAGTGACTTTGAAACAGAAATAACATTGGCTAATTACACTACAAGGGTTTTGTTTATTTATCTAGAATTTCTTCATATTCTTTAAATTACTGCTGACATTGTTCCTCTTACTTGTAATGTTGATTCCTTCCTTCCACATGTAGGATCATATTAGCAGCTGGTTCATACTTTAGCTTCAAGGATGCATCCACATCAGTGTCTTTAAGCATACCATAGTAATCGGCCTGAGGCGTAACAACATAGGTGCGATGTTAGGGACAGGTGCTGTTTCTACAATATTTGTTGGCCATTCGTTGGCCATTCAAACTCAAGGACTAGACTCTTCTACCAAGTGTCTATTCTACAATCATGCATTTGTCACTTAAAGACCAAACAGTGCACCGAACAGCCACTGTCCGCCCTCGCCCAACATGCAGAGTGCCTTGGGCCAAGTTCTCTGACCTCAACTGTGGCTGGGATTCTCCAGTCCCGCCGCAGTGAATGGGGATTTGGCTGAGCACCAGATTCTCCATTCTCACTGGCAGCAATGGTGAGGCGTGAACAGCCAGAGAATTCCAGCCTGTACATGCTTTCCAATTGCATTTTTGCGCCCTCTCCATTTCTTCTCGAGTCTTTAGCATTCACTGTTTTGTTAAAAACAAGCTGTAAAATGCAAAACACGTCAAAGGGCCAATTTACAAAAGCAGAACAATTCGTTACGCTCTGTGCCTGAAATCCCCCAGGCTTTTTGCCGGTTTCCTGCCAGTTGACCAGCAGAACAGCTGGGAAATTTCAGGAATACTGCGTGTTTCTTCATTGCCCTGGAACTTCGGTCATGAACGACTCTTGAGAAAGATGATTTTGTTAAAAATTACTCAGCTCGATGGCCTTCCTCAGTGAGTTGAGGGGGACCGTATCGAGAGTTGGGGTTGTGGCCTGAAAATCGGCCATCCCTCTCAAGGACAGCTCTCACGGGCTGTCGGGTGTCCATTGTTTGCATCCACCTGTCCCAAGCAAATGAGGTGTCCTCCCACGAACCTCACAAACTTGTATTTCTTTTTATTCATTCATGGCACCCGGGCGTCACTGGCTGGGCCAGCATTTATTGCCCATCCCTAGCCATCCTTGTTCAGAGGGCAGTTGGGAGTCAACCACGTTGCTGGAGTCACACATAGGTCAGACCAGGTAAGGACGGCAGATTTCCTTCCCTGAGGGACATTAGTGAACCAGATGGGTTTTTCTAACAATCGATAATGATTTAATAGTCGTCAGTAGATTCTTAATCCCAGATATTTTTTGTTGAATTCAAATTCCACCATCTCCCGTGGTGGGATTCGAACCCGGGTCCCCGCAACAATAGCTGAATTCCTGGATTAATAGTCTTGCGATAATGTCACTTGGCCATCTCCTCCAATGCTGGAGGGGCTTAAACAGCATGCTGGGGGCAGCACGGTAGCACAGTGGTTAGCACTGCGGCCTCACAGCATCAAAAACTCATAGCTGTCAAAACATTGAGCCACTGTTCTATTATGGACAGCTTGGTTCCACCAGAAGCTGGAGTGAAACTGCCCAAATGTAATACACTCATAGCTGTCACAAAATGGCTGAAGAAACAGTTTATTAATTCCACCTTCCATCAACCAAGACCAGATGCTGAGGCACATCTTGAAGGCAAAAAACACAATGGAATTGACCCAATGTTCCCTCTCCCTTCTCCTTGGTGCTGATGTTCATAGAATCATAGAATCCCACAGTGCAGAAGGAGGCCATTCGGCCCATCGAGTCTGGACTGACCACAATCCCACCCAGGCCTTATCCTCATAACCCCACACATTTACCCTAGCTGACACCAAGGGGCAATTTAGCACCGCCAATCCACCTAACCCGCACATCTTTGGACTGTGGGAGCAAATTCCGGGCTTGGGTCACTGTCTGTGCGGAGTCTGCACATTCTCCCCGTGTCTGCGCGGGTTTCCTCTGGATGTTCCAGTTTCCTCCCACAGTCCAAAGATGTGCAGGTTAGGTGGATTGGCCATGCTAAATTGCCTCTTTGTGTCAGGGGGACTAGCTAGGTTAAATGCATGGGGTTATGGGGATAGGGCCGGGAGGGATTGTGGTCGGTGCAGACTTGATGGGCCGAATGGCCTCCTTTTGCACTATAGGGATTCTAATGATAATCCTGTCTTAACTCGAGATTGCAACCCATCGAAGTTCAAGCACACTGTCTCTTCAATATCGTAATGTGAAAACTGTATCACAAGCTCATCTTTTAATTAGTCTCTGGAATGGATTATTAACAAGAACTTACATTGAAATGTTTCTCATCAGTTACCTTGATCGTGAAGGGCACACCAAGCTTCTTAATGAAGGGGATTGTGTGCTGAACTTCAAAGTTAATTTCAATGACTGCGTCCAATGCAAACTGCCTGGAGGCATCCAAACTCAGCTTCATACTCTTGGAATCATACTGAATGTCAAATATCGAACTCATTTTGGTGTCTGAGGATCAAAGGGTGCAAAAAAGCAATAAGAATTGGCAAAAACGTGGACTTCACATATTACAGCTTCCAAAACCGCTACTGGCAACAATCAGCCGTATCAAAAGTTGTTATTTTCGCAGAGTTGTTAAAAATAAAGGGGTTGGACATTGGTCACGTGAAGTGAGAGATCTTGGCATGTGAGTGCACAGGTCCTTCAAGGCAGCAGTACAGGTGGGTAAGATTGTGAAGGAGGCATATGGCAGAGATAGAGAATACAAAAATAATTCTGATGGAACTGCGCAAGACACTGGTGAGGCCTCAACTGGAGTGTTGTGTACAGTTCTGGTCACCACAGAAATCGCTCAGGAGAAAAGGTTTACTAGACTGTCATCAGGACTGGAGAACTGTACCTATGAGGAGAGATTGGGGTTTTTTTTTCACTTGGAACAGAGAAGGCTGACATGATTGAGGTGTCCAAAATTGTCAGGGGTAGTGAGAGAGTAGACAGCAGGAATCGGTTTCCCTTGGCAGGCAGTTCAAAATGTGGAGAAGCCGGCGTTGGACTGGGGTAAACACAGTAAGAAGTCTGACAACACCAGGTTTAAGTCCAACCGATTTATTTGACAGTAAACTCGCAAGCTTTCGGGGGTTTGCCCCTTCGTCAGGTGAATGGAGGCCAGAACTTTCCCTTCGCCTGACAAAGGGCAAACCCCCAAAAGCTTGCGAGTTTACTATCAAATAAATGGGTTGGACTTAAACCTGGTGTTGTCAGACTTCTTACTGTGTTAGACAGTTCAAAAACTAGAGGTCATAGATTCAAGCTAAGTGACAGAATGATTCGAGGGAACATGAGGCTAGTCAGTCTGAAGTCCAAAACTGGTGCACTACAGTCGCCACTGAAGGCACATTGGGTGGTGGCAGGAAGCATGCCTGTTCCTCTTGGCCCACAAGACATACTGCACAGTCACTCTGAGACTCCCTGACCCCTTGAACAGTCTGGCTTCTAGAGGCTTGGAAAACTCAGGCAGCCAGGGTTAAACCTACGAGGCGGGTTAAAGGTGAACCTCCCAGCCTCAATATACTATTGAAATGACCAACTTGCTCCTGCTATCCCAGCTCTGTTCGCAACTGGTTAATGGGAAGTCAGGTTTGAGAGTTTAAATATTTCTGACTCACCCAATCACAATCCAACTAATCTCAGAGGTTAAAATTCACCCCTTTGTATTAACGATGCATCACAAACCCCCACCTCAGACAAGCACACACTACTGTGTCAATGTAGCATTCTCGTACCATTCGATCCCCATTCTGAATGAAAATCATATACAGTCGGAGTCATTTTGCACTGTGCGACTGTATCTAATAGAATCAGAACTGATGCTGCCCAAGTTAATCCTGTAATAAAATCTTCCAGTGGAGAGGGCATCACTGCTTTCTCATAGCGCCAGGGATCCGGGTTTGATTCCAACTTGGGTGACTGTGTGCACGGAGTTTGTACGTTCTCCCCGTGACTGTGTGTTTCTCCTCTGAGTGCTCTGGTTTCCTCCCACAGTCTAAAGATGTACAGGTTAGGTGGATTGGCCATGCTAAACTGCCCCTTAATGTCCAAAGATCTGTAGGTTGGGGGAATTAGCCATAGCAAATGCACAGGGTTACCGGAATAGGGTGGAGGGAGGAGTTCTGGGTGGGGATGCACCTTTGGACAGTCAGTGCAGACTTGATGGGCCAAATAGCCTCTTTCTGCTCTGTAGGGATTCTGTGGTTCTATAAACACAAAAGACTCTCAATTTACCTGACTGGACCTGAACACATGTTCCATATTTGCGATGTCTGTGTTCGGTAGTCTCCATTCTCTCGTACGTTGGAACAGGTTAGATTTGTATGATATGAGTGGCAAATATGGATGGTTTGATGGTGTGTTATAAGGGATCTCAGTTGCGATGGCAGGATGCAATTTTACACCTATGTTGTAGTTTGAAACACAGTAAAAAGTCTGACAACACCAGGTTTTAGTCCAACCAATTTATTTGATAGTAAACTCACTAGCATTCGAGGGGTTTCCCTCTTTGTCAGGTGAATGGAGAGTTCTGGCCTCAGACAGAGCATATAAAGCACAGACAGTTGACAGATTACTGATTAGAATGCGAATCCCCACACCTAACCTGCTGTTCAAGTCCTAAAGCGGCCGACAATGTGAGTGGAAGGAGCACTGATCACAGGTTAAAGAGATGTGTATTGTCTCCAGACAGTACATTAAGTGAGGTTTTGCAAACCCAGGCAAGTCACGGGGGTTACAGAGAGTGCGACATGAACCCAAGATCCCGGTTGAGACCGTCCTCATGTGTACGGAACTTGGCTATCAGTCTGTGCTCAGCGACTCTGCGCTGTCGTGTGTCGTGAAGGCTGCCTTGGAGAACGCTTACCCGAAGGTCAGAGGCTGAATGCCCGTGACCACTGAAGTGTTCGCCAACAAGAAGAGGGAAACCTCTCGAAAGCTTGTGAGTTTACTATCAAATAAATTGGTTGGACTAAAACCTGGTGTTGTCAGACTTCTTACTGTCTTTACCCCAGTCCAATGCCGGCATCCACATCGTAGTTTGAAACTACAGAGAGGGAAAGGCTCCAATTTTCCTTCCATTACATGGTTATCCAAGGACCTCTCCTGCTCTTATCGCCAACATTGGGGTGTTCTGGGAGGTTGATAATCAACTCGTCTGAGGTTTGGCCACATTCTGAATACACCTTCCTTGACCATCAAGCCCTGGAGTGTGACTTGAACCTGGAACCTGTGACTCGGAGGCGGGGACGCTACCCACTGCGCCACAGGACAGCCGCATGGACAATACTCAAATCCTTGCGAAGCTCTGTGTCCAAAAGATGACAATCCCACACTTCCTGAACGTTCAACAAATGCAGCCATTGCTTTTAATACTTTTAAAGCCACTCAGCAGTGATCTTTTACGGAAAAGACTGCTAACTTCCATGGTGCCTAACGTCCGACTCCTGATTCCACAGCCGGAATTTTGCCGTCTCGTCCACTACGGAAATCGGAGCGGGCGGGCAGCGGACCACAGAAAAGGGAGAAAAAAAGCACGGAGAAAGTGGTTGAGGTAGAGACGTTGACCAATTTTTCAAAGGCATTTGGACAGATGCACGGCTAGGAAAGGTTTAGATATGGGCCAACTGCAGGCAAATGGGGTTAGTTTAGATGGGCTTTTCGGTCAGCATAGACCAGTTTGGGCCAAAGGGCCTGTCTTTGTGTTGTACGTTCTATGATCTCTGGCAGGATTTTATGGTTTCGGGACGAGCGAGACTGTAAAATCGCATTCAGTCTCTCCGTTTCTATCTTAAACTGGCAGAGCTAGTGAGAAAGTTGCCAAAGTTCCATTTTAATTTAATAATTTGGGCAATTTTACCCATTTGGACACAAACGTAAACCTTACCTGTTCTCTGTGCAATGAAGACAAGCATAATCTCCTTTGGATAACCTGCCGTCGCTAAGCTTTCGCTGTTGTGGTTATTCTTGATGATGAACTTCAGAAGTTCATCATTTGCGTAAGTGTTGAACGCACAGGCGATGGACTTCCCACCATCCACAATGATTTGAATGGAGCCCTCGAGGTTAGGAGTCAGGCCTTGCATATCAGCCTTTACCTGAAGCAGAAGAAGACTTAGTTTTTTATTTGCTCCCTTGCCTCGTTCGTATCTTCACTGAGGGACAAATGCCATTCTCAGCCAAGACGGTGGACAGATTCCCAGCACACAATCCTATACACAGAAACCCTACAGTACAGAAAGAGGCCATTCAGCCCATCAAGTCTGCACCGACCACAATCCCACCCAGGCCCTACCCCCATATCCCTACATAGTTATCCACTAATCCCTCTATGCATTTCAGGACACTAAGGGCAATTTTTAGCATGGCCTAACCCGCACATCTTTGGACTGTGGGAGGGAACCGGAGTACCCGGAGGAAACCCACGCAGACACGAGGAGAATGTGCAAACCCCACGCAGACAGTGACCCGAGCCGGGAATCGAACCCAGGTCCCTGGAGCTGTGAAGCAGCAGTGCTAACCACTGTGCTACCGTGGTACGATATACCATTGCTCTTCTTAAGCCACAGTGAACAGATACGCAACTGTGGCACTGATTGACTTGCCCTTAAAATGTTCCCTCTCCCACAGTTCAACTACTGAAAGAAAGACACCCACAGACATCCCCCCACTGCGATACCCTCCCCACTGACAGACAAACCCCCGCTCCGCCACTGACAGCCAACACCCTCACCCCACCGACAGCCAACACCCTCACCCCACCAACAGCCATCCACTGAGAGAACGTATATTACAAATTATTGTGCAGAATTGCTAAGATTTTAAGGGTTTTCTTTCTGTTCACTCTTGCAAGGGTTTCAGATAAAAGCACTGGGTGCTGATCTCATTGCAGTTTGTTGAGGGCAGGTTTGGGTTCTCAGTAGCTGTAGCAGTGTTCATACCTCCCTATACCATGCTGGATGTCATTAACTCACTGGCATTCTCCCCAACTGGGGTTGCTCGGGTGATGATGATGGGAAATAACTTAGATAATATCATCCCATCATTAATATGCCTGTCTATATACGGTCATTGAACAGCAATGATACCTGGAGAGTCACAATCAAGCAGCAATCACTGAGGGCACACAGAACTCCTCTCGGTGGGTTTTCTGTCCTCATCTCCCCAAGATGTAAGACAGAATTGAGTAAAATATCTCCCCCCGGATGTGCTGCAAATCCTTACTGACATCCTTCCAGAAGTAGTTTTCAGATGGATACCTGGGCGAGGGCACATTAAGAGCTCCGGACGTTACATCGTGGGAGACGGTGGCATCATGGTGATGTCACTGGACTAGTATTCCAAAGGACAAGGCCCAGAGGACAAGGGTTCAAATCCCACCATGGTGGAAGTTAAATTCAACTGGTAAGATTTGGAGTACAAAGTTAAAAGTTTATATACTGGTGTCACAAGTAGACTCGCATTAACACTGCAATGAAGTTACCGTGAAAATCCCCTAGTCACCACAATCCGGCGCCTTTTTCGGGTACACCAAGGGAGAATTTAGCAGGGCCAATGCATCATACCAGCACGAGTTTCCGACTGTAGGAGGAAACCCATGCAGACACGGGGAGAACGTGCAGACTCTGCACAGACGGTGACCCAATCCAGGAATCGAACCTGGGTCACTGGCGCTGTGAGGCAGCAGTGCTAGACATTAAGCCACTGTTCTATTATGGACAACTTGGTTCCACTGGAAACTGGAGTGAAAGTGCCCAAATGTAATTCACTCATAGCTGTCAAAAAATGGCTGGAGAAACAGTTTATTCATTTCACCTTCCGTCAGCCAAGACTAGATGCTCAGGCACTTCTTGAAGGCAAAAATAAAATGGAATTTACCCAACGTTCCCTCTCCCTTCTCCTTGGTGCTGATGTTTATTTGTGATCATAGAATCCCACAGTGCAGAAGGAGGCCATTCGGCCCATCGAGTCTGCACTGACCACAATCCCACCCAGACCTAACCCCACACATTGACCCTAGCTCGTCCCGCTGACACCAAGGGGCAATTTAGCATGGCCAATCCACCTAACCCGCACATCTTTGGACTGTGGGAGGAAACCGGGGCACTCGAAAGAAACCCAGACACAGGGAGAACGTGCAGACTCCGCACAGACAGTGACCCAAGCCGGGAATTGAACTCGGGTCCCTGGCGTTGTGAAGCAGCAGTGCCAATCACTGTGCCACCGTGCTGCCCTTGTAAAAGATTAGGGGGCTCTGTAAAAGCTATCACAATTTGTCACGGTGATACATTGACACATTAACAAGAAACACGTTTTGACATAAATAAAAATTTTTGGAGTACTTTTTAAACAACTAGAAGAATAAAAATGTATAATTATGTTTTACTGAATCCAGTTTCTTACCAGTACATCAATGTTTTGATCTATCAACAGGGTCTTGAGAAACTCTATATTGTGAGTAAGCTTGTAGCTCAGTGAGATATGATGTGCCTTGTGAACCAAAGTCAAATCTTCGATTATCTAAAATAAAATGCAATGAAAATTAAGTGCATTCATCAACGCTTTTCCTGTTATACACTCTGCATTACATTAGCACAGAGGACACACGCATTTTGTACAGTTTGACTGGTGATTAATGCTTAGAAAGTTGAGTGACAAGTATATGCCAAGAATAGATAGAATTTTAGATTGCAGATCAGCCATCATATCACGCCACAGGGGCTAAATGGCCTACTCTGTTGCTATTATTCCATGTGCATAGATCCCTGAAAGTTGGCACCCAGGTTGATAAGGTTTTTAAAAGGCATACGGTGTGTTAGCTTTTATTGGTAGAGGGACTGGGTTTCGGAGCCATGAGGTCATGTTGCAGCTGTACAAAGCTCTGGTGCGGCCACACTTGGAATATTGCGTACAGTTCTGGTCACCACATTATAGGAAGGATGTGGGAGCATTGCAAAGGGTGCAGAGGAGATTTACCAGGATGTTGCCTGGTATCGTGGGAAGGTCTTAAGGCTGAGGGACTTAAGGCTGTTTTCATTAGAGAGGAGGATAAGAGATGAGTTAGTAGAGGCATACAAGATGATCAGAGGATTAGATAGGGTGGACAGTGTGAACCTTTTTCCTCAGCTGGTGCTGGCTAACACAAGAGGACATAGCTTTAAATTGAGGGGTGATAGATATAGGACAGGTGTCAGAGGTAGGTTCTTTACTCAGAGAGTAGTAAGAGCGTGGAATGCCCTGCCTGCAACAGTAGGGGATTCGCCAACATTAAGGGCATTTAAATGGTCGTTGGATAAACATATGGACGATATTGGAATAGTGTAGGTTAGATGGACTTTAGATTCACAGGTTGGCGCAATATCGAGGGCCGAAGGGCCTGTACTGCGCTGTAATGTTCGATATGTGTACTATAATCCAAATGTGTTTCTATGCTTTATTAATGTTACTTCCCTGTTGCCAACAACTGTATCTGAAACAAAGCCACAAATGTCAAAGTCAATAAAACAAATCACAAATGGTTCATACAGGGATTTGAAAGTGCAAGCTCCTTGCGTGAAAGCATAGGATGTCTACAGTGCAGGAAGAGGCCATCTGGCTCACTGAGTCTGAACTGACTGTCTCAGAGTACCTTAACCAGGCCCTTTTCCCTGCTGTATCCCGACAGCACCACATGTTTACCATGCCTAATCTCCCTAACCTACACATCTTGGGACACTGAGGGTCAATTTCGCATGGCCAACTAACCTAACGCGCACATGTTTGGAGTGTGGGAGGAAATCTGGAGCACCCAGAGGAAACCCACGCAGACACGGGGAGAATGTACAACCTCTACACAGACAGTTACCCCGAGGTCAGAATCGATCCCGGGTCCCTGGTGCTGTGAGGCGGCAGTGCTAACCACTGAGAGACCCTTTGCACTGACCATTTTCCATACTGAACCTGTCCTGCAACAAACCCCCCTCACCTATTGCCCTGATATTCACTGACTTTCATTAGCCTTTCAATTTTAACTTCCAAGTAGTTGCCTACAGGTTCCTCTTACAGCCTGCTTCCCAGATCTCTAACCTTCTCCAGCTCTTCAGCCCTGCACACGTCCTCCAATGGCCTACCAGTCAGGTCGACAGTCTGTATATCACCCCCACCATGCTACCAATCTTGCTCTGCGCTCAAGCACTCTGACTCCTTTACCTCTTATCACCTTCAGTTTTGAAAGATTGTTCTTTAACGGGATGTGGAAAGATGAGCATTATGTTGCCCATTCCAAACTGCCCTTAGTTTTGCTACAATCTGAGAAGCATTTGGAACGTTTTTCCATGTAAAGCTGCCACACACACGTGTTTCTAATGATAATTTGGGAGAGTTACTGGACTGATTTGGTGACGAGGCATTGGGGAGAGACGGCGGGGGCCCAGAGATTGACCATATGGTTCATCTCAATGGGGATTGGAAAGAAATGAGCTTTTGGCTGGGCCAAACTGATACATAACTCCTCCGTCATGACACCTAATTGCATTTGAATGTTCTCCAATATTGCCGCCTCTGTTATGTTCCGACACAGATTATTTCAAACATTAGTCACTCTGAGTTAATTATCGTTTGCTGTTGTATTTTCTAAATCTACTGCTCACTAATTCAATCTTCTTTGGTCATATTCGGAAGCGAACCTTTGTCGCTCATTCAAAACTACATTAACAACCATACAGGATGGTGTATTGGTCTGAATCACAGTTTAAAAAGTGCTGATAAACTTTAAAATAAAAACAAATGCGCATGTAGCCCTTAAAGTAGATTGGGGTGTCTCGGTGGTGAGCTCTGCTGTCTCACAGCACCAGAGACCCGGGTTCAATTGCGGCCCCCGGTGACTGTGAGAAGTTTGCACATTCTTCCCGTGTCTGCGTGGGTTTCCTCCGGGTGCTCCTGTTTCCTTTCCAGTGAAAAGTATTGTTTCTTGTGCGCTATACAGACAAAAGCATATCGTTTGTAGAGGAGAGGAGAGAGTGCAGGACGTAGTGTTACAGTCAGAGCTGGGGTGTAGAAAAAGATCAACTTAATGCGAGGTAGGTGCATTCAAAAGATATGCGGGTTAGTTGGATTGACCATGCTAAATTGACTGTGGTGTCAGGGAGATTAGTAGGGAAATATGAGGGGTTACGGAAATAGGGCCTGGGTGGGACTGTGGTCAGTGCAGACTCAATGGGCTGAATGGCTTCCTTCTGCACTGTAGGGACTCTATCGAAAACACAGTGGGAGTCTGGTGCAACAACATCAATCTGTGACTGTTTGATGAGATACCACCACAAAATAAAAGGATGTTAAATTTATACTTTATCATTAAACAAGGAACAAGGATTATGGATTTACAGATGTGCAAATCTGGTTTCGTTTGCCCACAATCTTCCAGTTAATCGTCTCCAAGTACAGGTAGGGCACGTTCAGCGTTGTTAATTTTACCTGCTTGTTGTCGATGATAAATCGGACTGACCGTTTGTACGTGTCACCCCTTTTCTCAGCTGTTAAAGCCACAAGTGCGTTTCTTGGAATTCCAAGCCGCGAGGCGCCATCGATGTTGTGAGACAATGAGGCGTTAATCTCCTGCTTGTCCTGGAAGGAAAGAAACGCGTCAAATTTGGTAATTGTTACATGTTAGACATTCCATTTTGGTTCCAAAGAAGTTCAAAGAATTAAACCGCAATATGTCCAAAGGGTACAATGTGTCAAAAGAAGCGGTCTTATCTTGTTAATTGTAACTTTTACAATGTGAAACTTTTCTAATTATCTTCTAGGTCACGTGAAAGACAATACATGACTTTAGACAGTTACATATTTTATGGGATATCACGGTGGCACAGTGATCAGCACTGCTGGTAGAAAGGGTCGACAACTTCATGTTTTTAGGTGTCCAGATCACCAACAACCTGTCCTGGTCCCTCCACGATGACGCTATAGTTAAGAAAGCCCACCAACTTTCTCAGAAGATGAAAGAAATTTGGCACGTCAGCTGCAACTCTCACCAACTTTTACAGATGCATCATAGAAAACATTCCTTCTGGTTGTATCACAGCTTGGTATGGGCTCCTGCTCTGCCCAAGACCACAAGAAACTACAAAGGTTGTTAATGAAGCCCAGTCTATCACAAAACCAGCCTCCCATCCACTGATTCTGTCGACACTTCCCGCTGCCTCAGGAAAGCAGCCAGCATAATTAAGGACCCCACGTACCCTGGACATTCTCTCTTCCACTGGGAAAAAGATACGAAAGTCTGAGGGAACATTCCAACTGACTCAGGAACAGCTTCTTCCTTGCTGCCATCAGACTTATGAATGGACCTACCTTCCTCTACACCCCAGCTATGACTGTAACACGGCATTCTGCACTCTCTCCTTTCCTTCTCTATGAACAGTACGCTTTGACTGTGCAGCGCGCAAGGAACAATACTTTTCACTGTATGCCAAAACATGTGATGATAATAAATCAAATCAAAAACTGCTGCCTCACAGCTCCCGGGTCGGAGTTCAATTCTGGCCTCAGATGACTGTCTGAATGGCGTTTACATGTTCTCCCTGCATCTGTGTGGCTTTCCTTCCTGGTAGAAGAAGGTGGAAGAGAGAAGGCCTGGGGTGCGTGGGGTCCTTAATGATGCTGGCTGCTTCGCCAAGGCAGTGAGAAGTATGGACAGAGTCAATGGGTGGGAGGCTGGTTTGTGTCTCGGACTGGGCTTCGTTAACAATCTTTATAGTTTCTTGCAGTCTTGGGCAGCGCAGGAGCCGTACCAAGCTGCGATATAACCAGAAAGAATGCATTCTATGGTGCATCGATAAAAGTTGGTGAGAGTCGGTAGACTTTGGACTGTTTCCTTCCACAGTCCAGAGACATGCAGGTTAGGTGGATTGGTCACGCTAAGTTGTCCCTTAATGTCCAAGATGTGTAGGTTACGGGGGTAAGGCTTGGATAAGATACACTGTTGGAGAGTCAGTGCAGACTTAATGGGCTGAATGGCCTCCTTCTGCACAGTCAGGATTCCATGATTATTATCCAGACCACTTAGGTGTTTTTCTCCTCTCGTCTCTTTTTCTATCCACCCCACTGTGGTTGAAGTAGAATGTTCTGTCCATAATAAAGTCGGCGGGGGGCGGGGGGTGATCCTGAGCCCACACCCTCTACCTCCAGTCGGGGGGGCTCAAGATCCAGAGAAACCCAAAAATTGTGAATCTCGCCAGTGTGGTACCGATTTCAGGTAATGCCCATAATGAGGGAGAACCTGACTTATGTGTGGAGTGGTGTTAGAAAGAGAGAGGGTGATGCCAGCGATGACAGTGGAGGCAAGGGGGTGGGGCGGAAATGGAGGGAGAGAGGGACAGAGATGCCGGCGACGGGATGTGGGGGGGTGGGTAGTGGGAGCGAGGGGGGAGATACCGACAATGTTGCGGGGGGGGCGGGGGAGATGCTGGCAACGCAGATGGAGGTGGGGGGGAATGGAGAGAGAGGGGGAGATGCCAGCAATGACGGGGGACAGGGGACATGCGCCGAAACCTCCATGGAGGAATGGGAAGTGGGTGCGGTTTTTTTTGGTCTGATTGGGGCACCCTTTTTCAATGCAGCCGTCTCTAAAGGTACGTTTAGAGAAATGCCTCGGTTTTCAGTCAGAACTCAACACACTGCCAATTGGATTTAGCCCATTGTGTCTGTGCTGGCCATTGAGCATCGATCTACTCTAATCCCATTTCCCAGTACATGCTCCGGAGCCTGGTATATTCTGGCATTTCAAGTGCTCATCTAAATGTTCTTAAATGTTACGTGAAAAGAAGACAAGATCAAAGCTACACATTGCACTTACAGCACCAGCCTTCAGGGTGAGCAGACCTTCCAGTTCAGTCTGGTCAATGTTTATCTGTATCTGTGACCCAAACTCAGTTCCATTTACCTCCATATAACCGAATCCATCAATTTTCAGTGGGACGCCTAGATCCTGAAACAGAATAAATGAAAGCATTATTTACACACAAAAAAAGCACAATCCATTGTGCCCAAAGAACTATTCACAACTGACAAATGATAAAGTTAACTAATAAAGTGAAATTCATTTTGGCATTTTCTAAATGAACAATAAGATTCTACACTCTGCACGATTTTCTTACCCATTTACAATGTATAAAGACAGCTGTTATATAATAATGGCGATCTCCGATTTATCAGAAATGCTACATCAGCACTGATTTTTTTTTATTTGTTTGTGGGATTTGGGTGTTGCCTGCTGAACCAGCATTTATTGCCCATCCCTAATAAGAACATAAGGACATCAGAAATAGGAGCAGGAGTCGGCCATCTAGCCCTTCGAGCCTGCCCCGCCATTCAATAAGATCATGGCTGATCTGAAGTGGATCAGTTCCACTTTCCCGCTTTCTCCCCATAACCCTTAATTCCCTTGTCTGTCAAAAACCTATCTACCCGTGACTTAAATATATTTAGCGAGGTAGCCTCCACCACTTCAACGGGCAGAGAATTCCAGAGATTCACCACCCTTTGAGTGAAGAAGTTCCTCCTCAACTCCGTTCTAAACTGCCCCCCACCCCTTATCGTGAGGCTGTGCCCTCTAGTCCTGCTGTCCTTTCTGAGCGGGAAGAATCTCTCTACTTCTACCCTATCCATCCCTTTCATTATAAGTCTCTACAAGATCCCCCCTCATCCTTCTAAACTCCAACGAGTACAGACCCAGTCTATTTAGTCTCTCTTCAGAGTCTAACCCCCTCATCTCCGGTATCAGCCTAGTGAACCCCCTCTGCGCTCCCTCCAAGGCCAAAATATCCTTGCGCAAGTGCGGCGACCAAAACTGCACACAGTACTCCAGCTGCGGCCTCACCAGTGCCCTGTACAGTTGCAGCAAGACCTCCCTGCTTTTATATTCAATCCCCCTCACTATAAAGGCCAGCATCCCATTCGCCTTCTTGATCACCTGCTGCACCTGCAGACTGGGTTTTTGCGACTCGTGCACAAGGACCCCCAGGTCCCTCTGCACCGTAGCATGCTGCAGCTTTTCGCCCTTTAAAGAGTAATCCCTCCTACTATTATTCCTGCCAAAGTGGATAACCTCACACTTGCTAACATTGTACTCCATCTGCCAGGTCCTCGCCCACTCGCTCAGCCTATCCAGATCCCTCTGCAGACTTTCCACACCCTCCGCACAATTTGCTTTCCCACTCATCTTCGTGTCAATTGCCTTCAGGAAGAAGGGGTGAGCTGCCTTCTTGAACTGCTGTAGTCCCTGAGGTGTAGATACATCCACTATGCTGTTAGGGAGGGAATTCCAGGACTTCGACCCAGAGACAGTGAAGGAATGGTGATATAATTCCAAACCAGGAAGGTGAATGACTTAGAGGGGAACTTGCAAGCAGTGGTGTCCCCATGTATCTGCTGCCCTTGTATTTCTAGATGATAGCAGTTGTGGAAGATGCTGTCTAAAGAACCTCAGTGTATTCCTGCAGCTTATCTTGTAGGTGGTACACACTGCTGCCACTGTGAGTCAGTGGTGCCATGAATGAGTGATAAGGTGGTGGATGGGTTGAATGTTTGTAGATGAGAAGACAATCAAATGGGCTGCTTTATCCTGGATGGTGTTACATTTCTTCAGTGTTGTTGAAGCTGCACTCATCTAGGCAAGGGGGGAGTACTCCATCACATTCTTGACATGTGCCTTGTCGATAATGGACAGGCTTTAGGGAGTCAGGAGATGAGTTACTTGCTACAGGATTCCCAGCCTTACAACTGCTCTGGGAGCCACAGTATTTATATGGCTCATCTGGTTATTAGGAAGTAACTTAGAATGAATCTCAACAGTACAGAAAGAGGCCATTCGGCCCATCAAGTCTGCACCGACCACAATCCCAGCCAGGCCCTACCTCCATATCCCTACATATTTACCCACTCCTCCCTCTAACCTATGCATCTCAGGACACTAAGGGTAATTTTAGCACGGCCAATCAACCTAACCCGCACATCTTTGTACTGTGGGAATAAACCGGAGCGCCCGGAGGAAACCCATGCAGACACGAGGAGAATGTGCAAACTCTACACAGACAGTAACCCGAGCCAGGAATCGAACCTGGGTCCCTGGAGCTGTGAAGCAGCAGTGCTAACCATTGTGCTACCGTGGCACCCGTTCAGTTTCTGGGCGTTGATGGAGAAGGGTTCAGTGGGCCGGATTTTCCAGTCTCGCCCATTACATATCTGGAAATTACTGTCCAAAGTCAGCAGACCTTTTGTTATGATTCCTGCCCAGTGGGTGGGACTGGAAAATCCTGTCCTGTAATACTAAAGGAGGGATAGTTAGAGTCTCTTGTTGGAAATAATCATTGCCTGGCACTTGTGTGGTGCTGACGTTCCTTCCCAAGCATGGGTATTGCCCAGGTCTTGCTGCATATGGTCACAAACAGCTTCAGAATCGGAGGAGTGACGATTCGTACTGAACAATGTACAATCATCAGTGATTGTGATTGTGTGTGTGTGTGTGTGTGTGGGGGGGGCAGGTGGGGCGGGGGGTAGTGGGGGAAAGGTCGCTGATGAAGCAGCTGAAGGTGGTTGGGCCGAGGGTACTACCCTGAGGGACTCCTGCAGTAATGTCCTGGAGCTGAGATGATTAACATCCAACAACCACAACCACCTTCCTTTGTATCAGGTACGACTCCAACCAATAGATGTTTCTTCCCCTGATTCCCACTGACTCCAGTTTTGCTCGGGCTCCTTGATGATATAGTCAAATGCTGTCAAGGGTAATCGCACCTCACCTCCGGCTTTTTTTTGTCCATGTTTGAACCAAGGTTGTAATGGGGTCAGTAACTGAGGTGGCCCTTAGTTCAAGTTGAGTGTCCGTGAGCTGGTTATTGCTGAGTAAGTGCGCTGTTGATGACCCTTTCCATCACTTTGTTGATGATCGCGATTGGACTGACGCTGCGGTAATTGGCAGATTGGATTTGTCTGGCTTTTTGTGGGTAGGACATCCCTGGGCAATTTTCCATATTGTACCAGAAGATGCCAAAGTTGTTGTCCTGGAATAATTTGGTGAGGGATACGGTTAGTAATCATTACTACTGCTGAGATGTTGTCAGGGCCTACTGCAGTATCCAGTGCCTTCAGCCATTTCTTGATAGCACACGGAGTGAATCAAATTGGTTGAAGACTGACAATCTGTCATGTTGGAGACCACTGGAGGAGGCTGAGATGCAACATCCACCAGGCCCTTCTGGTGAAGGTTGTTTCAAACGCTTTTGGCTTATCTTTCACACTGATGCGCCGGGCTCCTCCATCACTGAGGATGGGGATAA
Source organism: Carcharhinus amblyrhynchos (assembly GCF_965287045.1). Classification (NCBI taxonomy): domain Eukaryota; kingdom Metazoa; phylum Chordata; class Chondrichthyes; order Carcharhiniformes; family Carcharhinidae; genus Carcharhinus; species Carcharhinus amblyrhynchos. Next base: position 5,957,863 of record NC_137341.1, on the reverse strand, counting down.
TTGCGGAGCCTCCTCCTCCAGTGAGTTGTTTAATTGTCCACCACCATTCCCAACTACATGTGGCAGGGCTGCAGAGCTTAGATCTGATCCGTTGGTCACTTCTATCTATCACATGCGACTTGCACCATTTAGAATGTAGGTTGTCGTGTGTTGTAGCTTCAATAAGTTAACACTACATTTTTAGCTATGCCTGGTGCTGCTCCTTATATGCCCTCCAGCACTCTCCATCGAACCAGGATTGATCCCCGTGGCTTGACGGGAATGGTAGAGTGGGGGATATGTCAGGCCATGAGGTTGCAGATTGTGGTTGAGTACAACTCTGCTTTTGCTGATGGCCCACAGCTCCTCATAGATGCCCAGTCTTGAGTTGTTGGATCTGTTTCAAACCTATCCCATTAAGCATGGTGATGGTGTCACACAACGCAATGGAGGGTATTCTTAAAGTGAAGACAGGACAGTGTGGGTGGTCACTTTTACCAATACTGTCATGGACAGATGTATCTGTGGCAGGCAAGTTTGTGAGGATGAGGTTAACTATGTTTTTTTCCTTTTATTGGTTCCCTCACCACCTACCACAGTTTAGCAGCGATGTCCTCTCACCCTGCCAACTTAGTCTGTGGTGGTATTACCGAGCCACTCTGGGTATTGGGCATTCGAGTCCCCACCCAGAGTACACTCTGCATCACTGCCACCCTCGGTGCTTCCTCCAAGTGATGTTCAACGTGGAGGAACACTGAACATCAGCTAAAGGTGAGACAAGTACATGGTAATCATCAGGAGCCTTCTTTGCTCATGTTTGACCTGCTGCCATGAGACTTCATGGGATCCAGAGTCAATGTTGAGGATCCCCAAAGCGATTATATACCACGATGCCATGGCCACTCTGCTGGGTCCATCCTCCCAGTAGCACAGGTCATACCCTGGCGATGGTGGTGTCTGGGACACTGGCCGATGATTCTGTGCTTCTGACTCTCTCAAGACTATCCCATGACTACTCTATGGGATAGCTCTTCCAACTTTGGTACAAGCTCTCTGATGTAGTGAGGAGGACTATAGAGGGTTGGATCAGCAGGGTGTGTTTTTGCCACATCAGGTGCTGAGGTTGATGCCAGCCAGTGAATGGTTTGCTTGGCCAGTTCAGAGCACAGTTAGCAGTCAAGCAAAACAATTCAGTGTTTTCATTAATCTGTGGTTGGGTACAATGTTCCACAATTATTGATAGTGTCTCACCACTAGTACTGGCCACTCATCAGAACAGAATCGTCACTAATACAGTCTACAAACGAATGAAGGATTCCACAAGGAGATTGTCACTGACTTCAGGAGAACATGCCCCTGTCGACATCAATGCGGACAAAGTGGAAATGGTCGAGAGCTTCATGTTTTCAGGTGTCCAGACCACCAACGGCCTGTCCTGGTCCCCCCAGACTGACATTATAGTTAAGAAAGGCCACGTCTCTACTTTCTCAGAAGACGAAGGAAATTTGGCATGTTAGCTACAACTCTCACCAACTTTTACAGATGCACCGTAGAAAACATTCTTTCTAGTTGTATTACAGCTTGGTATGGCTCCTGCTCTGCCCAAGACTGCAAGGAACTACAAAAGGTCGTGAATGCAGCCCAGTCTATCAGGCAAACCAGCCTCTTATCCATTGACTCTGTCTACACTTCCCATTGCCTTTGCAAAGGAGCCAACATAATTAAGGACCCCATACACCCTGGACATTCTCTCTTCCACCTTCTTCCAGCAGGAAAAATACAGAAGTCTGAGGTCACGTACCAACCGATTCAAGAACAGCTTCTTCCCTGCTGCCATCAGACTTTTGAATGGACCTACCTCGCACTAAGTTGATCTTTCTCTACACACTAGCTCTGGCTGTAATGCTACATTCTGCATCATCTCCTTTCCTTCTCTACGAACGGTATGTTCTGTCGGTACAGCGCGCAAGAAACAATACTTTTCACTGCATGCTTATACGTGTGACAATAATAAACCAAACCAAAAAACAAATATTCCTCTCAAACTGAAAACAATTGGGTAAAAGTAATATAAAAGTACCTGCAGAATTTTGCATTTGTTATTTATTGAAAAGTTTAATTCTGTTTTATTTTTCACTTGTAGACCGCCACTTGATTGAAGATTACAAGTGCCCATCTTTAAATCTAATTCAAACTCAGATTTCAAGTGCCTCTCTGCTGTCAATGTAAGTGTGTTGTATTCTGGAATGTCTTTCAGCATTGGCAACTTGTGCACAAATATGACCTCTACATTGATTTTCGGGTCACATTCTGAACTTAGCTCCAGGGTTGCACTGTTGCCCTCCAGCTGGATATTGGTTTGAAGTTCCGCTTTGCATCCATCAATGTGAATGGATCCGTTACATTGGGAGTGAGCAGGAATCATAAAATTCTGAAATAAAAGAAATCATTTGGGTCAAACCCTGACAAAAATGTTAATTCTCCTGAGTGTTTGACTGAAATCAAACGTCTATTTCTTTGAAGGAAATGGAGCATCACAGATCGTGCCTCTATCTACTCAGAAGTGGATTAGTTCTTGTGGGATTAGAAAGTTTAAACTTTATTTATTAGTGTCACAAGTAGGCTTACATTAACACTGCAATGAAGTTACTGTGAAAATCCCCTAGTCGCCACATTCTGTTTGGGTACACTGAGGGAGAGTTTATCATGGCCAATCCACATAACCAACACGTCTTTCAGACTGTGGGAGGAAACCCACGCAGACACGGGGAGAATGTGTAGACTCCGCACAGGCAGTGACCCAAGCTGGGAATCGAACCCGGATCCCTGGCGCTGTGAGGTTGCAGTGCTAAACACCGTGCCACCGTGTTTCCTGATGGAAAAGGATGCCTGGAGATGAGTTGGCAACAGGAAATGTTCCCGTTTATACCATTTTACTGATCCATAGCCTGTTTAAGCTGAGACATGATGAAAGGTGCGCGTGGTCTGAACACTCTGATGGGTGGGTACCTCAGATTTGGTCATCATCTCCTTTGGTCTGCCTCACCGTTACTCTATCTCACAATGCCCCTCTACCCTCCTCTTGCCCCTTCTGTCTGCTCTGCTTCCCTTGTAAGAGCTTGGGGATAGTTGTGGTGAAGCCCATAGTAAGAGCACCATAAAATCCCTACTACGCAGAAGGAGACAATTCCGCCCATCGGGTCTGCACCAATTCTCCAACAGAGAACATTTACACAGGGCTTATTCCCGTAACCCGATGTATTTACCCTGCTAATTTCCCTAACCTAGATATCTTTGGACACTAAGGAGCAATTTAGTATGGCCAATCCACCTAATCCACATATCTTTGGACTTTGGAAGGAAACCGGAGCACCCGGAGGAAACCCATGCAGACATGGGGAGAACATGCAAACTCCATGCAGACAGTGACCCAAGCCAGGAATTGAACCCAGTTCCCTGACATTGAGAGGCAGCAGTGCTAACCACTGTGCTGCCCATGCTACTATGAGGGAAGGGTGTGAGGCATGAAGATTTTCCTGTCTGGAATGTTGAAAATCAACTTGCGGAACAGGGGAATTCTCCCGACATTCACCTCCACGAGATGCTCCGATCTTGATGGCAGCGCACCCCTCCCGGGGGTTTCCCGAGAGCGCGGAGGGTGACAAGAATGGGAAATCCCATTGACAGCGGCGGAACCAGAGAATCCTGCCACCAGTGAAGAGTGCACCACCTCCTGCTCGCGGGAGACACGGGGGTGGGAGGCCAGAGAACCCTCCCCCGATAACTACCAAACACTCCTGCCAAAGTTAAACATGAAGTGGAGATGCCGGCGTTGGACTGGGGTAAACACTGTAGGAAGTCTGACAACACCAGGTTGAAGTCCAACCGATTTATTTGATAGCAAACTCACAAGCTTTCGGGGGTTTGCCCCTTCGTCAGGTGAATGGAGAGTTCTGAGTGGAGAAAGGATTTTGATGACAGTGGCACAATACCCGGGAACCCTCATTACTCTGTCTTTGGGCACTGGCATCGTCCAATTCTACTGGGATTTCTCAGTGATTTTGGGAACCAGTGTAATTTCTGAGTCAGGCCCAAAATACTGGTGCCCTATGCCAGAAATTATTGTACCCTAGAAATCAGGCTTCTTGGGCAGAAAGCAGATCATTTGTGGCAACCATAGAATCAAGCAGTAAAGCAGGCAGCCATTCGGCCCATCTTGCGTGTGCTAGCCCTTTGAGAAAGATCCATCCAATTAATGCCACTACTCCGCTCGCTCCCCTTGTAAATTTTCCTTTTTGAGCATATACATCCAATTACATTCTGAAAGCGACAACTGAATCTGCTTCCTCCGCGATCTAGTTTCCAGATCATTCTAATTGGCCGGACATATAAAATACCAAAGGACGAAGAAAATTACAGCACAAGAACAGACTCTTTGGGCTGTCCTGTACTGACCACGCTGCCCGACTGAACTAAAATCCCAAAGTTTGTTCCTCCTGCCTCGCTAAATATTTTTAAGAAGCGGGTTGATGGGTTTTTGATAAGAGAGGGGATTAAGGGTTATGGGGAGAGGGCGGGAAAGTGGAACTGAGCCACGACAGATCAGCCATGATCTTATTGAATGGCGGGGCAGGCTCGAAGGGCTAGATGTCCTACTCCTGCTCCTATTTCTTATGTTCTTATGTTCTCCCCAGCGGGGAACTGAACCCCGGTCTCCCGCGTGACAGGCAAAGGACACTAACCACTGTACCACCGAGGAACTAGATAAGTTGGGACCGATATGTAAACTGGGGAGGGGGGTCATGTGGCACAGCGGGTAGAATCCGTGCCTCTGAGCCAGAGGGCACAGAAAGCCTGCAATGCAGAAGGAGGCTATTCGGCCCATCGCGTCTGCACTGACAGCAACGCCGCCCCCCCCAGGCCCTATCCCCACCACCCCACACATTTACCCCACCAATCCTCTAACCGAAAGCTCGTATATCAAACAAAAGTGTTGGGCTTTAAAGGCGACTGACTGTGCCTACCCCAGTCCGACTCCACATCAGTATTTCAATAAGGTGATTCCACCCATGGAAATAATTGACATCAACCAGGCTTTACAATACTCTGAAACATTGCTTCAAGTTAAGGATTTCCTGTGGTTATTCCACAGTTGTTTTTCAACACAGGGTTCTACCTGTAAAACCTGGCAGTCGGTCTCTGTCACCCACATCCACTCTGCTTCAGCTCCGGGGTTTATGTTGCCATCGGCCCGCACTTTGCAGTTGGCGCTCTGCAGCAGGAAGGAGCCTTCCACTTTGGCTCCCTTGGCGGCCGACAGGAGGATTCGGCTCTCGCTGGGCAAGCCTCGGTCGCTCAGCTGCGGGATGGTGTGTCTGAGAAGCCCCTGCACTGTGTACTCGGGGTCGCAGGAGGCCTCCAGACGCAACTCGGCTGTTTTGCCATCGTTCAGCAGGTTTGTTCGGATTGCAGTGCTGCAGCTGCTGATATCCAAGGAGCCGCTGGTCTCCAGGTTCTGCGGAACGCCCACCCTCTGTGGGAAGAGGAATCCAAGTGTTTATTCAGACGCACGTGCCACCAGAACTCAGCACTGACATTATACAGACTATTTATTCAGGTTTCTTCAGGTTCAGAAAGGTGATGTTTCTGTAAGCTGTTTTACATTTGGTTCAAATGTTCCTTGTTGCCCCAAATAAACCTTGGGGCCTACATGGCTTGACCAACCTGGAAGCCCTCTGCACCCAGTCTCCAAAAGGCCCATCTCCCTGCCTTACCCCTGTGACCCCACCGTGCATTTCCCATGGCGAATCCCCCACATCTTGGGACTCTGAAGGGGCAACACGACAGCTCAGTGACTATCACTGTTTGCTGTGCCGATACGTGGATTTGGGCCAGTGCCTGCGGGAGTTTGCGCATTCTCCCCATGCTTGCGTGGGTTTTCTCCGGGTGCTCCGGTTTCCTCCCACACCCCCAAAGATGTGCTCTTAGTCTGATTGCTGTAACAAATTGTCCCTAAATTAGTCTCCCCTCAATCTGGTTTCCGATGTGGAGTGCCATAAGCGTAGACAAGGGAACTCACAATGTTAAAATGGCAGCGCGGGCTCGTTGGGCCGAAGGGCCTGTTTCCCGTGCTGTGTTGTTCTTTGTCAATCTCCCATGGTCAATCCACCTAATCAGCACATCTTTGGAGTGTGGGAGGAAATCGGAGCACCCAGAGGAAACCCACGCAGATACAGGGAGAAGGTATAAGATTTGTATCAAGATTTTGATGGGTATAGATAGAGTGAATGCAAGCAGGCTTTTTCCACTGAGCCTAGGGGAGAAAAAAACCAGAGGGCATGGGTTAAGGGTGAAAGGAGAAAAGTTTAAAGGGAATATTGTCGGGGGGGTTCTTCACGCAGAGAGTGGTGGGAGTGTGGAATGAGCTGCCGGATAAACGCGGGGTCACTTTTAACATTTAAGAAAAGCTTGGACGGGTTCATGGATGAGAGGAGTGTGGAGGGAGATGGTCCAGGTGCAGGTCAGTGGGACTAGGCAAAAAAATGGTTCGGCACAGGGCCAAAAGGCCTGTTTCTGAGCTGTATGGTTCTATGGTCAGGTGCAAACTCCAGTAGACAAAATTATACGGTTACACAATGCATCAGCACTCACGTGTACCCAGACTTGCATGAGGAGTTTACTGTTTACCCGCTCAGAAGTGGAACCTGCACTGCCTCAACGTAAACTAATGTTTTTTTTTAATTATTCATTCGTGGGTCATGGGCGCCTCTGACTGGTCCATTTACTGTCCATCTGTAGACGCCCTTGAACTGAGTGGCTTGCTAGTCCATTACAGAGTTAACTGCATCACCATGGCTCTGGAGACCAGGTAAGGACGGCAGATGTCCTTCCTGAAAGGGACATGAGTGAACCAGATGGGTTTTTGCGACAACCGACAATGGTTTCATGGTCATCAGTAGGTTCTTGATTCAGACTTTATTGAATTTAAATTCCATCGTCTGCCATGGCGGGATTCGAACCCAGGTTCCCAGAATATTAACTGAGCTCCTGGATTAATAGTCTCGTGATGATAAATACCAGGAGGCCACTACCTCCCCTCGAGATGGAATGGGGCCTCCCTTCCTTCAGAGACCCCAAGTCCCTGGCCTGAAAGGAACCTGGTTAAGTCTGGTGAGTAGTTTGAGTGGTTTGGTGGATGATGGGGAGGCATACTGTCCGTCTAAAGGGTCAGAAATAGGGGCCTCCTTGGGAGGGAGGTCCAGGCTGCAATCGTGATCTGGATCCCTCCTCAGCAGCTCGAGAGTAGATTTCCTGAGAGGGTGGGGAGGCTAACAGCCCGGCTAGTGCAGATGCACCTACTCCGTGTAAGTTTGATCTCCTTCCACTGCTCCTGAATACTTGCTGTGAAGGCAAGATCGCTGGAAGGAACAGTTAATAGGGCGGCTGAGACTAGAGGTGTTATGAAGGAGCAGAGACAGGTTAACTAAATGGATACAACCGTGACAGAGTTTAGTGATGGGGAAGTGTAGAATTCATTCACTCTGCTGCGACAACACTGAATCCCTACAGTGCAGAGGCGTCCATTCAGCCCGTCAAGTCTGCACCGAATTTCCAAAAGAGATCCCACTCAAGCCCATCTCCCTGCCTGACCCCTGCAACCCCATGCCTTTCCCATGGCTAATCCCCAAATCCTACACATCTTGGGACACTAAGGAGCAATTCAGCATGGTCAATCCACCTGATAAGGACATCTTTGGAGTGTGGGAGGAAACCAGAGCACCAGGAGGAAACCCACGCAGACACGGGGAGAACATGCAGGCTTCGCACAGGCAGTGATCCAAGCCGGGAATTGAACCCGGGTCCCTGGCGCTGTGAGGCAGCAGTGCTGACCACTGTGCCATCACGAATTAAATTGGTGAAACGATGTGTTTCTGAACATTGTAAAGGAGCCAACAGTTTTGGGAGTCCAAGTTCGGAAATCACTAACGTACGGGAGAAAAATACAAAATACCATGGGCGGCACGGTGGCACAGTAGTTAGCACTGCTGCTTCACAGCTCCAGGGTCCTGGGTTCGATTCCCGGCTCGGGTCACTGAATGTGTGGAGTTTGCACATTCTCCTTGTGTCTGCGAGGGTTTCCTCCCACAGTCCAAAGATGTGCGGGTTAGGTTGATTGGCCGTGCTAAGAAATTGCCCCTTAGTGTCCAGGGATGCCTAAGTTAGAGGGGTTAGTGGGTAAAATATGTAGGGATATGGGGTAAGGGCCTGGGTGGGATTGTGTTTGTGCAGACTCGATGGGCCGAAGGGCCTCTTTCTGCACTGGAGGGTTCTATGATTCTATGAAAAAGTAACAGAAAGGCTAATAGAGTGGGGTCTTTTTTCCAATCTCAAGGGGAAGAAAAGATGTCCCACTGACGTAGAGACACAGTCAGAGCCACCTAGTCGATTGGCTTCAGTTGCGGGAGAAGATACCAACCTCAGGGGGGGGCTGCCGAGAAGATGCCCAGAATAATACTGGGGTTTAGGGATTAAATTATAAAGACTGCTTTCATGAATTCATAAACGTTCTCTTGTGATTTGAAGTTCGAGAGTTGATTTGACGGAGGAATTTAAATTATTACCAGGATTTGATAGTGGCATTACGGAGAATAATACTTCCTCAGGTGAGGGAATCAATAACAAGGGAACACAATTTTAACTTAGACTAGGCCATTCAGAAACATTTTCCCACTGGAACAATGGAACTTCTCTCTCAAAAGGTCATAGGTACTGGGGCCATTAGGACATTCAGGGCTGAGAAAGATAGATGTTTGTTAGGTAGGAATTTCAAAGGTTATGAACAAAAGCAGGTCAATGGATTTTGCCACAGATTAGCCATCATCTAATTGAACAACAGAGAGAATCATAGCATCTCTACAGTGCAGAAGGGGGTCATTGAGTCTGCACCGATCACAATCCCACCCAAGCCCTATTCCCATAACCCTGCTAATCCCCCTGACATTAGGGTCAATTTGGCATGGCCAATCAACCTAACCTGCACATCTCTGGACCGTGGGAGAAAACTGGAGCACCCGGAGGAAACCCACGCAGACATGGGGAGAACGTGCAAACTCTACACAGCCAGTGATGCGAATTGAACCGAGGTCCCTGGTGCTGTGAGGCAGCAGTGCTAGTCATGGAGCAGTGCAGGGTGTGCCACAGATGGCATGGTGCCCTAAGTTACAAGTCCACGTATCTCTTTTCCTGGTCATGGGTGGCCTGCCAAATTCCGCCACCAAACAATACAGTGCCCAAAAGGCCATTCAGCCCAATCTCCTCGTGCTTGCCCTTTGGGAGAGCTATCCAATTAATCTCGTTCACCTACTCCTTCCCACTGCCCTGACATTTAGTTTTCACTTTGCGTATTATGGAATTAGCTTCTCAAAGTTGCAATATGCTTCCATTAGCCTTTTTGAAATGTGTATTCGGCTCCCAACTCGCTGTGTAATGTCTCCTCAGGTCATCCTTGCTTCTTCTGCCAATCATCTCAAGTCTGCACCCTTTGGTTATCAGCTATTTCTATCAACAGAAATAGTTTCTCCTTATTTACTCCATCACTTAATCAAATCTCATCTCAATCATACTTAACAGCCTTATATTAGTCAAATGATTTGTAAAACCAGCTAATAAAACAGCATGGTGGCACAATGGTTAGCACTGCTGGCTCACAACACTGGAGTTCGATTCCCGGCTTGGGTCAATGCCTGTACGGAGTCTCCTCGTGTCTGCCGGGGTTTCCTCTGGTTGCTCCAGTTCCCTCCCACAGTTCAAAGATGTACAGGTTAGGTTGATTGGCCATGCTAAATTGCCCCTTAGTGTCCTATGATCAGAGAATCATAGAACCCTACAGTGCAGAAAGAGGCCCTTCGGCCCATCGAGTCTGCACCGAACACAATCCCACCCAAGCCCTATCCCCATATCCCTCCATATTTTACCCACTCATCCCTCTAACCTCCGCATCTGAGGACACTAAGGGGCAATTTCTTAGCGTGACCAACCAACCTAACCCACACACCTTTGGACAGGTTGTGTAGATCATGAGGTGTAGATTAGTGGAGTAAATACATGGGGTTATGGGAATTGGGTCTGGATAAGATGCTGAGTCAGTGCAGACTCGATGGGTCAAATGGCCTCCTTCTGCGCTGTAGGGAGTCCATGATTCCAACACGACAGAGGGCGGAAAGTGCTGGAAATACTCAGTGGAGAGAAACAAGAGTTAACATTTCATAGAACATCGAACACGACAGCACAAACAGGCCCTTTGGCCCACAAGTTGCGCCCATCACATCCATACCTACCAAGCCCTAGAACTATCTGTAACTCCCAATCCCATATACTCAACCAGAAGTCTTTTAAAAGACCCCAGCGAGTTTGCCTCTACCGCCATCGACGGCAGCCGATTCCACTCACTCACCACCCTCTGAGTGAAAAACTTACCCCTGACATCTCCTCTGTACCTACACCCCAGCACCTTAAACCTGCGTCCTCTCGTAGCCACCATTTCAGCCTTGGGAAATAGCCTCCGAGAATCCACCCTATCTATTCCTCTCAACATCTTATAAACCTCTATCAGGTCGCACCTCAACCTCGGTCTCTCCAGGGAGAAGCAATCATTTTTCAAGGCAATGATTTTTCATTGCAACATTACCTGGAAACACAAAACTTGAACCATCTTCCAAAATGTAAATTCCAACTGTTTGGATTAAATACTGTGGGATGCTGGAATCTGAAACAAAAACTGAGCCAGGACAGAACGGAGCCAACGTTTCGAGTCTGGCTCGAAACCCCAGCGTTGTGACCCTTTCTCAGAGCTGATGAAGGGTCATCCAGATTTGAAGTGTTGGCTCCATTCTCTCTCCGCGCATACTGTCAGACCCAGTGAGATTTTCCAGCATTTCCTATTTGGGAATTAGTTTGTAAAAAGGCTCCCTTTTGCCTACAAGCTAACGGACGAAGTTCGCCTCCGATCGGTTCCCTTGGTGAGGTGCGGCGTCCCGCTCGGGCGATAACGGCACCGAACCGGGCTCTCCCCTTACCTCAAGGGCAAGGCATCTGTTCAGGAGGGAAGCTGACCAATCGGCTCTCATCCCGTCCGCCCCGTCGCCGGGCACTTGGACATCACCGACAGCGCGGAAGCTGCACGTGCCGACGGTGAGCTCGACGGACGCCTCCTGCTTGGATCCCCTGCCGGTTCGGATCAACAGCCTGTTGTCCCTGGGGACGCCCACCGTGAGCAGTGAGGGGACCGAGTGCCTGAAACCGATGTCGATGCTGGGAACCGGGGTCCAGATGGTCTGCCAGTCGAGCTGCGCAAACCTGCTGTCCATTTGGAGCTGGCCACTGAAGTCTGCCTCGCAGCGGTCTGTCCTCATTGTGCCGTTAAGTGAGAATCTCGCTGGCACTGCACTCTGGAATGGAAAATCGAGGCATTTTTATTAATAAACGGGACGGTCATTCTATTCAACTCTAAGAGTCAAACACGCGCCAACATTATCAAGCTGCATTTATACAAAAAAAGATGCAGTCTTTCAAGGCCGTACGAAAAATTCAACACGTGAAGACAGGTTTCGTGTTGGGAATGAGCACAGTAATTATGTTCGATGCCGGAATCACAATGTACTGAGCAAGCAACCTTATCCTCACACTTTCCCACGAGGAACAGCCTTCGCTGAGAGACGTCTGAATGGATTTTGGCAGCCCTTCTGACAGCCCTAACAGACGACATCAATCAAAGGCCTGGATACGGAGAGGGATTGGGAGTGTGGGCCGAGGGTGGGATTCTGGGAAGGAGAAGTCCAGGTTTCCCTGCAGGCTTTGAACTCCAGAACGTATGTCTTTCAGTGTTTGGCAGGTTCCCCAAACTCAGCCTGAACAACAGGCTCGGATCCCTCTTTTCCTTACTCTGTCTCGGGAAGATGGCGAGGCCGGCATTTGTTGCCCATTTGTCGTCCACCCCAACTGCCCTCGAACTGAGTCGCTCGCTAGGCCGTTTCAGAGGTCAGTTAAGAGTCACAGCTGAGGGTCTGGAGTCACACGTAGGCCCGACCAGTTAAGGACGGCAGATCTCCTTCCCTGAAGGACACTGGGGATGGGTTTTTAAACAACTGATGACAGTTTCACGGTCACCATTGCTCAGACTAGATTTATATTCCAGATTTTTTCACGGAATTTAAATTGCACTCGCTGCGGTGGTGGGATTTGAATCCGGGTCTCCTAAACCGGGCTCCTGAATTACTAACAAATCCCAATGCACCACCATCTCCTATCAGTCTGGGACCAATCTATAGCAGTCCACAGGGCAAGAGTGGTCACTGACCCAAGGAGGTTGTGGGGGGGGGGTGCAGGGGGCAGAAGCCAAAAGGGAGAGAGTTGAAATGCGACCCCTGGGAGTGGAGAGTAGAATGATCTGGCTGGTTTTTCTGTGAGGATCATGCCACAATCCCGTGTCCAATAACACGGGATCATGGCATGCCTCGGGCAGTACTCCTGCCCCTCCTGGTCAAGGTATGTCTTGCCCCAAGCTGTCCTTGCCTCTCTTCAGTAGCCACATATTCTGAGGCCAGGGAAACATGGTCGCCTGCAAAGCGAGATGAACCAGAAGCTGCCAGCCTTGTTAAATCTCTAAACTATCAGCCAACTCTTGAAAGTGGTCGACTGCCCAGCTCTTGTCCCTCATCCATCAAGGCCCGAACTGAGCTAAAACTGCTGCCCTCACAGTGCCAGGGACCCGGGTTCGATTCCCGGCTTGGGTCACTATCTGATTGCACGTTCTCCCCGTGTCTACGTGGGTTTCCTCCGGGTGCTCCGGTTTCTTCCCACACTCTATAGGTGTGCTGGTTAGGTGGGTCGGCTAAATTGCTCCTGAGTGTCAGGGAGACTAGGGAGGGTAAATGCATGGTGTTATGGGGATAGGGCAGCGCAGACTCGATGGGCCAAATGGCCTCCTTCTGCACTGCAGGGATTGTATGATTTTGATGATTTTAACAATGGACCAAATTGCAACAGACCAAGGTTCCGCGTGCTAAAGACGCACATCCAAATTCTCGCAATTTGGTGAAAAATGTGACGAATAATGGGAACAGTGCTCAGATAAAGGAACAAGAGAGATGTTAGTATTGATTGTACTAAGGTTCGATCTGCGCACTAGTGTTGGAAAGTGGTCCCACAAAGCACAAGAAGGGAAGCCACTTGTCCAACACTTATTCCAGTTCATTTATTGAGATGCGATACGCCGTGAGGCTCCGGGGTGTCGTTAGTACAAAAAAACAACGGCATCAGGGCAAGCTGTGAAAGTACTTAAAAGCAACTCTCTCGTAAAACAGAAAATCCACACCCGCAGCCAAGTGAGACATTTTCACTCGTACACTCTTGGCTGCAGCTCAGCAGTCTCAGCTGTTCCAAGTCTGGTTTCTGTTCGAGCGGGCAAAGAGGAGCAGATTCAGATCACATCAGAAACCTGAAGCAGATGGATAGCGATCAAACGGACACCAAACTTTCGGACCATTCCAGTTTGGTGAAGCCAGGAACGGAAGCAGGTGAGCGAGAGCTTGTGGACAACTTGATCGCGCTTCTCCAATCCCCGTGAATCAACTCAGCGTGTTGAAGATTGAAATTACAGAGTTTCTCAAAGGTTTGACACTCCCCATCTTTCAAAGGAATCTGAACACGTTCGACTGCCAATTACTGACGGCCAATTTCAAAGTTCCAAACATGTTGGCTGGGCTAGGGAAATATGCAGCGGCAGAGAGAGAATGCTGCCTGGATTGGAGGATATGAGCTGTAAGGAGAGGCTGGACAATATAGGGTTGCTTTCTTTGGAGCGGTGGAGGCTGAGGGGAGACCTGATAGCAGTCCAGAAAATTATGAGAGACATAAATAGGGTTGACAGTCAGAATCTTTTTGCTCCAGAGCGGAAATGTCTAACACTAGGGTTGGGGGGGGGGGGGGCGTGCATTTTAAGTGAGAGGGGGAAGTTGAAAGGGGATTTGAGGGGCAAGGCAGAGAGGTAGGTGTCTGGAACGTGCTGCCAGGGGTGGTGGTGCGGGCAGATACAATTTCAAGGAACTTTCAGATGAGCACCTGAATATGCAAGGAATAGAAGGATAGAGACCAAGGGCAGGCTGAAGGGATGAGTCTAATTTGTGTCAGCACGACATTGAGGTCCGAAGGGCCTCTTCCCATGCAGCACTGTTCTATGTTCGATATTGAGGAGCAGATTCAGATCACATCAGAAACCTGAACCAGATCGATTGCGATCAAATGGACACCAAACTTTCGGACTGTTCCAGTTTGGCGAAGCCAGGAATGGAAGCAGTTAGTTGAAATCCGTAATCATTACATCCAACAACTGTCTGGGAAATGATTTCATTCTGCCAGCGAATGAAGCCAGATGATAATGTCAGTGGAATGTCATTGGACATTCTCGTGTGCAATTGCAGCAGCTTTGTTTTTAGCCGGTTAATTCTCACCCATGAACTGGCTCAGAACAGCTTTGAGTTGTCGGGCCAGAAAGAAGCAAATGAAGAAGTGCTGAAACAAATGCCCAGGGCGGGCACGTGTTTCCCTTCTACCTCAAGCTTGGGGCACTGATTGTCAACTGCCACCTTCCACTTGGTGAAGGTGCCCCCGCGAAGGTGGCCGCTTGCAGTCACCCTGCACGACCCAGCCGTGGCTTCCAGGCTCACGGCCACGGCGTCGCCCAACGTCGCCGCTGCGGTCAGCTTGTTCCTGGTGGCGATCCCCGTCTCCCTCCAGGCTGGCACAGCATGGCGGAGGAGCAGATCCAGGCGGTTTCTCCTGCCCCGCGCTGCTTTCAGTCTCAGCTCAACGGGCTTCCCGTTGAGTACAACGTGGGTGGCCGTCCGAAGGGAATTACTTCTCCAGTACACCAAACTCTTCGCTCGTAAGCTTCGGGGAACTGGCAGGGATTTCAACCCTCCCGTTCTTTGTTTCATCGTCCAGGTTAATCTGGCTTTGCGCTTGGTGGCAAGAAGACTACCGCTGGTGTTAAAATAATTCTCATTACTCCGCAGGGCGAATCTGCCACGATAAATATTACCTTTCGCCTCTCCGGCCGCTTGGAAGGAAAATTTGTCTCCTCTCTCACTTCCCGCACTCCCGATTTTGTGTTCCCATTTGACTTCAGCCCCGCAGGAACCCGCACGTTTCACGGTTACGTTCACTGCTACAGATATATCTTTGGACGGCGTCCTAAGCGATGCTGTCACATCACAACCTTCTGCTCTCACCAGGCCCCTAACCTCCACTGAATTATTCGGGGAGTCACGGCCCGGTTTCAAATAGGAAGCAACCCAGTACCACCCAAAATCAGGCTCCGCTGCCCACTCGCCGTGGGTTAATAATTTATACCCATCCACCATGAGCTGAAACATGGCCACGCGCTTACTGGCGTCCATCTTGTAAAGGGCCATCACTCTCGCGTCACTTGGGAAACCCATGGACTGCCACCATTTGGAAGTATGGACAAGTCTTGCTCTTATCTCGCGCCTACGGACTAAATTCACGCAACCTTCAAAGCTAAGGCCTTGTCTGCGGTACCTAAGCTCCAGAACCGAGCAATATCTGTGACGCTGCTTTGTAAGCGAGGCCTGTACCTCAAAAGGTTTGCCGGCAACTGATCCGGAACAGTGTCCCAGAAGCAGCTTTTGGGAAGCTTCTCCGCTGCAGTTTACCTAGAAAGAGGCACACAGGAAAATAAAACAAACAGGTTATCAACAGCAGAAAACATGGACCAATGGCTTAATGGACAATCAAAAGCACTACATTTATCAAATTGTTTTAATCAGGGTATGTTTGAACTACATCTATACCCCAAGGACATTCTCTCTTCCATCTTCTTCCATTCCCAAGATACAAAAGTCTGAGGTCACGTACCAATCGACTCAAGAACGGCTTCTTCCCCGCTGCCATCAGACTTCTGAATGGACCTACCTTGCCTTAAGTGGATCTTTCTCTGCACCCTAGCTATGCCTGGAACACTACATTCCGCACCCTCTTGTTTCCTTCTCTATGAACGGTATAGCGTGCAAGAAACAATACTTTTCACTGCGTCCTCATACATGTGACAATAATAAACCAAATCAAATCAGAAGACATTCACCAGAAAATTCCAGTGTGTCTACATCTGTACAGATGCGTGTCTGTACAGATTTTTCTATTTTCATTGAGTCACAAATTAGTTACACCACACAACGCGACCTTTCAGCCCATTGTATTCATGCTGCTCTCTGCAAGAGCAGAAACACCTGGTTCTACTCCCTCGCCTTTACCCCATTCTCCTGTAATTTTGTTTTCTTTTTAATTTCCATTGTTCCAAAGGTCTAGAAACATGTCTGCTGTTTGGGTCGCTGTCTTTCAGAGGATACATCAGGGCGATTATATAAACGTGTCGATATTTCAGACAAATGCCACCTCCCTCAATTATTCCACACACAATGGTTTGACAATCGCTGCTCTATGGTCAGTGATCACCCACATTAACAAGGGTCCCGGAGACCTGGGGACCAGTTAAGTGTGGCGATCTGCGGCCCCAAAACCTTCGCCGCTGGCAGTGAAGTTGCGGATTTAAATCCCACTCCAAGAAATGGTAACCGGGGAAGATGTATTCAAAACCCAGCACAGTGGTTAGCACTGCCGCCTCACAGTGCCAGGACCCCAGGCATTGACTCCTGGTCACTGTCTGTGCAGAGTCTGCACATTCTCCCCACGTCTGCATAGGTTTCCTCCAGGTGCTCCAGTTTCCTCCCACAGTCCAACAATGTGGGGGAGCAATTCTCTTGAAAACTGGAATAATTCCCACATTTTTTTCAAGCAAGATTTTCAGAATAAGTCTCCCACACTCTGAGTACTGCAGCGTGTCGAGGGTGATTCGCACTGAAAATCAGTGGGCAGGCCTATTCCCACTGGAGAGCCGGCAGCATAGCGCTGAGTGGGCCACTGCGCATGCGCAGATTTGTCAGCGCCGAGATGAACGCGCAGTAGACCCACAGTGCTGCCCTCCCAATCACTGGTCAGCTTAATCGCTGACCAGCTCTGCGTCCCCGCATCGCTGACACTTTGGCCCCCCGCGATCGCTGCCTTCTGGATCTCTCTGAGCAAGACCTGACCCCCCAGCCCCCGGCAGTTCTCATCTCCCTGACCCTCCACTCCACCACTGGCAGTCCCAACCCCTCTCCTCCCAACCAGCCCCCATCAGCCCATTCCCTCCCTCTGCCAATGATCCCTACGCAGAGAGGCAGTAGGATCCCCACCCCCCACCAATCACCCAAAATAGGCCCTGCCTCCTTGGCACTGCCCATACAAGGCTGCGGACCAAGTACTTTCCAGCACTTGGTTTAGAATAGATGGGTGTTTGTTGCCTGACACAGACAGGACGGGGTGAAGGGCCTCCATATGTGCTGTAAAATTCCATGGGTGGGATTTTCCAGCCATGCTTGCCCCAAATTCCCACCAGAGGTCACCAGACTTTTGCGTGGTCTGCCTCCGCCCACCACGATTCCCATGGCGAGCGGGACAGGAAAACTCCGGCCTGTGACTCTATCATGCTGCAGCCTGTACCATCACCATTCATCACTCTAGACTCCAACAGCAACACAGCCTCCCTGAGTGAATAAGAACACACCACCACTCCAGCAACTCTTAGTCCTGCACCATAATAACTGCAACGAACGATCGCGGACTGTTAACGTGGGCGATCTTTCTTCCAATACCCAGACATAGTCGAGAGAGGAAAACAGTTAAAGAAAATGTGTATGTTATCAGAGAAAGGCAATTAAAATATCCCACTAAATTCTGAAATGTACGTCGAAATAGGCCAGATAAAACCTAACAGACGTGGTGGGAATCCTGCATTGGCACCAACTATTCCATAATTCTGGCGCAAATCCCTTCTTATTTTACAGTTCTTTCGTGAGCAGTTCAGATCATAGACTCCCTACAGTGCAGAAAGGGGCCACTCGGCCCACCATTCTGTACCGATCACAATCCCTCCCAGGCCCTATCCCCATAACCCCGTGCATTTACCCTAGCTCGTCCCCCGGTACTAAGGGACAATTTTCGCATGGCCAATCCACCTAACCCGCCCATCTTTGGACTGTGGGAGGAAACCGGAGCATCCGGAGGAAACCCATGCAGACACGGGAAGAATGTGCAAATTCCACACAGGCAGTGACCCGAGCCGGGAATCGAACCTGTGTCCCTGGAGCTGTGAAGCAGCAGTGCTGCCCGAGACGGGAAGGGACAGTAACAATAATTCATAAACTGAGAATAGAAAGGGAAAAAAAAGGCACCAGCTGTCTGCCTTTGGAAGGCAAGTTTAGCAATTGAGACCAATTTTCGTCATTAACATTGAAAACTTACTTACCCCTGGGGCCTGGATCAGAGACACTGGATATAAAAGATCTGAGGATATCCAGTTGTGAAGGAATCAGTGGGCGCTGTGTGCCATTCACAAGCCCTCCCTACCTGAATTGTTGTTGGTATCCTTTTGGACAATGCTTCTACATCATGGTCAAACAGCAGAAAGACCTCCCCTGTTCTCGCTGTGCTCTTCTGTTCGATTGCTGCTCGGAGGTACTGACTCTCCAACCTCACGCTCACATTCGCAACGTATCCATTCCTCAGATTCTGCCCAGAGGACAAGACAGACCATTTACAGACAAATACAGAGCAAGGCCCTCGAGCCTGACCCCCTCCATTCAATAAGACCATGGCTGTAATTTCAAGTCCCACCTTTCAGTCCCTTGTAAATCAATAATCTATCTAGCTCAGCCATCAAAACATTCAAAGACTTTATAAAACAGTTATGTACTAGAGAATGAAGTGTCTAGAACACTTTCATTGAATTATGGAATCATGGAAATGGAACATTAATGAACTGGAGGCAGAGAGTGGGGGTCAATGGGTGCTATTCGGATTGGCGGATGGTGACTAGTGGAGTGCCCCAGGGGTCGGTGCTGGGGCCTCAGCTATTTACCGTTTATATAGATGATCTGGAGGAGGGAACCGAGCGTATGGTGTCGAAATTTGCTGATGACACCAAGATTGGTGGAACGGCAAATTGCACAGAGGGTGTGGAGAGTCTGCAGAAGGATCTGGATAGGCTGGGCGAATGGGCCAGGAAATGGCAAATGGAATTTAATGTTGGCAAGTGCGAGGTGTTCCGCTTTGGTAGGAAAAATGGTAGGAAGGACTTTTACTTACGTGGAGAAAAACTGCAGCAGGCGACGGTGCAGAGGGACCTCGGGGTCCTTGTGCATGAGTCGCAAAAACCCAGCTTGCAGGTGCAGCAGGTGGTCAGGAAGGCGAATGGGATGCTGGCCTTCATAGCGAGGGGGATTGAATATAAAAGTAGGGAGGTCTTGCTGCGGCTATATAGGGCATTGGTGAGGCCGCAGCTCGAGTACTGTGTGCAGTTTTGGGCGCTGTACTTACGCAAGAGTAGGTTTACTAGGCTGATGCCGGAGTTGAGGGGGTTGAGCTATGAGGAGAGGTTGAATAAACTAGGCTTGTACTCGTTAGAGTTTAGAAGAATGAGGGGAGATCTCCTTGAGACGTATAAGATGATGAATGGGATGGATAGGATAGAGGCGGAGAGACTCTTCCCGCTCAGAAAGGATAGTAGGACTAGGGGGCACAGCCTCAAGATAAAGGGGGGGTGGTTTAGAACGGAGTTGAGGAGGAACTTCTTCACTCAAAGGGTGGTGAATCTCTGGAATTCTCTGCCCGTTGAAGTGGTGGAGGCTACCTCGCTAAATATTTTTAAGACGCAGGTTGATGGGTTTTTGATAAGAGAGGGGATTAAGGGTTATGGGGAGAGGGCGGGAATGTGGAACTGAGCCACGACAGATCAGCCATGATCTTATTGAATGGCAGGGCAGGCTCGAAGGGCCAGATGGCCTACTCCTGCTCCTATTTCTTATGTTCTTATGTTCTAAGGTTTTTCTGGGAGATAGCATGGGAACAGTGGGATACAAACGGATGGTTTAGTTGGAAACACATGATCGGTACAGGCTTGGAGGGCCGAAGGGCCTGTTCCTGCGCTGTATTGTTCTTCATTTAGTGGATGAAAAACTCACAGCAAAGCGGGCACCTGATTTGCCACCTTATCAACATCAGAATCTCTTTTCAAATAATTATAGCGCTGGGAACTTGTAATATTGCAGCCAACAATATATACCAAGGAAGCTCGTTCTCAACCCAATCCAGCATCTTCTGTTTTTGTACCACTATCTAGTTTGGTCCCTGCTGAACAATAAAGGATGGCTGCTACAAGTCACATGACCACAGGGTTGGCTCATTGTTCTGGGTGTAACAAGACCAAAATAATTCTTCCCTCAGCCTGTGGAATCTCATCGTACAGATCCCTCATAACCAACAAAACCAGAGAAAGTACAGATGAATTGACTCCCCCAACAAGAACTATCACAAAAAGAGAGAGATCGAAACTCGTTATATGGGAAGAGGTGCTAAAAACCATTTTATCTTTCGCCTAAGGAGGAAACACAGAATTCTGGCCAAAAGCAGAGGAAGTGAGCATTCAGCGATATGTTACATGACCCGAGCCTCTGGCCTTTTTGGGCAATTACAACATGATACCTTTAGTCTAAATGTGGGGCTTACTGGAGATGAAGACACAAGGGTGAGTATTTCATTGTCAAAGCTGGCCAAGAGATGACAGGGGGAGGTCAGATCCAAAGGCACATTTTGTAAATGCACAAAAGCTGGAGGAGCAGACACTGATAGTGAAGGTTCGCATGCATACACCCACCTGGTAATGGTAGGTTCCAGCAGATGAGAACGGAAGTCCAAATTTTTCCAGTTCCTTCACGCTGTGCAGCAGGGTAGTGGTTAGCTGGTATATAGGCGTACCAGTAAAAGTTCTCTCCATCACGACAGAAGCCTGTATGTGTTTACTGCCACTTTGCATTTCAATCATGACGGCTCGATTCTTATTCATGTGATCATAATTCAGAGAGAATCGCCCATCAGTGGGTAAACCTAATCATCAGAACATGCATTCAGCAGATTCTTCAATAGGGTAACCAATGTTTGACGTACATTATGAAAGAAAAACAATTGTCTCCAATAAATACACTCAGGATACCTGCAACCAGAGCAGAGATTAGGAATCCTGCAGTGAGTAACTCACTCCCTGACTCCCCAAAGCCTATTCACCATCTACGAGGCACAAGTCAGGAGTGTGATGGAATATTCTCCACTTGCCTGGATGGGTGCAGCTCCAACAACACTCAAGAAGCTCAACACCATCCAGGACAAAGCACCTTCACTTGACTGGCACCCCTTCCACAAATATTCAATCCCTCCATCATCAATGCACAGTGAGAGCAGTGTGTACCATCTACAAGATGCACTGCAGGAACTCATCAAGATTCCTTAGGCATCGCCTACCAAAACCCATGACCTCTATCATCTAGAAAAACTGTCCTGGCTTGCGACAATTCACCTGTCTTTCATCTCTGACTATCCCTCTCTCCACTCGCACTACCTGTGCCTTGATGACCCGTAAAGACTTGCATTCCAACTATTCTTCACATTCAAATCAGTAATTGTCTTGCAATTGTGTCTTTGCCTATATATAATGTATTTGTGAACCCACCTCTCCACTTCCCTGATGAAGGAGCAGTGCTCCAAAAGCTCGTGATTCCAAATAAACCTGTTGGACTTTAACCTGGTGTTATGAGACTTTTTACTGTGCCCACCCCAGTCCAACGCTGGCAACGCCACCTTATAGAAGGACAAGGACAGCAGACACCTAGGAACACCAGCACCTGGAAGCTCCCCTCCAAGCCACTGACCATCCTGACTTGCCATACACTGACCTATTGCCAGAATCATAAAATCCCTACAGCGCAGAAGGAGGCCATTTGGCCCATCAAGTCTGCCCTGACTCTTTCTGACAGAGTACCTTACCCAGACCCTTTCCCCATGTACCCACACATTTATCATCGCTAATCCATCTAACCTACACATCGTGGGACACCAAGGGGAAATTTAGTGTGGCCAATGCACCTAACCCGCACATCTCTGGACTGTGGGAGGAAACCGGAGCACCCGGAGGAAACCCACGCAGACACAGGGAGAACGTGCAAACTCCACCTGAGGCTGGAATTGAACTTGCCAGCAGTTCAGGTAAGAGGGAGAGAAAGAGTGAGGGGCCAGCTTCTCTGCAGCTTTGGGAATTTTAACTAGAACAGAAAAATGGCTTCAGTGTCCAGGTCACAAGTGAGAACTAGGTGATCTCTTCCACTGGCTGCAGATGTGACCAGACAGGTGAGGACGGCCTCTGTTAGGCCTTCTGGTTCCCAAATAATAGCATCTTTGATTCAAGATAATGGACCAACCTTGAGTGCATTTCTTGCATCCCCCATGTGGACTAATATATTGTTATGCAGCAGGCAACTGTGGTGCAACAGTGAAAAGCAGCCAGCATAATCAAGGACCCCACGTATCCCGGACATTCTCTCTTCCACCTTCTTCCATTGGGAAAAAAATACAAAAGTCTGAGATCACATACCAACCGACTCAAGAACAGCTTCTTCCCTGCTGCTGTCAGACTTTTGAATGAACCCACCTTGCACTAAATTGATTTCTCTACACCCCAGCTATGACTAAAACTCTACGTTCTGCACTCTCTCCTTTCCTTCTCTATGAGTGGTATGCTTTGTCTGTAAAGTGCACAAGAAACAATACTTTTCACTGTGTACATTTGACAATAATAAATCAAATCAAAATCAAATCCCTAGATATATCATAAAATTAGTTCCTAGCTCTGTGTTTTAACAATATGTGAAGATGCTGGCGTTGGACTGGGGTAAACACAGTAAGAAGTCTGACAACACCAGGTTTTAAGTCCAACCAATTTATTTGAGAGGAAACTCACAAGCTTTCGGGGTTTGCCCCGTCACCTGACGAAGGGAGAAACCCCCAAAAGCTTGTGAGTTTACTATCAAATAAATTGGTTGGGCTTAAACCTGGTGTTGGCAGACTTCTTAGTGTGTTATAACAATATGACAGTGGAGAGTCCGCATAGAATGGAGAATGTGTGTGGAGTTTGCACATGCTCCCCGTGTCTGCATGGGTTTGCTCTGGTTTCCTCCTACAGTCCAAAGATGCACGGGTTAGGTTGATTGGCCATGCTAAGTTGGCCCTGATGTGAGGGGGATTAGCAGGGTAAATATGTGAGGTTCCGTATCGGGAATAGGGCCTGGGTGGGTTTGTGGTCGGTGCAGACTTGATGGGCCGAATGGCCTTCTTCTGCACTGTAGGGATTCTACAACAGCCTCAAAGCCTGTCTGGACCCTGGCCTCCTGGGTTGCCACCAGGAGGCTATCTGGAACATGGGGAACTTTGTTTGAAAATAAAGAATTACATTGACAAAAATGGTTGCCTAGGTACCTGTAGCCATCAATTCTTCCAGGTTGTGAGTCACTTTGCCAGTGACCTTGGTCTGGTTTGCTTTGGTCACCTGTAAAAGCTGGAAACATATTGATTTATCATTGGTTTGCCAACAGGCCTGGCCCATTCTCGACTCTTGGCCCAACTCCAGGTGTCCTTCGAACTCAGTCGTTGCTGGGATACTTTGGCTGCCGTTCTGCGTCAAGGTGACAAGCAAATCATGGGCAGCGCTGTCACTAAAAGTGTTGTTGTTTTGAAGGTGCAGTCTGTAAATAACGTCATTGATTTCCACGTTCAGGTTACCTGCAGGCACAGGAGAGAACAGGAGAAACCGATTTGAGAATCAGAAAGCTAACCAGGAGGAAACAAATTATCTTTAAACATTTAGGAGGTCAAATAGCACAGGAAAGGTCCTTCGGCCCATCGAGTCTGCACTTAGAATATCTACCACTAACGATGCGATAATTCCACTTTCCTGCACTTGTCCCATATCCTTGAATATTATGATATTTCAAGTGTTCAACCAAAATACTTTTTTTGAGAGGTTCTAAGCTTGATTATCTTGTTAAAGTCCAACCAGTTTATTTGATAGAAACCCGCAAGCTTTCGGAAACCTGTTCCTTCGTCAGATGGACTTTAACCTGCTGTTGAGAGATGTCTTATTGTGTTTACCCCAGTCCCACACTGGCATCTCCACATCTTGACTATTTTCCCAGGCAGTGCATTCCCACTTAGGAATAAAAAAAGTTTTTCTCAAACTCCTGCAGAATCTCTTTACACTAAAGCTATGCCCTCTCTTGATTGACCCCTTAACCAAGGGGACGGCAGCTTCCTATTCACCCTGTCCACACCCCTCTTAATCTTATACACGTCAATCATGTCCCCGACTCCCTACCCCCTCAGCCTTCTCTGCTCTAGAGAAAGCAATCCAAGCCTATCCACTCTTTCCTTATAGCTCAAATGTTCCATTCCAGGCTCCATCCTGGTGAACCTCCTCTGTACCCCCTCTAGTTCTATCACATCCTTCCCACAGTGAGGTGACCACAACTGCACACAGTACTCCAGCTGCGGTACAACCAGCATTCTTGTACAAGATAATGTGGACAAGATTATTGGAGTAAAAATAGAATATTTGTCCTTGTCTTCTTAGACTTTAAAACCACCAAATTAAAGGTGTGGGGCCAGAACTTTGCAGCATTAGGAAGATACGATAGATATTTGGAAATAGTGGGCAGGACCTGGTGTGGAAGTCTCACCTTCATTTCTGAAAGCACATTTGAATTCAGTGTTAAGTTTTTGCTGTTGGAAGGGTCTCAAGCTGTAGGGTGCAAGTCACACTTGGAGGACGGATAAGGGCTATTTAATTGTCATGCCCTGAGATGTTTTAAATCCCCTACTCTTTGAATAAAAAAACTCATAGAAATCCTACAGTACAGAAAGAGGCCATTCGGCCCATCAAGTCTGCACCAAATACAATCCCACCCAGGCCCTACCCCCATATCCCTACTCATTTTACCCACTAATCCCTCTAACCTACACATGTCAGGACACTAAGGGGCAATTTTAGCACAGCCAAACAACCTAACCTGCACATTTTTGGACTGTGGGAGGAAACCCACACAGACACGAGGAGAATGTGCAAACTCCCCATGGACAGTGACCCCAAGCCGGGAATCGAACCCAGGTCCCTTGAGCTGTGAAGCAGCAGTGCAAACCACTGTGCTACCGTGCCGCTCGTGTCATGTCAAATTGAATTTTTAAAAAACCCTCGTCTTTAATTAACAGATTGACTGCAGTATGTTAGAAAAAATACAGCAGCATCTGGATGTGCAGTTTCATTTGAGTCTTTTGTTGGCATTTCCCCAAGGGCTATTATTGTCATTATGAGTTTCAAGATTTCCAATTATCTCAGCAGGGGTGACTGAGTTCTGCAAGGATATAGCATTGGGCTTCATTGTTGGCTGCTTCTGAATTTACCTTCCACCACAGACCTGAGACACAAGTATTTAAATGCAGATGCCTTGAGCTATCCCCCATCACATGAAAGCACACCGCTCCTGCCAATGCTACAAGAAATATCCATGCCTTGAATTTCCTTGACATACGACTCATGTCTTCACAATGGATCAAATACCAGACATGGTTCTTCATGGCTGGCATTATGACAGAGTGCCTGAACAACTAAAACCTTTGCAAACGAGGAAGGATGAATTGAAGGATGAAGATGGTGCCCTTCTGTGGGGAGTGAGTATTCTTGTCTCCACACTTCCCAGGATGGTATTGTTGGAGGAACTACACAATGCCCACTCAGGAATGTCTAAGATGAAAATGTTGGCTCGCAGCTATGCATAGTGGCCTAGATTATATGCAGACTTAAAAAAGAATGCAATCAATGCCAATAAAAAGTCACTGTCAGCAACCCGGATGCAACCTTGGGAGTGGCTAAGTTGGCCGTGGATGAGACTCCACTTTATTTTGTAGACCATTCTAGGGAAAAATGCTCCTACTTATAGTGGACACACACTCAAAATGGTTAGACATCTATGAAATGAAGTCCACTGCTTCCATTGCAACAACGGAAAAGTTAAGACGAACCTTCCCAACTCACGGTTTGCCAGAGGTGTTGGTTTCGGACAATGGAACAGCATTTACCAGCGAGGCGTTCCAGCATTTCATAGGAATCACAGAAACCCTACAGTGTAGAAGGAGGCCATTTGGCCCATCGAGTCTGCACCGACCATAAACCCACCCAGGTCCTATCCCCATATCCCTACATACTTACCCACTAATCCCTCTAACCTACATATCTCACGACTCTAAGGGGCAATTTTTAGCATGGCCAAATCAAACTCACCCGCACGTCTTTGGACTGTGGGAGAAAACTGGAGCACCCAGAGAAAACCCACGCAGACACAAGGAGAATGTGCAAACTCCACACAAACAATGATCCAAGCTGGGAATCGAACGCAGGTTGCTGGAGCTGTGAAGCAGCAATGCTAACCCACTGTGCTACCGTGTCGCCAAATAACATCAAGCATATCTGTACCATATCGTAGCATCTCTCCTCGAATGGGATAGTGGTTAGGGCTGTGCAAGCTTTTAATGCAGCCATGGAAAAGCAACCAGCAACATCCCAACAGAACAAATTAACACATTTTCTTATTACTTTTTTTTATTATTCATTTGTGGGACATGGGCATCAGTAGCTGGCCAGCATTTATTGCCCATCCCTAGTCACCCAAGAGCGTTTGCGAGTCAACCACATTGCTGTAGCTCTGGTTTCACATGTCGGCCAGACCAGGTAAGGACGGCAGATTTCCTTCCCTAAAGGACATTAGTGAACCAGATGGGTTTTTCCGAACATGGTTTCACGACCATCAGTAGATTCTTAATTCCAGGTTTTGTTTGATTGAATTTAAGTGAAGGAATGCATTTTGAAAAGTCTAATACAGATAGGAAATATGCAGTAAATGGCAGAGTATTGATCGGCAGAGGGATCTGGGTGTACAGGGACACAGGTCACTGAAAGTGGCAACACAGGTAGAGAAGGTACTCAAGGAAGGCATACAGCATGCTTGCCTTCATCGGTCGGGGCATTGAGTTTAAAAATTGGCAAGTCATGTTGTAGCTTTGTAGAACCTTAGTTTGGCTGCACTTGGAACATAGTGTTCAATTCTGGTCGCCAAACTACCCGAGGCTTTGGAGAGGGTACAGAAAAGATTTACCAGGATGTTGCCTGGTATGGAGGCCATTAACTATGAGGAAAGGTTGGAGAAACTTGGTTTGTTCACACTGGAGTGACAGGGGCTGAGGGGAGATCTGATAGAAGTCTGCAAGATTATGAGGGGCACGGACAGAGTGGATAGTCAGAAGCTTTTTCCCAGAGTAGGAGAGCCAATTACTAGGGGGCACAGGTTGAAGGTGTGAGGGATAAGGTTTAAAGGAGATATACAAGGCAAGTTTTTACACAGAGGGTGGTGGATGCCTAGAATTCACTGCCAGGGGAGATAGTGGAAGCAGATATGACAGTGACTTTTAAGGTGCGTCTTGACAAATACAGGAATAGGATGGGAGTGGAGGGATATGGTCCCTGGAAGGGGTTTTAATTCAGTAGAGCAGCACGGTCGGTGCAGGCTTGGAGGGCCAAGGGGCCTGTTCCTGTGCTGTAATTTTCTTTGCTCTTTGAATTCAAATCCTACCATCTTCTGTTGGGGGATTTGAACCTGGGTCCCACAACATCAGCTAGATTAATTCTGGAGTGAAATGGTGGCACAGAGGTTAGCACTGCTGCCTCACAGCGCCAGAGACCCGAGTTCGATTCCCGGCTCGGGTCACCGCCTGTGCGGAGTTTGCACATTCTCCTCGTGTCTGCGTGGGTTTCCTCCGGGCGCTCCGGTTTCCTCCCACATTCTGAAAGATGTGCTCAGTCGGTGGATTGGGCCGTGCCAAATTCTCCCTCAGCGTACCCAAACAGGCGTCGGAGTTTGACTCGGGGATTTTCACAGTGACTTCATTGCAGTGTTAACGTAAGCCTTACTGGCAACTAACAAATAAAATTTCAATAAATAAATAAGTCTAACAATAATACCACTCGACTACCACCTCCCCTATGTACTGAACAGCGCCCTACATGACCAGCAGATAACTCCTGCTGAGTTGCTGATGGGTGGGCATGTTAAAGCAGGTTGGACGGGGAGGATGGAGGCAAAGCAGAGTGCGCAAAAGAAACATCATGATTCTGCAAAAGAACATTCAAAGTCGACGTTGTAGTAAATGCTAAGGATTTTGGGATTAGTGCAGAGTTGGGTTCCATTGGTTGTCATGGTCAGGATGGGCCCAGCATCATAAGAAGTCCAAGTCCAAGGTAAAATACTGATGGAGAGGCAGTGGCATCACTGAGAAGAAGGGAGTCACGTAGAGAAGCAGTGCAGGCAGGTCTGAGTGTCTCCGCCGGTGATGTTGCTGTTGTTGAAAGCAGTGTGGACACTAATCAGTCTGGAGAAGGGTCAAGTCGTGTTCCAGTGGGAACTGGAGAAGTGATCGGCACTGACACGTCTTTACAATTTGGAAGACCCACGACTGGGATCTAGCCCTGTTGTTGAGGCATCTCCTTGCAGAGCTGTGTCACTCCCAGAGGGAGAGGCAATCCCCTGGCAGATTGAACTTGATAATGGGCTGTGCTAAATAGTTCACTCGTGGCATTATACTGTTAATAGTTTAAATCTTTTGGTATGTACTGATAAGGGACTTAAAGGGGGAGGGATGTAATCGCGAGTCCTTTTAAGGAGAGATGTTTCGTGGAGTCATGTGACCGGTTTGGCCAATGTACACGAATCCTGGGGCTGAGTGAAGGTTCTCCCAGGCAGTCTGGAGTCACAGGGATGAGTAACATCTTTCTCACTCTCTGCATATAATTATTCCTGTTGGTCAACGATTCCTTGGTTACTCCATTGCTGGTTGCCACTTTTCCCAAGATATAACACTCGCCATCCAAAATAACCCACCCTCCAAAATATTCTGGCCAATAGCTGTTCTAAGTTTATTTATCAATGTCAGCTGACATTAACACTGCAATGAAGTTCCTGTGAAAATTCACCTCGTCGCCACACTCCTGTTCGGTTACACTGAAGGAGAAATTAGCACGGCCAATGCACCTAACCTGCACGTCTTTTGGACTGTGGGAGGAATCTGGAGCACCCGGAGGAAACCCACGCAGACACAGGGAGAAGGTGCAGACTCCTCACGGACAGGCACCCGAGCCGAGAATCGAACCTGGGTCCTTGAAGCTGTGAGGCAGCAATGCTAACCTCTGTGTCACTGCTAAATCTTCTGATAATTCCGCTCTTTAATCCCAAGTTTCTGCCAACGAATACGACATTTTCAAGTTTGAACCAGTCCCAAGCCAAACACTCACTTCAACCTCCGAACAACATGACATCAATTATTGCAGAGGCTTTTCTCCAAGAGCCTTTTTTTTCTGGGACATTTATAGGTCAAACTAACACTTCATTCCTAGATTACAGACTGTTATTTCTTTTCTGGCCACTGGAAGGTAATGAGAGTTCAACCTAACGTTACATTCACATTTCCTTTTATAGGAACGAGCTTTTAGCTTTTGGAGCATTCCAACTTCTGAGTCACAGAGCGTGCTGTTCAATCTGTGTCCCAGGGCTTGCAACAGAGTTTCCAGTGGGATGATTTGGGAATGGTCAAACAAGGGTATGGATGAGAAAGAGATAAAGCCTATGATAGGGATTCCCAAACGCTGGGACGCCCTCCTTCATCGTCCAAGCTCCGTGGAGACTGGCATGTTGACAAAGACAACAGTCAGTCTCTTAGTTCAGAAGAGAGATGGATTGCCGGGATCCTTTCAGGGTGGGAAAACTGACACTTCTTTTTGCTTCATTGTTTCGTGCGAAGTTGGTACGTTGGAAAGCCAGCATTTCGTGCCCATCTCTAACTGCCCTTGTAATTGGCTTACTAGGGTTTGCAGTCACATGTAGGCCAGGCTGGGTCAGGGTGGCAGATTTCCTTCCTGAAATGCCATGAGTGAACAGATGGGTTTTCGTGACAACTGACAATATTTCATGGTCGCTGTTATTGAGACTAGTGGTGGGATTTTGCAACCCCCCGCTCCCTCCTGAGGCATGCTTTGCAGTGGCGAAGACGCCACCCCATTGGTCAGCAGTGGGATCTTCCAGTCCCACTAATTTCACTGGCTCTCATCCCTACCACCAAGCAATCTGCTGAGGGGTAGGGGTTGGGATTGGGGGGTTCAGGTAAAATCTCCAATAGGTGACTAAACATAGAAACTAGAAGCAGGTATAGGCCATCTGGCCCTTCGAGCCTGCTCCGCCATTCATTCTGATCATCAAATTCGATATCCTGATCCCCTCCTTCCCCCTCCCCCCCGCCCCCATATCCCTGCAGCCCCAAGAGCGAATTCTAATTTCTTCTTGAATTCGGACAACATTGCTGAGAAATTACCTTCGTTGGTATTATTCTGTTGTTTTAAGGTTGCGTCCAGATGCAGGAATTGTGGGATCGTTGGCCCCTTGTTCAGGTTGTGCTGGGCAGTGCCAGTCATCGATAAGGTCACGCCCTCTCGGTGCTCCTTCACGCCCATCAGGTCGATGTCAAAAGCTTTCTCGTCCAACTGCAGGCTGGAAACCAGCAAGTACCTAACGCCAGGCAATGATGCCACGTTAGTGAGATAACGTTACCAAGCCAGAACATTTAACACCTAATTGCACACTTAAAAAACGTACCACAGAAATCTATAAACCAGAGGCCGCGAGTTTAAAAATTATTGGCCACACCTTTCATGAAGCTGAAATAATAAATCATTAACAAATATTTCCTTGGCAGCTACAGATTCCCTAACAAAGAAATAAAATATTCACTTTTGACCCTTGGCTCAGGGCTACATCAATCATTTCCAAACTTTACTCCATTAAGATTGTCAAATTTCATTCTATCACAGAATCCCTAAAGTGCAGGAAGCGATCATTCCACTCATCTGACAATAATTCTGCCCAGGCCCTGTCCTGTAACCCCAGGTATTTACCCTGCTAATCTCCCTGACGCTAAACGGCAACTTCTTGGCATGGCCAGTCAACCTAAACCCACACATCTTTGGACTGTGGGAGGAAACCCACGCAGACACGGGGAGAAGGTGCAGGCTCCGCACCGACAGTGACCCGAGGCCAGGGATCGAACCCGGGTCCCTGGCACTGTGAGGCAGCAGTGCTAACCACCGTGCCGCCCCTTCTGGCACACTATTACTCAGCAACGTGCAACTGGGAAATTACTTGAAACACACTGGGCAGAGTTTTACCGTCCCGCCCACCATGGGAATCGGAGGAGGCGAGTGGCGGACAATGGGATTGTCTGTTAACCTCGGGCGGGATTTTACTGTTTCGGGACGAGTGAGACCGTAAAAATCCCACCCATTATAGAATCGTAGAATCCCACAGTGCAGGAGGCCATTCGGCCTATCGAATCTGCACTGACCACAATCTCATCCTGGCCCTATCCCCATAATCCCATGCATTTACCCTAGCTAGTCCCCCTGACACTAAGGGGTAGTTTAGAAATCCAGGCAATGATGCCACGTTAATGTTCCAAAGCCAGAACATTTAACACCTAATTGCACGCTTAAAAAATGTACCACAGAAGTCTATAAACTAGAGGCCGCGAGTTTAAAAATTATTGGCCACACCTTTCATGAAGCTGAAATAATATATTCTTAAAAAACATTTCACTGGCAGCTACAGACTCCCTAACAAAGGAAAAAAAACATTCACTTTTGACCCTTGGCTCAGGGCTACATCAATCATTTCCAAGCTTAATTCCATTAAGATTGTCAAACTTCATAGTATCACAGAATCCCTACTCCACATATCTTTGGACTGTGGGAGGAAACCCATGCAGACATGGGGAGAATGTGCAGACTCCACACAGACAGTGACCCAGGAATCGAATCCGGGTCCTTGGTGCTGTGAGGCAGCAGTGCTAACCATCGCTTAATGACAACGATGCAAGGTTTGCATTGGAAACTTCCCTCAGGGCACAGCGATCGTATCTCCTGAACATTTTTTAATCACTGGTGTTAGTGTGGCTCAAGGAGAAGCCCTTGAAGCATTGGCACATCTTACAGTTGTACATATTTAAACAGAAACCTGCTGGTCCATTGACGTGTCCGCGACTCACGCGTCACATACTTTACCTCGAATGATGTGCTTTCATTATTAGTTGAAACTGGCCATTCTCTGGCCCGATGAGACAGCTCTGGCGGAGGATAGCTTTAATACCCAGAATTCGGGCAAGCTGCTTACTCTCATTCACCACGTCAAACTCCGTTACCAAAAGATCTTTGCCGTTAGAGTGAAGGTAGAATGTGCCGTTGTAGTTGCTCTCCCCATAATTCTTGGCTGTGGCGAGGGTCTGTGTTTTGTAAGAAAGCGTTTCAATAATTAAATCAAATTACGGTTAATTGCAACAAATCCATGTTTTAGACAGGTTTACTCCTCCTCAGCCTAAAATCCAGGCTGAAAGTACAGCACTGAGAAAATTATCAGGAACATCAAGGAGTTAAATTAAGATTCTATCTATTTGCTCGGGTGAATCTAAAAGCTCCCAGGGACATTTGCGAAATGCAGAAAGCTCTGAGAGCATTCTGGCCACTGATCATTCCTCTCGTCATCGATCGAAGAAAGGTTTGCATAAGGCACTCACTGAGTCTTAAAATGGGTAGCACGCGCTTGGAGGGCTGAAGGGCCTGTTTCTTTGTTCAAGATTGGAAGGAGCCGCCCTTTATCTCATTGCCATTGTTAGTTCTTGATGCACGCTGTGTGCAGATTGATTCTGACTAGATTTTTAAAGCTGGGTTGGGATTATCTGGCCCCTCTGCTGGGTTTTCCAGTGGTGGAGGTGGCTCGCTATTGACTGCTGGTGGGATTTTTCCAGCCCCGCCGAAGTCAATGGTCATTTGTGTTGCTCACCAGTCCCGCCGCTGGAAAATCCCACCCACAGGAATATATTGAAATGAATGGAAGGAAACCCAAAGTGGGTTTGGTTTCAGAGCTCCAATTCCCCTTACCACACGTTTCCCCTTCTGTGTTCGGCCCCAGTAAGAAACTAACTGGGGTACTTGACGTAGAGTGTATAGATAGGGTGGCACGGTGGTTGGCACTGCTGCCTCAGAGCGCCAAGGACCCGGGTTCGATTCCCAGCTTGGATCACTGTCTGTGCGGAGTTTGCACATCCTCCTCGTGTGTGCGTGGGTTTCCTCTGGGTGCTCCAGTTTCCTCCCACAGTCCAAAAGACTGTGCGGGTTCGGTGGAAAGGCCACGCCAAATGCAAGTGAACAGGCGCCAGAGTGTGGCGACGAGGGGATTTTCACAGTAACTTCATTGCAGTGTTAATGTAAGCCTACTCGTGACACCAGGAAGTAAAGTTTAAAATTTAAAAACGAGATCATTACCTGGAATGTATAAGGTAAAGCTGATTGGTAAGGATGGCTGAACTGGGAGTAAACTCTCATCTGATCGGAGGAACCATTCACCTGAAGAGAGAACTAGTGGAACAGAGAAAGGTCAATCAGCATCATCAATTTGTAATAGCTTATTTTGTGAAATATTTCAGCACTGGAGAGACATTCTTCAAATCTCAAAGTTTGAACACATTAAACCGGATTCATTTTTCAGGTTATCCTGGCAATTCTAACAATTAAAAAAAACCTACATCACAGTGAGTTAATTGGATCAACAAATTGTTTTATGAGAGAATTTATCAATTAAAAACACTGCGAATAATAGAAATCTGGCTGAAACAAGCGATATAATCTGGCTCATTAAGTACGTTTGAGGCGGAGGTAGGTTTTTAATCAAGTAAAGGAATAAAGGACAATGGGGATAAGGTGGGAAAGTGGATTTGAGGAGATCTGTCTTGATTCTCAACAAATGGTGGAGTAAACTCGATGGGCCAAATGGCTTACTTCTACTCCTACGGCTTATGGTCTTAGCATCGCGAACAGGAGTGTACAAATGCATGCAGAAGTGTCCGAGTGGCAAAGTCATCTGCGGATTTCCACCTTGGGAAACGCTGATAGGGAATGTGAAACTGAGAACAAATTAGACATGAAAAACAAAATTGAGATTACCCCAAGTTGGGCCACAGTCTTTGGGTGGGATTTTACAGCCTCGCTTGTCCTGAAACTAAAATCCCACCCGAAGTCAACGGATCTTTCCCTGGTCCTGCCTTTACCCGTTCCAGTTCCCGAGGAGGGAAAGTTCTAGCCCTCGTCTTAACCAGAGAATCTCCATCATGATATCAGAGCTGAATAGATCGAGTGGTGCTGAGCTACGTCTATCAGGTACGTTCGACATTCAATCCAGGGGGAGGAATTTTAAGGCCCCTCCCTCTGGTGGGATTTTCCGTTTCCGCCCAAGTCATTGGGCTCGTGAACGGCTCGCCGCAATTTCCAGTCCCATTCCCACCGCAACGGGGCTGAAAAACTCCACCCGTGCTCCGTACTGAGTCTGTCCATCTCAGCTGAAGCGCAGTCGTGGTGTCATGGGTGTGGGCAGTGGAGAGACAGGGTTCCCATTTACCATCTGGTAACCCCTCTTGGAAAGTTCACATTGGAGAAGATAAAGCCTGGGAATGGTCTTAATAAAATGATCAATATTCTACAGGGTACAAACATCACTATGCTTCATATACCCATAAAGTCAGCAATAGAAGGACGTAGCCAATGTCGTATTATACCTCTATGGATATCATAGGGTCATCGTCACAGAGTCGTACACTGCAGAAAAGGTTCTTCAGCCCATCGTGTCTGCAGTAATAATAACTACCACTACAGTTGCACTGATCCCATTTTCCTGTCAGTTCTCTGAGTGGGATAGTGCAGCGAGAGGGCCAGTATCTGGTATTGTCTAAATGCTTTGTGAAAGACCAAACTGTACCTGCCTCTACTACTTCCTCTGGCAGCTTGTTCCAGACACTCACCACCCTCTGAGACACGAAATTGCCCCTCTGGAGCCTTCTGTATCTCTCCCCTCTCACCTTAAACCTATGCCCTCTCGTTTTAGACTCCCCTATCTTTGGGAAAAGATATTGACTATCTAGCTGATCTATTATTTTGTAGACCTCTATAAGACCATCCTTCAGCCTCCTCTGCTCCAAAGCAAAAAGTCCCCGTCTCTCCAGCCTCTCCTTATAACTCAAATCATCAAGTCCCGGTAACATCCTTGTAAATCTTTTCTGCACTCTAATTTAATAATATCCTTTCAAATAATAGGGCGAACAGAACTGTACACATTATTCCAAGTGTAACTTAACCAATGTGTAACTTCAACAAAACATCTCAGCTTCTATATTCAATGTTCTGACTAATGAAATGAAGCATGCTGAATGCCTTCTTCACCACTCTGTTCACCTGTGACTCCACTTTCAAGGAGCTTTGAACCTGTCCCCCAAGATCTCTTTGTTCTGTAACTCTCCCCAACACCCTACCACGAACTGAGTAAATCCTGCCCTGGTTCAATCTACCAAAATGCATCAGCTCGTATTGATCTAAATTAAACTCCATCTGCCATTCATCAGCTCACTGGCCCAATTGATCAAGATCCCATTGTAATCCTAGATAACCTTCTTCACTGTCCACTATGGCACTAATCTTGGTGTCATCTGCAAACTTACTAACCATGCTTCCTATATTCTCATCCAAATTATGAATATAAATGACAAATAACAGAGGACCCAACACCATCCCTGAGGCACACTGCTGGTCACAAGCCTCTAGTTTGAAAAACAACCCTCTATAACCACCCTCTGTCCTCTAGCCAATTTTGTATTCATTTGGCTACCTCATTCTGGATCCCGTGAGATTTAACCTTGTGCAACAACCTACCATGCGGTACCTTGTCAAAGGCCTTGCTATGTAGGCAACATCAACTGCACTGTCTTCATCGATCTTCTCGGTTACCCCGTCAAAAAACTCAATCAAATTTGCAAGACATGATTTTCCACTCATAAAACTATGCTGACTGTCCCTAATCAGTCCTTGAGTCTCTATATGCCTGTGGATCCTGTCTCTCAGAATACCTTCTAACAACTTACCCACCACAGATGTGGGATTCACTGGCCCCCAGTTCCCAGGCTTTTCCCTGTAGCAAAGCACGACATTTGCCACCCTCCAATCTTCAGGCACCTCACCTGTGGCTGTCGATGATTTAAGTATCTCTGCGAGGGAACCCGCAATTTCCTCCCGAGCCTCCCACAACTTCCTGGGATATACTTCATCAGGTCCTGGGGAGTTATCTACCTTGATCCTCTTTAAGACTTCCAACACCTCCTTCTCTGTTATATGTACACTCCTCAAGTCATCACTATTTATTTCCCCAAGTTCCCTAACATCCATGCCTTTCTCAATAAATACTGATGAGAAATATTCATTTAGGATCTCACCCATCTCTTGTGGATCCACACGTAGATGACCTTGTTGATCCTTAACAGGCCTTACTTTTCCCTAGTTACTCTTTTGCCCTTTATGTATTTGTAGAATCTCTTTGGATCCTCCTTTACCAAAAGCAATCTCATATCCCCTTTTTGCCCTTCTGATTTCTCTCTTAACTCTATTTCCTACACCCTCTACACTCTTCAAGAGATTCAGTTGATCCCAGCTGCCTGTGCTTGTCATGTGCCTCCTCCTTCTTCTTGACCAGGGCCTCAATATCCCCGAGTCATCCAGGGCTCCCTACTTCTGCCAGCCTTGCCCTTCACTCGAAGAGGAATGTGCTTACCCCGAACCCTGCTTAATACATTGTTGAAAGCCTCCCACTTACCAGATGTCTCTTTGCCTGCCAATAGACTCCCCCAATTAACTTCTGAAAGTCCCTGTCCGATGCCATCAAAATTGGCCTCGCGCCAATTTCAAATTTTAATTTTTGGGCCAGATCTATCATTCTCCATAGCTATCTTAAAACTAATGGAATTATGGTCACTGGTCCCAAAGTGATGCCTCACTAACACTTCTGTCCCCTGCCCTTCCTTATTTCCCAAGAGGAGGTCAAGTTTTTCCCCTCCTCTAGTCAGGCCATCCACATACTGAATGAAAAATATTTCCTGAATACACTCAACAAATTTCTCTCCATCCAACCCTCGAATACCAGGGTGTCCCAGTCAATGTTGGGAAAATTAAAATCTCCGAATATTACCACCCTATTTTTCTTGGAGCTGTCTTTAATCTTCTTAGATATTTGCTCTTTAATTTCCCACTGACTACTTGGGGGCCTATAGGACAACCCTATCAAAGTGATTTCCCCCTCCTTATTGCTCAGTTCTACCCGTATAGATTCAGTGGGCGAATCCTCAGATATATCCCCTCTCAGTAATGCCGTGATGTTTTCCCCAGGAAAGGTTCGTGACCAGAGTGTGGGCAGGATTGATACAGTCCTGTTGCACCGAGGACAAGACCCCAAACGCAACCAGGAACAACATCCCACAGATCACTGTGAGCGGTGAAAGAAACCTCCAGACAAGGTTACCAGCACAAATTCTGAGCATATCAGTAGAGTACCTTTACACTTCAGATTCATCAATTCCATGCACTTATGTAATGCCAACTAAACATGAACAAGTCTTGTAAATAGTTATGCTTCTTTGGAAGTGGGGCAGTAACTTGAAAGAAGAAAGGGGGATGTTGCAATACGCCTTTCTTCACAGAAGAAATACATGGACCTCTCATTCTCCCAAATTCCTATGAGCACAGGCCCAATCTGCTCAAACTTTCCTTCATCCCAGGAATCTGCCGAGTGATCTTGGAACTTTTTCTTTTGAACTTTACTCCATTTTTAAAGTTACAAAGCCAGTGCGCAGAGTGGACCTGGAGTACTGTGTACAGTTTTGGTCTCCTAGTGCACAGAATGGTCTGGGCAGACCTGAATCTATCTCCTCGCTTGCTCCAAAAACCAAATTCAAACTCAGGCTGAGTCCAATTCATGGTCCCCACAAGACAAATGTACAAGATCCAAGCTGACAAGATGAGACATTGCACCCCATCTTAGGCTTGATTTGACACTTGATCTTAGCCAAAAGGCTGCTTCCAATGCAAGTGTACCCTTCTCTGTAAGGAGACCAAAACAGTACTCTAGGTACGGTCTCACCAATGTCACATATAACTGTTGCAGCACTCCAAAAGTTTGTGAATCCAAATAAACCTGTTGGACTTTAACCTGGTGTTGTGAGACTCCTTACTGTGCCCACCCCAGTCCAACACCAGCATCTCCATATCATGTCGTAGTAAGATTTACCCCTTTTTATACTACATCCCCTTGGGATTTAGTAGTTAGAGTTAAATTGCTGTAACACTTTTTAAACCTTGTCAAAGTTTCTCTTATGACAATTTTTTTTATAAATAACCAAATGTTCAACCAACATTTTGCTTCTAACCTGTGATGTATCCAGCTTATTGATGGTAAATTTGCAATTTGCTCCATAATTAAAATCCTCGTGCTTGCTCTGCATTGCAAAAAGCTCCCCGTCCAGGATCAAAGTGTGAGGGACTCGTATCTGTACACCAAAGAGAAAGAACCAAGAAAGGGGAAGTGGCTTAGTTAGCTGTTCAACATCTTACGAGTAAGCTTGTGAAAGAGCAGATAACAATGGCAATGGCACAAAGGCATGACCTCAGTGTACCTGTAGACTGTGGTCGGTGTCCAAGTGCACAAGATACCAGGAACCTGCCGTGGTAGATTTATTCTGATATTGTCCGCGGAACTTCAAGGCATCTCTTTTATTGATTCTCACTGTTGCTTCTGCCTCAAGTTTTGCCTGTGATGTAAAACATGGAGAAATCTCAGTACTTTCAGAAGCAACAAAAGGCAAATGGCACGTATCAGGGAATTAATTCTGAAAGGAATGGAACTGTATCTAACTCACAACCCCCGGGGACCCAGATTAATCTCATTTATCTGGGCCAGCCAGTAAGTTTTGTAGGTTTCAAATCCATGTTTGGAAAATGCCAATGCTGATTTGAATGAAATCACTATGAACGTAACAATAAGATTATTCCAACACGAGCTTCTTGTGTTATGCTATGAATATCATGGTCCAGAAATTAAAGGGTACTTTGCATGTTCCTCTGTTTGCCACTCTAACCTAGCTGTCACTGTGCTTATTTGAAATGAATATCTGTGCCAAAGACAGGAAGGTCTCACACATACCTTAACTTTTTATCAACTGAAATAATCAGCAAGAGTTTCCAGCTTCATGTTGAACTAAAATAATTATTACCAACGCTATTTGTTGGTTAGGGCATGGCTGGAGTATCATGCACACTTTCTGTCCCCCCGACAAATTGAGTGATATAGTGGCTTTGAGAAAGGTCTGGAGGAGAGCGACAAGAGCAATTCCTAGTTTAGAGCCCCTCAGTTAGACTCGAGGTGGTTGATCTCTTGATCACATTCTTTTGTCATTTTCGTGGGGCGGCACTGTGGTACAGTGGTTAGCACCGCTGCTTCACAGCGCCAGGGATCTGGGTTCAGTTCCAGGATTGGGTGACTGTCTGTGCGGAGTCTGCACATTCTCCCCGTGTCTCTGTGAGTTTCCTCTGGGGGCTCCGGTTTCTTCCAACAGTCCAAACGACATGCCG
Organism: Carcharhinus amblyrhynchos; assembly: GCF_965287045.1. Classification (NCBI taxonomy): domain Eukaryota; kingdom Metazoa; phylum Chordata; class Chondrichthyes; order Carcharhiniformes; family Carcharhinidae; genus Carcharhinus; species Carcharhinus amblyrhynchos. The sequence goes on along the minus strand of NC_137341.1, from coordinate 5,918,250 downwards.
GTTAGGTGCATTGGCCGTGCTAAATTCTCCCTCAGTGTACCCGAACAGGCGCCGGAGTGTGGTGACGAGGGAATTTTCACAGGAACTTCATTGCAGTGTTAATGTAAACATACTTGTGACGAATAAATAAACTTAAACTTATAATTCACTCCCTGAAGAACAAGGCTCCACAATTGTTCATTTCCTGAGATAAGTATTATTACATCATAAAAAAGGTGCTTATGCTATTAATTACAAGCTGTAAATTCCTGTGGTAACTACAATGGGGAGTTAACATGCAAATACAGCAAATCCATAAAACTCAGGGGAGGTTGAGAATGAGATGGTGTTTTCTCAAACTAACAGTCAGCAAATTGCAACAATTCACAGTTCATGGATTATCTCCTCCCTTGTCACAAAGTTGCCGCCCTACTTGTGCATTAATAATGGCACGTGTAGACTCCTTACATGATGGAAGGAAGCCCATTCGACCCATCAAGTCCACATGACAACAATCCCTTCCAGGCCCTATCCCTGTAACGCCACGTAGTACCCTGCTAATCCCCCTGACACTACGGAGCAATTTAACATGGCCAATCCACCTAATCTGCACATCTTCAGATTGTAGGAGAAAGCCCACGCAGACACGGAGAGAAAGTGCATACTCCACACAGACAGTGACCTGACAGGCCAGAGAGGGTCCCTTGGCGCTGTGAGGCAGCAGTGCTTACCATCGTGCTGTAATTTTCAGATACGTTTTCCCAGCGAATTCTAATCAAAAACATTTCAGCATTCCAGTTTCTGAGGTTATTAGAATATTTCCATTGAAATGCAACAGTTGCAGATTCTAACACCCACATGACTGACACTGGGGTTAGCATACTTGCTCTTAACTTATTTTCCATTCTATAAAAAGGCTCATTTATCTTACACTTCACTGCCCTCACTACAATATTTTTCTCCTTATTTCAGATGCTAAGAGAGCAGCTATGTATTTCTATTCAAATTTCAACCTTGAACACTTTTGTAAACAGTGACATATCCTCCATCAGTAAAACTCAAGACTGACATCAAAGGTGAAGTCATAGGTTCACCAGAATTTGTATCGAGGATGTTAATTTATGAGGACAGATGTATTGACTAACTTTATGACCCCTTGAGTTGAGAAAATTCAGGGTTACCACTGGCCAGGAACTGAACTGGACCCAGCCATATAAATACTGTGGCTACATGAGCAGTGGCTGGGAATCCTACGGCGAGTAACTCATCTCCTGACTCCCCAAAATCTGTCCATCATGGACAAGGCACAAGTCAGGTCCCACTTCCTGGATGAGTGTTGCTCCAACAAACACTCAAGAAACCATCCATACAACATTACAGCTCAGAAACAGGCCTTTTGGCCCTTCTTGTCTGCCTAGTCCCACTGACCTGCACCTGGACCATATCCCTCCACACCCCTCTCATCCACGTATCTGTCCAAGTTTTTCTTAAATGTTAAAAGTGACCCCGCATTGACCACTTCATCGGGCAGCTCATTCCACACTCCCACCACTCTCTGTGCGAAGAAGCCCCCCCTACTATTCCCTTTAAACATTTCCCCCTTCACCCTGAACCCATGTCCTCTGGTTTTTTTTCTCCCCTCGCCTCAGTGGAAAAAGCCTGCTTGCATTCATTCTATCTCTACCCATCATAATTTTGTACACCTCTATCAAATCTCCCCTCATTCTTCTACACTCCAGGGAATAAAGTCCTAACCTATTCAACCTCTCTCTGCAACTCAGCTTCTCAAGTCCTGGCAACAAACCTTCTCTGCACTCTTCCAAGCTTATTAATATCCTTCCTGTAATTAGATGACCAAAACTACGCACAATACTCTAAATTCGGCCTCACCAATGTCTTATACAACCTCGCCATAACATTCCAACTCTCGTACTCAATACTTTGATTTATAAAGGCCAATGTTCCAAAAGCACTCTTTACGACCCTATCTACCTGTGATGCCACTTTTAGGGAATTATGTATCTGTATTCCCAGATCTCTCTGTTCTTCGACACTCTTCAGTGTCCTACCATTTGCCTTGTATGTTCTACCTTGTTTTATCCTTCCAAAGTGTAATACCTCACACTTGTCGGCATTAAACTCCATCTGGCATTTTTCAGCCCATTTCTCCAGCTGGTCCAAATCCTCCTGCAAACTTTGAAAACCTTCCTGACTGTCCACTACACCTCCAATTTTCGTATCTTCATCCAGGACAAAGCAATCTACTTAATCAGTGCCTGTTCCCCCAACTTAAAGATTCAACCGCTCCACCACCGATGCACGGTGACAGCAGTGCGTGCCATCTACTGCGCTAATTCACCAAGGTTCCTTTGACAGAATTTTCCAAACCCACAGCCACTACCATCAAGAAGGACAGGAGCAGCAGATAGCTGGAAACTTGGAAGTTGGCCTTCAAGTCACTCACCACCCTGACTTGGGAATATATTGCTGTCCCTTCACTGTCGCTGGGTCAAAATCCTGGAACACCTTCCCTAACAGCACAGTGGGCGTTCCTACACTACATGGACTGCAGAGTTCAAGGCGGCAGCTCACCACCACCTTCTCAGGGGCAATTAGGGAAGGACAATAAATGCTGGTCTAGCCATCTGGATAATTGAAGTCTGCCTCTCACTCTTGGCCTTAACAGGCCATTAACAAAGTTAATTGGTTTCCCTTTGCTTGCAGGTGGGTCACGCCACCATTGCTCTATCGTGCCTCCAGGAATGTGGCCTGGAGGACAGGATGGAGCTTGGGAACAAGCATGCCTCTGTGCCCAAGCCCACTGGAGCATAATAACCCTAGTATAGCAGTGTCGCAGTGGTCAGCACTGCTGCCTCCAGCAGGGACCTGGGTTGAATTCCTGGCTTGGGTCATTGTCTGGGTGGAGTCTGCACATTCTCCCCGTGTCTGCGTGGGTTTACTCTGGGTGCTCTGGTTTTTCCCACAGTCCAAACATGCGCAGTTAGGCGGATTGGGCATGATAAAATGGGTACGGTTATGGGGATAGGGCAGAGGATCTGGGTGGAATGTTCTTTTGGAGAGTCAATCGTCCGAATGGCCTTCTTCTGCACTGTCGGGATTTTATATTTAAATAAACTAACCCCTGGAAGCAACCAATGACACAAAGCTTAGAGGGAATCTGATACCCTGTCCTCAAATGGATTGTGGCTGCTTGGACAATTCGAGCTTTCAGGTCTGAGGTATTTGCTGGGTAGGCGTGTGAGAGGACATGGATATAAGGCAGACCAACAAAGTGAATCATTCTAGATTTGAATAGCTTGAGGATCTGAAGGAACTCCTGTCTTTATGTTCCACCTCAGAGCGCCTGAGCTGTACTCACAGTGTGGTCTGTCCTTGTTCTGAAGCAGACCTCCATGTTCTTTGGAATAACTTCACCATTATAAGGGTGTGCTAACGCGACACAGATCTGAAAGAAAAGATGGGAAATACTGTGTTGAATATTAATGAAGAATACGAAGAGAAGGAACTGTCTTGTACTCTAAATATTGTTGTCAGTGTATCTTCATACCCAAATATTGGCTTTTTTCCCCTTTGGGGAATGGTGGAAGGATTCCTGAGCTGATAATTAGCCCATTGATCTACAATGAATTCTCCTTCCATGGACAAGTCTTGGTACTGGATGCAAACCTGGAGCTTCTGGTCCAGTGGTAGTGGCGCTATCCACTGTGCCCATGTGGCCTCCTTCTGAATATTAAGTTGCTGATTGTATAATCAATAAAAAAAACTAACCAATAAAACAACTGCGAACAATAAAAAAGTAACCCAAGAGGTAGAATTTTGCAGCCTGGTTGCGAAAAAATGCCGTGAGTTGTTCAAAACTCCATTGACTCGGTGGGACTGGAAGATCCCATTGCTGGGAGGGGCTGTCAAATTCAATTTCTAAAAACGTGTATGTCCTGAAGTTAGAGGTGAAAGTCATGAGCGAGTTGGAATTATTAAGATTTGATTTATTATTGTCACATGTATTGGTATACAGTGAAAAGTATTGTTTCTTGCACACGATACTGACAAAGCACATTGTACATAGAGATGGAAAGGGAGAGTGCAGAATATAGTGTGACAGTCATAGCTAGGGTGTAGAGAAAGAACAACTTAGTGTGAGGTAGATCCACTGAAAAGTCTAAGGGAAGAAGCTGTTCTTGAGTTGGTTGGTACGTGACCTCAGGCATTTGTAACTTTTTCCTGACGGAAGAAGGTGGAAGAGAGAATGTCCGGGATGCGTGGGGTCCTGAATTACGCCGGCTGCTTTTCCGAGGCAGCAGGAAGTGGAGACAGAGTCAATGGATGGGATGCTGGGTTTGTGTGAGGGACTGGGCTTCATTCGTGACCTTTTGTCAGATAATAGGAATCCATTCCATCGCAATAGAAGGGGCAGCAGGGTACAAAATTATGAGAGGCATGGATAGTTGGGAGTCTTTTTTCCTAGGGTAGAAATGACAATTATTAGGCTTTGTAGGTTTAAGGTAAAAGGGGGAAGTTGAAAGAAAATGTGAGGGGCAAGTCTTTTACACAGAGACTGGTAAGTGCGCGGCCAGAGGAGATGATAGAACACTTTAGCAATGTTTAAGAGGTATCTTTGACAGATATATGAGTAGGCAGGGAGGAGGGGGATACGGGCCATGTAGAGGCAAAAGGTCTTTAGTTTAGAAAGGTTTGGCGTTGGCTTGGTGGACCTGTTCCTGCGCTGCTCTTCGCGCAACAGTGAGAATAAGAAAATCTTTCAACCACATCCAACCCCCGAGTCGCCAATAGCAGCAAACTCTGCCTGAGCTCATCCTGAGTCCGCTTGGAAAAAAAATCCAAAGAAGTCAAAGACTCTTCACATTTCCTCACAGAGATTGTTACTTGTTGAAGCAATACAGCACTCGCGAAGCAAAAATAAAACAAATTAGTTTCTTGGGCATTCTAGGCAAAGGTGAGCGGGGTGAGAAATCTCAGTCCAGGTGCTCAGCTGTTGAGGTGGACTTTTATTTCTTACGTATGGTTTCTCGGGCTGATATCCAAGGACGAGTGTGTGAACGGTTTCATCTTTGTCATTCACCAAAGCTTTTACTTCCAAAACATAATGCTTCTTCCTCTTGTCAACAGTGAACGTCTCCTGAAGAAGTGTGCTCTGTGGTACTGGCAGCTTAAAAGGGTGTCTACAAAACGAAACACACACATGAGATCAGAGATAAGAGAATGGAATGAATATTGGAAGGATAATGAGTGTGACGATCATGCTGGAATTAAGATGTAAACCGAACAACAATTTGTGCTGAGGAAGGGATTGTCCATTACCACAAACTGATGAACAACTTGCCATTATCCTCGTAAAAAATAGTGTTCACATTCCAACTCCCAGGGAGTTTTAATAAATGGCTGCATTTGTGCAGTAATGTGCACTAAACTCAGCGTGGAAAGTTAGGGCTGGAATTTACCAGCTTAAGGACAAATCTGACTTCCTACAAAGCAACTCAAATACTGGAATTTCACCGGCATGCCTGCCCTGTAATTGGGGCAGGAGTGGCTCGCAGGATGGCATTTTCCTTTGGCCTCGGGCGGGATCTTACGAGCCTCGGGTGGGGCGAGGCAATAAAATTTCGGCAGAGCCCTCTGAAGGTGCGTCGACCGCGGGAGGGATGTTCCGGATTTGGGGCGGGCGCGGTGGAAAATCCCGGCAAATGACTCTTTAAAAAAGGCGCTCTGAAACGCCCTGAGCAAACCACTCAGTTCAGGGGCAATTAAGGGATGGGCAATACATGCCGGCCCAGCCAGCGACACCAGGTCCCGTGGAAGAATCGAAAGAAATATTTGGAGTCTGGTTGTTCACACATTATTCAACAATCGTTTAATGGGCATTAACGACGCACGCTCGTATCCAAAAGAATCACTTTTCAGAATCTTTTCCCAACACAGCTCCAGCGGGGTCAATGTGAAAGTGATACTGAGGGACGTATTCCGATCGGGTTACAGCACTTTCTCACCTAAACTGAATTAACGCACGGTTCTGGAACAACATCCTTTCCCTCTTCAATTCCTCGATCTGTCCAATCAGCTGCACTATCAAAGGTGGACTCTTATTGTCCGTCCACCGGGCGACCGCCGCGAGACTTCTTTTCCTCTTCGGCTGTAAGTTAACGGCAAATTGTCAGACTCCGCGATAAATAGCGGTTCCCCCGGAACGAGGGATGTACAGCTCGCCTGCTACGTATCGACAACCCGCCAAACCTCAGCGACTCTGCCAAAGCCCCAAGACATTCTCCCTTTGATCCTATCTTTGACACACAGGAAACCACTTCAGTGGATGTTTCTCTGTTCAATGTGGCACACATCTGGCTTCACCCAGCCGAGAACGGGTTTATCGGGATGCCAGAAGAGCCAACAGCTAGGCTGAAACTGGCTTGAACGAAGACTAAACGACTCCAGCCCTCCTGGATTTAAGCATTGCATTTCCATTAAGTTTTACATCTCAAATTTTAACGACTGTTAGGAAAATGCATTCAAAGCATGATAGCCATCAAAAATAGTTGATGGAAGGCTTTTTTTTGGGCAAGCAATTTCTGCTCTTTAACATTCACTCCTGTAGTTTCTGAGGCATGGGAGTGAATGGTCTGGGATGGTCACTAAAATCTGGTATTTCCTCATGTGGAGATGTTGGTGTTGGACTGGGGTAAACACAATAAGAAGTCTCACAACACCAGGTTCAAGTCCAACAGGTTTATTTGGTAGCAAACCAAGAGTGAATATTGGACCCTTAGAGGATGAGAGGGGGGATTTATTGGTGGGAGATGAGGAAATGGCTGAGGCCTTAAATAAGTATTTTGCCTCGGTCTTCATGGAGGAGGACGCCAGTAGTTTGCCGGGTATTAAAGATAGAAGGATGGTAGGAGTTGAGGGCCTGAACGCGATTACTGTCACTAGAGAGGTAGTGCTTGATCGACTAGTGGGACTGATGGTGGACAAGTCCCCAGGACCGGATGGAATGCATCCCAGGGTTCTGAAGGAAATGGCAGAGGTGATAGTAGATGCCTTAGTGATTACTTACCAAACTTTGCTGGATTCTGGGGAAGTGCTGGAAGATTGGAAAATGGCTAATGTTACGCCGCTGTTTAAAAAAGGTAGTAGGCAAAAGGCAGGGAATTATAGGCCGGTTAGTTTAACGTCTGTTGTTGGAAAAATGCTTGAATCCGTCATCAAAGAAGAAATAGCGAGGCACCCGGAAAGGAATGGTTTGATAGAGCAGGCACAGCACGGATTCGTTAAGGGGAAGTCATGTTTGACGAATTTATTGGAATTCTATGAGGATGTGACGAGTGCGGTCGACAGAGAGGAGCCGATGGGTGTGGCGTTTCTCGATTTTCAAAAGGCGTTTTGGTAAGGTGCCTCACAAAAGGTTGCTTCAGAAGGTTAGGATGCACGGAGTTGGGGGTAAGGTGTTAGCGTGGATAGAGGATTGGTTGTATAATAGGAGGCAGAGAGTTGGTATCAATGGGTGCTATTCTGATTGGCGGTTGGTGACTAGTGGAGTGCCCCAGGGATCGGTGCTGGGGCCTCAGCTATTTACCATTTATATAGATGAAGTGGAGGAGGGGGCTGAGTGTAGGGTGACGAAATTTGCTGATGACACGAAGGTGAGTGGAAAAGCAAATTGTGCGGAGGGTGCGGAAAGTCTGCAGAGGGATCTGGGCAGGCTGAGCGAGTGGGCGAGGACCTGGCAGATGGAGTACAATGTTAGCAAGTGTGAGGTTATCCACTTTGGCGGGAATAATAGTAGGAGGGATTACTATTTAAAGGGCGAAAAGCTGCAGCACGCTACGGTGCAGAGGGACCTGGGGGTCCTTGTGCATGAGTCGCAAAAACCCAGCCGACAGGTGCAGCAGGTGATCAGGAAGGCGTATTTGGTAGTAAACACCACTAGCTTTCGGGGTTTGCTGCTTGGTCAGGTGGGTGGGAACTTACCACCCACCTGATGAAGGAACAACGTTCCAAAAGCTAGTGGTGTTTAAGAACATCAGAACATAAGAAATAGGAGCAGGAGTCGGCCATTGAGCCCTTCGAGCCTGCCCCGCCATTCAATAAGATCATGGCTGATCTGAAGTGGCCTTTATTGCGAGGGGGATTGAATATAAAAGTAGGGAGGTCTTGCTGCAACTGTACAGGGCACTGGTGAGGCCGCAGCTGGAGTACTGTGTGCAGTTTTGGTCGCCGCACCTGCGCAAGGATATTTTGGCCTTGGAGGGAGTGCAGAGGAGGTTCACTCGGCTGATACTGGAGATGAGGGGGTTGGACTACGAAGAGAGACTAAATAGACTGGGTCTGTACTCATTGGAGTTTAGAAGGATGAGGGGGGATCTTATAGAGACGTATAAGATAATGAAAGGGATGGATAGGGTAGAGGTAGAGAGATTCTTCCTGCTCAGAAAGGACACCAGGACTAGGGGGCACAGCCTCAAGATAAGGCGGGGGGGGTAGTTTAGAACGGAGTTGAGGAGGAACTTCTTCATTCAAAGGGTGGTGAATCTCTGGAATTCTCTGCCCGTTGAAGTGGTGGAGGCTGCCTCGCTAAATATATTTAAGTCACGGGTAGATAGGTTTCTGATAGACAGGGGAATTAAGGGTTATGGGGAGAAAGCGGGAAAGTGGAACGGATCCAGTTCAGATCAGCCATGATCTTATTGAACGGCGGGGCAGGCTCGAAGGGCTAGATGGCCGACTCCTGCTCCTATTTCTTACGTTCTTAAATGCCACTAGCTTTTGGGACGTTGTTCCTTCGTCAGGTGAGTAGTGAGCTCCCACTCACCTGACGAAGGGGCAAACCCCGAAAGCTAGTGGTGTTTACTACCAAATAAACCTGTTGGACTTTAACCTGGTGTGGCGAGACTTCTTAATGTATTTCCTCACCAGGTATCGCAGATGTGCCAAGTTCAGTTACTTTGAGATGTGAGATTGGCATTGTGTCTCAGCCTTTTGGTTCAGATTGAGGGTGGACTGTTCCGATCCCACTGACCACAGGAATCATAGCGGGCAGAAACGGATCACACAAAGACGCATTGACCTTGGTCACGATTTAGCTCAGCTGGCTGGACGGCTGGTTCATGAAGGGGAACAATGCCAACAGCGCCTGTTCAATTCCCATACCGGCTGAAGTTATTCATGAAGGCCCCACCTTCTCAACTTTGCCCTTCATCTGAAGACTAGTCTTAGAGTTGTAGACATACAGGTTGATAGCATGGAAATAGGCCCTTTGGCCCAACCTGTCCACGCCAGCCATTTTTTAAACCCCTGAAATAGTCCCAATTGACCGCACTTGGCCCATATCCCTCTATACCTATCGTACCCATGTAACTGTCTCAGCGCTTTTTAAAACACAAAATTGTACCGACTACGACCTCTGGCAGCTTGTTCCACACATTCACCACCCTCTGTGTGTAAAAATTGCCCCTCTGTACACTTTTGTATCTCTCCCCTCTCATCTTAAACCTATGCCCTCTAGTTTTTGACTCGCCTACCTTTGGGAAATGATATTGACTCTCTAGCTGATCTCTGCCCCTCATTATTTTATAGACCTCAATAAGATCACCCCTCAGCCTTCTACGCTCCAGAGAAAAAAGGCCCAGTCTAGCCAGCCTCTCCTTCTAACTCAATCCATCAAGTCCTAGTAGCACCCCAGTAAGTCTTTTCGGCACTCTTTCTAGTTTAATCATATCCTTTCTGTAATAGGGTGATCAGAATTGTACACAATATTTCAAGTGTGGCCTTACCAATGCCTTGTCCAACTTCAACAAGACATTCCAACTCCTGTATTCAATGTTCTGACCGACGAAACCAAGCATGCCAAATGCCTTCTTCACCACAGTGCCCACCTATGACTCCACATTCAAGGAGCTATGAACCTGTACCCCTAGATCTCTTTGTTCTGTAACTCTCCTCAATGCCCTACCATTAACTGAGTCAGTCCTGCCCTGGTTCAATCTACCAAAATGCATCAGCTCGTATTTGTCTAAATTAAACTCCATCTACCATTCGTCATTTAACCTGAGGGGCTGTTAATCCTCAGGTTAAATCACTACCCCTCAGCTCTCTCTCTGAAAAAGAAACCTTTGGCGACTTTTATCTGTGTTTTATGAAATACAATTTTGAGAAGTGACCTTATACAGGGGCAAACAAGTAGATGATACAGAAACAGATAGTCCAAACACTTGTATTACACACGACTAGCTTTAACTGGTGAAACGTAGCTTGCTAACCTTTATCAGGAGTTGTCCTTTAATCAGACGGGACCACACGATGGCCCAGTGGTTAGCACTGCTGCCTCACAGTGCCAGAGGCCCGGGTTCAATTCCAGCCTCGGCTCACTGTCTGTGTGGAGTTTGCACATGCTCCTGACGTCTGTGTGGTCTTCCCCCACAGTCCAAAGATGCTAATTTGTCAGGGGATTAGCAGGGTAAATATAGGAATCGGGCTGGGTGGGATTGTGGTCAGTGCAGACACGATGGGCCAAATGGCCTCCTTCTGCACTTAAGGATCCTATGATTCTAAAATGGAATATTTAACTTAATGAAGAAAATAAGCAAATATTGCAGATGTTGTCTGTGTGGAGTTTGCACATTCTCCCCGTGTCTGCGTGGGTTTCCTCCCACAGTCCGAAAGACGTGCTGGTTGGGTGCATTGGCCGTGCTAAGTTCTCCTTCCATGTACCTGAACAGGTGCCAGGGTGTGGTGACTAGGGCCATGCTAAATTGTCCCTTCATGTCCCAAGATGTGTAGGTTGGGGGCACTGGCCATGTAAAATGAATAGGGTTATGGGGCTAGGGCAGGGGAGGAGGCCTGGGTGAGTCGCTCTGTCAGAGACTCGATGGACCGAATGGCCTCTTTCTGCACTGTAAGGGTTCTATGATTCAGACACTATTCAACATTGAAAACAGGCTTCCAAGCAGAGTAGAAACCACATGAATTTAATGTGTTGGATGTGAAGAAATATCTCACAAGTGGGTCATGAGTTGCACCGTCCAGTCCTCCTCTCACTCACACAGTCTGAAATCTCACCTGCTCCCTCTCTGTGTAGCTGGCGGTGAGATTCAACTCCTTCTTCTGATGCTTCAGCCAAAACCAGGCAGATTTCACTTTCTCTTTGCTTTCCACAATGATTTTGTTTTTAACCGGCAGGTTCCAAAGGGAGACCACCTCACTGTGGCTTCTGAACGAGCTCTCCGAAATGTACCCGAAAGTCGAGGCCTGGCAAAGAAACACGAAGAACACTTTCATTGAATCGACTCGTTAAACCAGAGCTCCAATTTGTGGTTCGCTTTGTCCTTTGGGTCTCACCAGTTCTGTGGTTGAAATAAAACTGTAAACAAAGAGGACGTTAACGTTTCACAGACACGAAACAACTGACCCCACAGCGTGGAACCTACAATTTCCCGACACTCCATCATTAACACTGGCATTTACAGTCACCCCCATTTCCAGAGTGGTCATTTTGTGTTGGAAAATCTTGGAGAACGAGCTGAGATTTTCATCAGCAATGCTGGACATTCTCCATCCCACACCCCCGCAGTCATTTAGGGAGGCATGGTGGTTAGCACTGCTGCCTCACAGCGGCAGGGACCCGGGTTCAATTCCAGTCTGTGTGGAGTTTGCACATTCTCCCCGTGTCTGCGTGGGTTTCCTCCGAGTGCCCCGGTTTCCTCCCACACTCCAAAAACGTGCGGGGTAGGTGCATTGGCCGTGCTAAATTGCCCCTTAGTGTCAGGATTAGCAGGTTAAATATGTGGGGTTACGGGGATAGGGTTTGGGTGGGATTGTTGTCGGTGCAAGCTCGATGGACCGAATGGCCTCCCATCTGGACTGTAGGATTCTATGGATTCCTAAAACCCTAACAGGGTTGGACAGGGTAGATTCAGAAAGAAGGCTCCCAATGGTGGGACAGCCCAGAACTAGGAATCATAGTTTGAGGACAGGGGATAAATCTTATAGAACTGAAGCGAGGAGGAATTTATTCACCTGGGGAGTCGTGAACGTGTGGAATTCACTACCACAGAAAGTAGCCAGACCAAAACGTTGTGCGATTTCAAGAAGAAATTAGATACAGCTCTTGGGACTCAAGGGATCAAGGGTTTGATTCCTGGCTCGGGTCACTGTCTGTGTGGAGTTTGCACATTCTCCTCGTGTCTGAGTGGGTTTCCTCCGGGTACTCGGGTTTCCTCCCACAGTCCAAAGATGTGCGGGTTAGGTTGATTGGCCGTGCTAAGAAATTGCCCCTTAGTGTCCAGGCATGCGTGGATGAGTGGGTATAATATGTTGGGATATGGGGGTAGGACCTGGGCGGGATTGTGTTCGGTGCAGACTCGATGGGCCGAAGGGTCTCTTTCTGCACTGTAGGATTCTTTGATTTCTATGATATTGGGTGGGGGGGGGGGCGGTGGTGGTGGAAGGGGAAGAATCAGGATATTGAATTTGATGATTAGCCAAGATCAAAATGAATGACAGAACAGGCCTGTAGGGCCTCTAGTTTCAATCTCTGCTCAACTGCACTCTAAATTCCCATTTCATTTCAAATTAATCTCATTTGGAGCAGAGTGTGACTTCAGTGATGAACAGCATTGCTTGCTTCTGCTTCACAGCATTTGAATAAAAGATAAAGGGGGTAACATGATTTGCCACAGGATGTCAAAGTCCCAAAACGCAGGTCTGAATGTTCTGGCGGGAAAACACAACTGCTCACATGGGATTTCTCAGGGCGGTGGCGGCCCCAAGGATAGGCTGGAAATTGGGAGGAATCCCGTCCTTGGCTGTTTCGGAGAGTCCGGCCCGGAGAAATGGCGAGGGAGGCCCTCGGCGTCGCAAGGTTCTCCGTGTCGGAGGCATGGCGACCCTCAAACCTCCTCCAATCTCAGCAGCGCCAGCGGCTGCAGTGGTCACTGCCGGAACTGCAACCAGCTGGGAGACTCATCGATGGTCCCAGCTCGTCACCAGGGCCAGTCAGGTGGGACCTGGGGGGGGAGTTGGCAGGTGGTTGGTGAGGGGGGTTGCTGGTTGGCAGAGAACCGGGAGGTAGAAAGGGAGCAAGCTGCAGAGAGAAACACCGGGGACAAACAGGCACAGAGAGAATCATAGAATCCGTACAGCGCAGGAGGCCATTCGGCCCAGCGAGTCGGCACTGACCACAATCCACCCAGGCCCTCTTCCTGTCAACCCACACATTTACTCTGCTAATCCCCTGACATTCGGGTCAATTTAATGAGGCCAGCACGTCTTTCTGTGAAAGTCAGTGAAAGTTCCAGACAGTACAGCTCTGTAACGTTTAAAGTTTTTTGAAAATTAGTGTCATAAATAGGCTTACATTAACACTGCAATAAAGTTACTGTGAAAGCCCCCTCGTTGTCACACTCAGGCGCCTGTTCATAGAACATTACAGCACAGTACAGGCCCTTCGGCCCTCGATGTTGCGCCGACCAGTGGAACCAATCTAATGACCCTCTAACCTGAACTATTCCAATGTTATCCGTATGCCTATCCAATGTCCATTTGAATGCCCTTAAAGTTGGCCAGACCACAACTACTGCAGGCAGGGCATTCCACGCCCTTACTACCCTCTGAGTAAAGAACCTACCTCTGACATCCGTCCTATAATTACCACCCCTTAGTTTAAAGCTATGTCCCCTCGTGTTAGCCATCACCATCTGAGGAAAAAGGCTCTCACTGTCCACCCTATCTAATCCTTTGATCATCTTGTATGCCTCAATCAGGTCACCTCGTAACCTTCTTCTCTCCAATGAAAATAACCTCAAGTCCCTCAGCCTTTCCTCACAAGACCTTCCTGGTAAACCTCCTCTACACCCTTTCCAATGCCTCCACATCCTTCTTATAATGCGGCGACCAGAACTGTACATAATACTCCAAGTGCAGCTGCACCAGAGTTTTGTACAGTTGGAACATGACCTCACGGCTCCGAAATTCAATCCCTCTACCAATAAAAGTTAACTCACTGTACGCCTTCTTAACAACCTTACCAACCTGGGTGCCAACTTTCAGGGAGCTATGCACATGTACCCCGAGATCTCTCTGCTCGTCAACACTACTAAGAGTCCTTCCATTAGCCCTATATTCTGTACTCCTGTTACTCTTACCAAAGTGAATCACCTCACACTTTTCCGCATTAAACTCCATTTGCCACTTCTCGGCCCAGCTCTGCAGCTTATCTATGTCCCTCTGCAAACTGTAACATCCGTCCTCACTGTCTACAGCTCCTCCAACTTTGGTGTCGTCAGCAAATTGACTAATCCATCCTTCTGCACCCCCATCGAAGTCATTTATAAAAATGACAAACAGCAGTGGCCCCAAAACAGGTCCTTGAGGTACACCACTTGTAACTGAACTCCAGGTTGAATATTTCCCATCAATTACCACCCTCTGTCTTCTATCAGCGAGCCAATTCCTGATCCAAACTGCTAAATCACCCTCAATCTCATACATCTGCATTTTCTGCAGTAGCCTACCATGGGGAACCTTATCAAAAGGCTTTACTAAAATCCATATACACCACGTCAACTGCCTTACCCTTATCCATCTCTTTGGTCACCTTCTCAAAGAACTCAGTAAGGTTTGTGACGCACGACCTACCCTTTCACAAAACCATGTTGACTATCCCAATCAATTTATTTCTCTCTAGATGATTATAAATCCTATCCCTTATAATTCTTTCCAAAACTTTGCCCACAACAGAAGTAAGGCTTCCGGTCTATAATTCCCAGGATGGTCTCTACTCCCCTTCTTGAAGAAGGGGACAACATTTGCTACCCTCCAGTCTTCCGGCACTATACCTGTACCCAATGACGGCATGAAGATCAAAACCAAAGGCTCTGCTATCTCCTCCCTAGCCTCCCAGAGAATCCTAGGGTAAATCCCATCCGGCCCAGGGGACTTATTTATTGTCATACTCTCAAGAATTGCTAACACCTCCTCCTTATGTACCTCAATCCCGTCTAGTCTACTACCTGGTGTCTCAGTATTCCCCTTGACGACATTGACTTTTTCCTGCGTGAATACTGACGAAAAATATTCATTTAGTGCCTCTCCTATCTCTTCAGGCTCCACGCACAACTTCCCACTATTGTCTCTGACTGGCCCTAATCTTGCCTTCGCCAATCTTTTATTCTTGACATACCAATAGAAAGCTTTAGGGTTCTCCTTGATCCTATCTGCCAAAGTCTTCTCATGTCCTCGTCTAGCTCTTCTTAACACTCTCTTTAGCTCCTTCCTGGCTAATTTGTAACTCTCCAGTGCCCTAACTGAGCCTTCATGTCTCAGCTTTATATAAACCTCCTTCTTCCTCTTCACCAGAGATTCAACTTCTTTAGTACACCATGGTTCCCTCGCTCAACCACTTCCTCCCTGCCTGACAGGTACATATTTATCAAGGACTCGCAGGAGCTGCTCCTTGAATAAGCTCCACATTTCAGTCGTTCCCAGCCCCTGCAGTTTCCTACTCCAACCTATGTATCCTAAATCTCGCCTAGTAATTACCTTTCCCCCAGCTATAACTTCTGCCCTTCGGTATATACCTATCCCTTTCCATCATTAAGGTAAATGTAACCAAATTGTTTAGGTACATTGAGGGAGAATTTAGCACGGCAAATGCACCCAACCATCACGTCTCTGGATTGTGGGAAGAAACTGGAGCATCCGAAGAAACCCATGCAGACACAGGGCAAACATGCCAACTCTGCACGTGACCTGAGACCAGAATTGAACCGGGATCCCTGGCGCTGTAAGACAGCAGTGCTAATCACTGTGCCACCCAAAACAGATTATGTCATGTGTTTTAACATGTGACAGTGCTTCATTTCAGACTTTATAATTTGTCAGTGTCTCTGTTCCCTTGCACACGCAAGTCATTTGAGTCTCTCAGTCAGGGACCAAGGGTACTCAGATTATTGGAGGCACTGCAGGCACTTAAAAGTAGCAGACAGGACCTGGCTCTGGAATACTCACCCCCATTTCTGATCGATCCTAATTTTGCCAGCTGGGGAAAGGGGATATTCTGTGATGTCCACAGGCACAAAGTATAAATTGGTTGGGCCATAGAACATAAGAAGAATCAATTCTCCCTCCAGTAAAGGGTTCAACCCACAGTACGGTTCGCGACTCTTCAGGGGAGACAAAAATATTCACCAAAGGCAAATATAATATACAGGGCTGTTAAACTATCAAATTCTTTAAATTCACCGCCCTTTAAAATTTGAAGAGAATTTCTACCAGTGTCCGTGCGACTACAGAGTTATTTCTGGCAGTTTCAACACATTTGTTGATGTAACTCGTTTGAGAAGGCAGGGCTTCCGTGAATAACTTCAGCTATTACCAGAAGGATGTGGAGGCTTTGGAGAAGGTACAGAAGAGGTTGACCAGGACGTTGCCTGATCTGAAGGGAATTAGCTATGCAGAGAGGTGGGATAATCTCAGTTTGTTCTCAACAGAGGTTGAGGGGTGACCTGATAAAGAGGTTCACGAGATGATGAGAGGCATGGACAGAGTGGATAGTCAGATGCTCTTCCCTGGGGGGAGAAAAATCAAGTACGAGGGGACAGAGGTTTAAAGTGCACGGGGAAAAGTTTAGAGATGTGCAAGGCAAAAATATTTTTTACACAGAGGATGGTGAGTGTCTGGAACGCGCTGCTCGGGGAGGTGGTGGGAGCAGGTGGGATAACGGCATTTAAGGGGCAACGAGTTGAATACATGAATAAGATGGGGGAATGGAAGGATACGAACTCTGAGTGCATGTGGTTTTGGCAGGCATCATGATTAGCACAGGCGGGCCAAAGGGTCTGCTCCTGTGCTGTACCGTTCTTTGTTCCACATAAGTTAGGTCAAACAACCTTACGTTGCTCAGTGCATTTAAAAGGATGAATCAATGGTGGTGAACTGTTATCATTCCGTGACTGGAGAAACAGGGCATTGGGAACATTCCTGTTTTATGAGGTGAAGTGCTCGTGAGGTTGTTATCTGATATCAACATTGATACCTGCTCCCCTCACTGTTACTTTTACCACAAAGTTCACTATACTGATAGATGTTAAAAAAAGGGAATGGTCTACCTTAGCAGCTTAGCTCCACAGTAGATTCATCATCATAATTCTCGAAGTGAGATTGTTTGGAAGATTCAGAGAGCTGCATTCTGACGAGTTATAATTTCCAACTACGTGCACTTAAATGATCCAGTTTTGTACTGATTCGGAATTTACCAGTGCTCGAGCTATGTGCTTCTGAAATAAAATTATTCTGAAAAGCCCACCATTTGTACTGCCTCAGAATTTTTTTTATAAGAATCCCTACGGCGCAGTAGGAAGCCATTCGGCCCATCGAGCCTGCACCGACAACAATCCCACCTAGACCCTGTAACCCCGGGTATTTACCCTGCTCATCCCCCTAACACCAACCATCAATCCAGCATGGCCAACCAACCTAACCTGCACAGCTTTGGAGTGTGGGAGAAAACTGGAGCAACCGGAGGAAACCCACACAGTCACCCAAAGGGCAGCACAGTGGTTAGCACTGCTGCCTCACAATGCCAAGGACCCGGGTTCGATTCCCGGCTGGGGTCACCGTCTGTGTGGAGACTGCACATTCTCCCGGTGTCCGTGTGGGTTTCCTCCGAGTGCTCCGGTTTCCTCCCACAGTCCAAAGATGTGCGGGTTAGGTGGATCGGTCATGTTAAATTGTCCCTTAGTATCAGGGGGACTAGCTAGGTAAATGGATGGGGTTCTGGGGATAAGGCCTGGGTGGGACTGCGGTCGGGGCAGACTCGATGGCCCGAATGGCCTCCTTCTGCACTGTAGGAGTCTATGATCGAAGGCCGGAATCGAACCCGGGGTGCTGCTGCTGTGAGGCAGCAGTGCTAACCACAGTGCCACCAGTGCTTAAGTTATATGCTTCTAAAATAAAATGATTCTGATTAACACACAGCATAATATGCACAAAGTGAAAGTATCAACGTCCCCCAACCCAGCACCGCCTGTAAAGGAAGGGGAGACTTGTTACTAACCTTTAGATAAGTGGTGCTGGGAGTGTGAATGTGGATCCTTCCTTCCAATTTATTTCCTTTGTTTTTATAGTAGGTATAGATCACCAGATCCTTCACCGACACGGCTTTTGCTGCTGTTATTTCCAAACTCGATTGGTAAGCGCGGACGTGAGGTTGGTTCAGTTTATGTGATGTATGAAGATAAAGCCAAGGTGTATCTAGCTTCAGGGAACCTGATCAAACATGGGGGAACAAAGTTTTACAGTAAGTACACCCACTGCCAATCCAACACCAGACTATCGTGTCATTAATTACGCGTGAGATTTGTCTTAGTGCGTTGTAGCTCTACAGTCAACAGCTATGGCATTCAGAAGACTGATCTGTTACAGACCATCAACGGGGCGGCATGGGTAGCACAGTGGTTAGCACTGCTGCTTCAGGGACCTGGGTTCGATTCCCGGCTCGGGTCACTGTCTGTGTGGAGACTGCACATTCTCCTCGTGTCTGTGTGGGTTTCCTCTGGGTGCTCCAGTTTCCTCCCACAGTCCAAAGATGTGCGGGTTAGGTTGATTGGCCATGCTAAAATTGCCCTTGAGTGTCCAGGGATGCGTCGGTTAGAGGGATTAGTGGGTATAATATGTAGGGATATGGGGGTAGGGCCTGGGTGGGATTGTGGTCAGTGCAGACTCGATGGGCCGAAGGGCCTCTTCCTGTACTGTAGGGTTCTATGATTATCAACCGATAAACAGGGCAACTTTTAACAAATCAATTCCCCACCTTCCCTCGAAGTGCAGGCTTTTTTAAGAAAAATTCTCAGATCTACATTTCCAAAGTCCTTCTCTGTACATCTTAAGTTCTCAGGTCCTGCTGATCCACAAATGATGGGATGCCCCCTTAAAGCTGAGGTGAGGGAGAATTTCTTCAGCTGGAGGGTGGCGAATGTGTGGAACTCATTGCCACAGAGGGGACCAAGTCATGAAGTGTCTTTAAGGCAGAGACAGATAGTTCTTGATCAATAAGGAGATCAAGAGTTACAGGGAGAAGGCAGGAGAATGGGGATGAGAAAAATATGAGTCATGATTGAATGGCAGAGCAGACACGATGGGCTGAATGGCCTAATTCTGCTTTTATAAGTTATGGTCTTTTCAAAATTTTAACAAGAAGAATTCACCTGTTGCCTGGACTCTTTACGAGCAGTAGTTTGACCGACGGTTAAAATAACAATTTGTCTCAATGACTTCAACGGGATGCAACACTGCCATTTAACTTAGGCCCCCACTCCTCTGGAGCAAGTGGCCTCCCC
Organism: Carcharhinus amblyrhynchos; assembly: GCF_965287045.1. Classification (NCBI taxonomy): domain Eukaryota; kingdom Metazoa; phylum Chordata; class Chondrichthyes; order Carcharhiniformes; family Carcharhinidae; genus Carcharhinus; species Carcharhinus amblyrhynchos. Next base: position 5,898,907 of record NC_137341.1, on the reverse strand, counting down.
GTGCCTGAGTTTCGTTTAGTAAAAGTGCTGGGGTGTGTCACAGGCAGGAGAGAGGCATGTGACAATTTCTCCCTCTTCTGCCTCCTCTTCTATCTGGTCACAGCTAAGTGTATTTTCGAGTATTTTAATCCATTGAGAGCTGTCACTTAAAATATTAACAGGACGTCTTACAAGTTTAACATCAAAATAAAGATTAAACATTTATTTTTCATAACATCCAAATTTTACACAGACCCACACACACACCCACACGATGTAACATACACTTTGGGTTAATGTGCAGAACCACAGGCAGATTCTTAAGTTTCACAACAGCTGGGAGGCAAAGAGTTAAAATGACTCATACCTAACAAGATCTGTTGACGGTTTATTCATATGTGAATGCATTAACGAGAGTGATAGGAGTATAATGATTTTAAGTATTAAGTATTTTTTTAATCAAAATCCTGAATGATGTATCTTAACTTATTAAAAGTACATCAATGCAGAATCACCTCAGTCAGAAATGGAAATATATCAGGAATGTTGATGGAATTTCATAGCTGGCTTGGCAGGAATGCAATAGTTTCAAGTTTTGGGGACAGAGGATGAAACATAATGAGGCCTCTGTTGTCCCGACATAGAAATGTGTCTGACCTCGGGCCCAGAACTGGTGTTATCGCTGTCTTGGTCATATTCCATTGGGAAAATAGTCAGGTGGTGGTGTCCTTAGCACCATAGCAGCAAGGAAGTGGACTTTCCAGGGTGTGTGTGAAGGTCCATGAACGGAAACAGGCAAATAGAATAACATTATGTCAGGTAGAGTGTCGCAACCGGCTGAGATAATCTGTCATAATTTGGACTGTGAGTATATTATCAAATAAATAGGTTGGACTAAAACCTGGTGTTGTCAGACTTTTTACATAATTTGGACTGACATGTTAACGTGAAATGAGATCAAGTCTAAACTAATTAGAAGCAGTGCCTTAGATATCAGCAAGATACTATTGTAATGAATTTAGGCTCAGTGCCCCAGGCCTTCAGAGGGGTCTTTAGAACTCAGAGCTGCTTGACAATCCAAAGGCCTCCCACGGCCAAAGTTAGTGCCTTGTGTGTCTTTTACGTTTCAAAATAAATTTTGAGTGCGGCTATTAAAAGTATTGCAATTAATTCTAGTTTCCTTAAGTTTTAACAGGATCTGGCCACCATTAAAGAAATTCCCTGCTTTACACTTAGATTACTTCAGGGTCAAAAAAGGTCACTTTGATTATCAGTTTTCAAAATGGCGGTTGAAATGTCACATGTCTAAAGACTAGCTGAAATCAGCAACTATATTTTTATACGCCAACATCAATTTTATAAAATCTTAGAATCCTTATTGTGCAGAAGAGGCCATTTGGCCTCTTGGTTCATGGAGAACTATTGATGTTGGAAGTTACTGTTCTTTCAGGTTGAATTATGATCAAGCTCTTATAGTGAAGATATATTTCTGCAGGTGGAACAAATTATCCTCACTTCACTGCCTGAAATGACTCTTTTCCAGTCAGGGTTCTTTCCATTTTCTCGATGAGAATTCTTTCTCTGTCGAAAGATCCTATCTTTCTGGATTAATAACGTACTTCGAGGTATTTGCAACCACAAGTTAGTTTTTACCGTGTGACAACAGTATCGATATTTCCACTGTCCACACAAATGGGTTGATGGCTGTGCAACGTGTCATACAATGGCAGATATTTGAAACCCATCAATGTTTCAGCTACGAACAGCCCTCCTGTTAGAATTCATTCTTCATGGATCAGCAAATCTAACCGTCACTGTTACTTGAATTCTCTTCAATGGGATCTCCTCTGGGCACATTTACCCTCCCAGGGGCATGCTCAGGGGTTCTTGTATTTGTATCAAAACCATAAAAGAAGCCTGGAGCCCACTTCAACAAGCTGAACCATCTATATTCCACAATACTCTTCTGAGAGTAAAGTCTACATCTTCCAAACAGGTATGATTGGGCACACGACACAACTGTGACAGATGTGGGGTCGCGGCGCACAAAACCCATTGCCATCTAACCACATCCCCTCTTGTACTGCACCCCCAAGCAGTTGGCGACATTGCCTCTGGTTTCCCTTTTCTGTGCATGTCCCATTTGTTGCACTGCATGACCCCTTTTCGATTCCCATCCATCTCCACCCACTGACATCTTCACAAATAGGGACCACTATATGCAAGGCCAGTTTTCCCCCTGCGTGACAGGTTCTGGACTGCAGGCATAAGGGAGACTGTAGAGTAGGTTCTTTAAAACTGCGAGTTGTTGCTGGTCACTCCATGTGATAAAAAGGTATATGATATTGAGGATTACATAGGACATGCGGCTTAACCAATCCATGCCAGTGCTCCATTTGCGATCCCTCCCAATTTTTTCTCATCTAACTACTATATTAACCATCTCCCTCATTTGCCTGTACAGGTTCCCCTTAAACATATCCACAATATTCACTTCAACAACTCCCTGTGAGAGCGGGTTCCCCATTCTCACCACTCTCTGCGTGAAGACATTTCTTCAGAAAATCCCAAATGGATTTCTCGGTGACTGTCTTTTACTGGTGGCTTCCGGTTATACTCTTCCCCAGGAGAGAAAGGATCGGCTTCAATGTTCCGATTGCTGCGGGAGTGATGCAAAGTCTGACGGACTGGCGAAAGGTCTCTGAAATTTGGGCATGAGTTTCCTGTCCCGTGGTGGGCAGGACTGGAAAATCCTGCCCATTCTCTCTATCTCCAATCCACAGCAAAACCTTTCATATTCTGAAAGAGTGTATTAGATTGGCTCTCAGGCATCTCTTTTCAAGAGAAGAGGCCCAGACTGCCAATCCTTCCCTGATATGTAAACCCAGGTAAGTCTGTTATTACCCTTCTACGTGGACTGCTTTTTAATAGTGTCCATTTTAACAGGGATAATCTGCTGGTTGAAATCGAGATGTGATTATTCCATGCTGAGGATTAAAGGTTTAAAATTAAAGTTTATTTATTAGGGTCACAAGCAGGCTTACATTAACACTGCAATGAAGTTACTGGGAAAATCCCCTAGTTGCCACACTCCGGCGCCTGTTCGGGTACACTCAAGGAGAATTTAGCGTGGCTAATGTACCGAACCAGCACATCTTTCAGGCTGTGGGAGGAAGCCAGAGCACCCGGAGGAAACCCACTCAGACATGAGGAGAATGCGCAGACTCTGAACAGACAGTGACCCAAGCCGAGAATCGAACCCGGGTCTGTAGCATTAGCAGTGCTGACCACTTGGTTAGCGAGAGAAAGGAACTGATATAGAGATTACATGCAGTTGATGAAATTTCCAACTCTACGCTGTGAGTCGCATCATTTCCACTGCGTAACGGCAATTTCCATCTTTCTTGCTGCTTCTTATTTTGCAGTGGCTTCTGTTCTGGCTCCAAGTCAAACAAAACCTTTGGCTTGGATCAGCTTCAAACTGATTTCACCAGTGAGAAAGGACATGCTTCAATCACGGCTCCAGGTTTGTCATATTTTCCCCTCTTTTTTATGCCTCCTCTGTGAGATCAGTGATGGGAAAGCAACGTGTTCTTCACTCTCTGTCAGGACCAGACATCATTGCAGAGACACAGAAGGTGGCCATTTGGCCCAGTCAATCACTTGTGGGGAATCTACGAGCCAAAAGTACTTGCATCACTTCAACTAAACAACCAACGGGTGCATTTTTTTTGCCTGACCATGAGTTGGAAATGCAACTTATGGGCTGTGTCCAGCATGTAGATACGTCGGGTGAGATTTTTTGGCTGTTCTCGCTGGCGGGATTGCCAACGGTGTAACCCCATGGCAAAGGGTGCGGTTCAATGGCAAAACCCCATTGCCAGTGGTGGGACTAGAAGATCCCACCACCAGCGAGCCCCCCCGCCACCACTGCAGAACACACCATGGAGCGGGGGAGGAAAACACACCCATCGTATGCCAACAGCTTGTTGGCTTCAGACTCTCACAATCACAGAAAGGTTGCGTTCGGCCCACTGCATCCATGGCAGTCAGTCTCCCTACCTTCCCACTTCTTTAACTTTGGTTTGGACGTGTCCTTCCACTGGAGGCCTGCCTGGAACGGGATCTTGTCGTTGTACAGCACTTTGACGTGCGTGTTGCTTTCCGCGTAACCCTGCAGCAGGTGGGAGTGCTGAAGCTGCGTCCGGTAATTAATTTGCTTCTCTGGGATTTGCAGGGTGAACTGGGTAACGAGAAGAGAGTTTGAGGCTGTTAAACGGAGCGTCGAGGAATTGGAAGTTTAAGAAGTCTAGCACCATTTCATAATCAGTCCCCAAAAAAATTCAATTGCTTCTCATCCTAACCGTGACATCAGTCTTAGCAAATTCACAAACAGGGAAAAATGCTCTTGAACACACACGTTTCTCTGAATGCTTTGCAATAAGTTACATATTAGGTGAGATTTTATGGCCTTGCTTATCCCAGAAATCGCAAAATACCACCTTAGGTCAACATCCCATTGTCCGCCCCTCGCCCACTCTGATTCCTGTGATGAGTGGGGCGATAAAATTCCAGCCATTGTGTTAAATTCCTCCCCTAATGTTTTTTCCGAATGCTGAGGGGGAGATGCCTTTGAGGCACATTGTAACTTAGATACAATTATTGACTGTACACTCTGTCCATTGTGTCTAATCTGGTTCTCTGTTGGAGCGACCCAAAATATCTCCGTTACTCTCTCCCCCGCCCCCGCTCTACTTTTGGTTCGCTGTTTTCAAGTATTAATCCACTTCTCCCCAAAATTTACAATGGTCTTTGCCGGAATCATTCGCTGTCGTAAAATGTCCCTTGTCTCAACAGTCCCCCCGGTGAAGAAACTTGTAATCCCTTTCCTCACGCTTTGTGAGAAAGTTAAATTAATGTTCCTGAATTTATTTGTTCACCCCCATCATAGTTCTTCAGCATTTTAAATATCACTTAGGAACTTGGTCTTAAGCTTTGGCTCCTGGATCATCCATCAACAAGTGGGATTCTGGACCTTGGCAGCCAAATGCACCGCTGTCAATGGTGGAACAATCAAACTGGGGCTGAACAAGAGATCAAAATTGGAAAGGATATCTCGGAGCGTTGTGAGCTGGAGGAGTTTACAGAGGTAGGCACGGGTGACGCCATGGGGGACATTTTAAAATAATCATCCTTGTTTTAGATCAAAACTTGACATAACTATCAACATCCTGAGGGTTGCCATTGACCAGAAACTGAACTGGACTAATTAATTAACGTCAGCCATACAAATACTGTGGTAACCAGCGCAGGTCTAAAGCAAGGAGTCCAGTTCAAGTTTATTTATTGGTGTCACAAGTGGGTTCACATTAACACTGCAATGAAGTTACTGTGAAAATCTCTAACCCAACAAACAGCTGACAGGGCCAGAGACCCAGGTTCAATTCCAGCCTGGAGTAACTGCATGTGTGGAGTTTGTATGTTCTCCTCGTGTCTGCGTGGGTTTCCTCCGGGTGCTCTGGTTTCCTCCCGCACTGCAAGGTTTAGGTGGATCGGCCATGCTAAATTGCTCCTTCGTGTCCAAAGATGTGCAGATTAGGGAGATTGGTCATGATAAATGTGCAGGGTTATGGGGGTAGGGTAGATAAGAGAACCAGGATGGGATGCTCTTTTAGAGAGTCAGTGCAGAGTAAATGGGCCGGATGGGGTTCTAATAAGTGGCTGCAGAGATTATAGATTCATTAGTGTAATCTTCCAAAATTTCTTAGATTCTGGAATTCTATGGTTCCAAATTTCTCAGCCTCCAACCACCTTTCGGCTTTCTATCTCATCCTGGATCAAGAACGATGTAAAAAAATGTTGAGTCTATGCACCAATTGTAAAAGCGCGTTGCCACTGAAACCCTGGGTGATTGGGGCTTTAATTGGCTCAAGTGGAACTTGAATTGTCGGTGGGCACATTTCTGTGCACCGTGATAAAGATGCGATGTCACCATGACGTTGGGCTGCCCTCCTACATTTCCTCAAACAGTTTCACACCAATTGGATTGGCCACGTGTCCAACCGTGACAGACAAAATCCTGGCCCATGTCTCAGTTTAGCAATATTTAAATAAGAACTAGGAGCCATCTGGCCTCTGGAATCTGCTCCGCCATTCAGTAAGATCATGGCTGATCTTTTTGTGGACTCAGCTAAATTCTCTGCTTCCAGATAAGGATTTCATATTTGTTGGAATTTGCCAATATTTCCACATAACAAATATTAACTGACTCGATAAAATAAAAAGAAACAACTTTTACAACGATCAAGGAATGCTGCCTCATCCAATCCAAGATCCTGATTTTGATTCTCAGATATCGCTCTTGTCATCACTAGCTGAAATCATGTTTAAAATTACAAGCACAAACTTGCCTACTTTCAGCTCCCTGTCAGCAACTACTTTTAAATTTAATAATCCTGCAAAAATCACCACAGCACGGTGACACAGTGGTTAGCACTGCTGCCTCACAGCGCCAGGGACAGGGGTTCGATTCCCGGCTTGGGCCACTGTCTGTGCAGAGTCTGCACGTTCTCCCCGTGTCTGCGTGGGTTTCCTCCGGGTGCTCCTCTTTCCTCCCACAGTCTGAAAGACGTGCTGGTTAGGTGCATTGGCCATGTTAAATTCTCCCTCAGTGTACCCAAACAGGAGTGTGGCGACTAGGGGATTTTCACAGTAACTTCATTGCAGTGTTTAACGTAAGCCTACTTGTGACACTAATAAATAAACTTTTAAAATAATTTACGGATGATGGGAATAAGGACTCCAGCCAGGGGTGAGTTGGAATGGACAAGTCTGGGAGAAATGTAGATCACCTCATAGGGTCCCCTGTGGTAGCGAGTTCCACATTCTCATCCCTCTCTGGGTAACGATATTTCTTCTTAATTCCTTAGCTGGATTCCTTGATGACAATCTTAAATCTCAAATTACCCCTGGCAGACCTACCTCCATGAAGTAGTTGGTTAAGCTGAGACTGGAGTCATTCTTAAACAGCTGAATGATGAAAATCTTCTTCTTGTTATTAATCTCATCCCAGTGCTTCCCATAATTGATCTCGAGCTGGGTGTGTGTCCGCGACTCATTTTCCTCGTGCTGCAGATGGAGCTGTCAAGAGGGACAGATATTTATAACACAGCACAGTATGTAGAGTCACAGAGGTTTACCGCACAGAAACAGGCCCTTTGGCCCAACTTGTCCATGCCACTAGGTTTTTACCACTAAGCTAGTCCCAATTGCCCACATTTGGCCCATATCTCTCTACACCCATCTTACCCATGTAACTGTCTTAATGCTTTTTAAAAGACAAAATTGGCAGCTCATTCCAGACACTCACCATCCTCTGTGTGAAAACATTGCCCCTCTGGACACTTTTGTATCTCTCCCCTCTCACCTTAAACCTGTGCCTTCCAATTTTAGACTCCCCTACCTTTGGGAAAAGATGTTGACTATCTACTTTATTTATGTCCCTCATTATTTTATAGACCTCTATAAGATCACCCCTCAACCTCAGACACTCTAAGGAAAAAACTCCTAGTCGATCAGACATGTGGGAGGATTTGCAGTACATTAGGTAATAACTCCCTCCCTCTGAGCAAGAAACTCCTGATTATAACACGCATTATTAAAAGGTGCATGACTCCGAGTTACCTGTAACATACCACCACAGTAGATCGAAATCACATAGAATACATAACACAGTGTAAGGTCCATTCATTCCTTTGAATAGGAGAGAACGGCGCTGGTACAAAGTTTAAAATGGATTTCTTTAATTGAACATAACTTAAAGAAAATTAATTCATTACAGAAAAGAAAGAAAAAGGTTGGAGACACCAGTTTTTCCTGCCAGCACTGTACTGATCACACTTAACAGGATCACAAAAAAAACTGCACAAACATACACTCTGAAACCAAAATATGTCTCAACCCTTATCTGGTTATTGGAAATGTTTTCTGCAGGCTGTCTCTGGCGAACACAGGGTCTCGCGTCTGTTGTTATCAGAAGCGGTTTTGCTTGCCGTGTACTTTTCAGGAATGCAGTCAAATTTTAGCTAACCCAGCATGCCTTCTGAGTTTTAGTCAAGCGTTAGTGAATTTTTTTAAGCTTCGCAGAGTTAGTTAGGGAGAGAGAAATATCTTAAAATGAAGTCTTTGCATAAACTGAAGCAAACAGAGCTAAGCATGCATCGGATCTCTCACTCAGGTACAGGACTTTCAATCTAACATGTCCATGTCACTATTTACGTTTCACCCTAACTATCAGGGTGCCCTTCTATGTCATGGAAACATAGGATTTAGGAGCAGAAGTGGGCAAATTTAGCCCTTCGAACCTGCTCCACCATTCAATCAGATTATGGCTGATCTCTCGCTGGTCTCGAATCCACTGCCCCACCTGTTCCATCTCCCCTTATCCCTTTTTTATTAGAAACATATCTATCTCTTTCTTGAACCCATTCAACAGTTCAGACTCCACCGTGCCATGGGTCAGTGAGTTCCACAAATTCACCAGCCTCTGAGTAGTTCCTCCTCATCTCAGTTTAAATCTACCGCCTCTCAACCAATACCTGCGACCTTCTCCCTTGAATGTTTACCTCGCGCCACCCCCCCCCCACCTTGAGATTTATCTACACCTTTCAGCAACAACCTATTATTTAGAGTAATAGTAATACATACTATTGTGCCTTGCAGAGTTATTACACAAGATACAATGTTGAGCCATATAAGGGTGATATTAAGTCAGATACCTAATGCTTTACCATGGAACATTACAGCGCAGTACAGGCCCTTCGGCCCTCGATGTTGCGCCGACCAGTGGAACCAATCTAATGACCCTCTATCCTAAACTATTCCAATGTTATCCATATGCCTATCCACTGACCATTTGAACGCTCTTAAAGTTGGCGAGTCCACAACTGCTGCAGGCAGGGCATTCCAAGCCCTTACTACCCTCTGAGTAAAGAACCTACCTCTGACATCCGTCCTATAATTACCATCCCTCAATTTAAAGCTATGTCCCCTTGTGTTAGCCATCACCCTTGGAGAGAAAAGGCTCTCACTGTCCACCCTATCTAACCCTCTGATCATCTTGTATGCCTCAATTAGGTCACCTCTTAACCTTCTTCTCTCAAACGAAAATAACCTCAAGTCCCTCAGCCTTTCCTCATAAGACCTTCCCACCATACCAGGCAACATCCTGGTAAACCTCCTCTGCACCCCTTCCAATGCCTCCACATCCTTCTTATACGTGGAACAGACCGAGAGGTATGTTCAAAAGAGTGTCGAAAAGGAAAATGAGGTCAAGAGGCAGAAAGATGAAAAGATTGGATTCCAGAGAGTGTGGGACCTAGGCAACTGGTGGTACACTCACCAAAGGTGGAGCGATTCTAATTACAAAGGCAGCCAGAATTAGAGTGTGTAAATGTCTCAGATTGAATTGAGTTGATTGATTGTTGTGGGGTAGAAGGAGGTTACAGAGATCAGGGCAAGGGATTGGAAAACAAGGATGGAAGTTTCAAAGTCAAGAAATTGTTTGACTGGAAGTCAGTGAGCACAGGGGGTGCTGAGAGTTCGGAAGAGGGCAGCAGAGCTTTGACAACCTCAAGTTTACAATGATAAGACTCCAGTGGGCTGGAATAGTTGAGTCCTGGGGAAACGAAGGTCAGCTTGCACGGTTCCCTGTGGGAGCGAGTTCCACAATCTCACCCTTTCTGGGTAAAGGCGTTTCTTCTGAATGCCTTAACTTGATTTTAAAGTTTGAAAGTTTATGTATTAGTGCGACAAGCACTGCAATGAAGTTACTATGAAAATCCCCTAGTCATCACACTTTGGCGCCTGTTTGGGTACACTACGGGGCAATTTAGCATGGCCAATGCACCTAACCAGCACGTCTTTCAGACTGTGGGAGGAAGCCAGAGCACCCGGAGAAACCCATGGATTTTTTGATGACAATCTTAAACTGACGGCCTCTAATTCTACTTTCCCCCACAAGTGGAAATACTCTGTCTACTTTATCAAAGCATTCCATCTTCTGAAAGACCTCAATTACACCCGCCTCCTTCGACCTTCTATTTTTAAGCCTGTCTATCCTTTACTGCATGCTGGAAAATGATTAAATGCTGCTTTTCTGTTCCCCGGACTCCACTCGTAACTTTACCTGATATACGGCAATGTCAGAGGTACCCTGCTGGCATTTTCCAACTAAAGATGTGCTTGTGTTTCCATTGCAGCATTTTACTCACTGATATTAGCAGCATAATTTCCCGTCCAAAACCTTTATGGTTCCAACGAGAGCTTGAAGCTCGGGTCCAACCTGGGCCACATTGATACAGTTTTAACTGTCTGCAGCCCGCCTCTCTCCCTGCAAGGTTACCACGTCAGGAACATCAAACCCCTCTCACATCAAAGCTGGGATTTTCTGATCTCATCCATGCCTGCCCCGCTGCCCAGTGAGAACAGGAGAATTTGCCATCCCAGCCAAAACTCCATTCACTTTCAGTGGTACCGGAGAATCCCAGCCGCGGTTGAACACAAGAAATAGGAGCAGGAGTCGGCCATCTCGCCCTTCGAGCCTGCCCCGCCATTCAATAAGATCATGGCTGATCTGAAGTCGATCAGTTCCACTTTCCCGCTTTCTCCCCATAACCCTTAATTCCCTTGTCTATCAGAAACCTATCTACCCGTGACTTAAATATATTCAACGAGGTAGCCTCCACCACTTCAACGGGCAGAGAATTCCAGAGATTCACCATCCTTTGAGTGAAGAAGTTCCTTGTCAACTCCGATCTAAACTGTCCCCACCTTATTTTGAGGCTGTGCCCTCTTGTTCTGCTATCCTTTCTAAGCGGGAAGAATCTCTCTACCTCTACCCGATCTAGCCCCTTCATTATCTTATACGTCTCTATAAGATCCCCCCCTCATCCTTCTAAACTCCAACGAGTACAGGCCCAGTCTAGCTAATCTCTCCTCATATGCTAATCCCCTCATCTCCGGTATCAGCCTGGTGAACCTTCTCTGCACTCCCTCCAAGGCCAATATATCCTTCTGCAAATGTGGTGACCATCCGCAAATGCGGATTGAGGTCGGAGGTTTTTTGGCACGTATTTCCGTTCCACTCACGGCAGAGTTGGCCAAGACAGACCTGCTCGCGATATGACAAGGCAATCAGAAAAACAGCTTCAAGAGAGAGTCAAATACAAAGGGCAGAATTTTCCCATACGTCCAGTAGCAGGAGGGGCACGGACCATGCAAAGGTCCGGTGACTGGAGCGTGAAAGATATTCAGACACAGCGTTCGCGAGTGATGGATCCTTTATTATCGATAAGGGGAGAACTGAAGAGTTCCTTAAGATTCTTCACTCTGCCCTGCTCAGTTGTGTACAGTTACCCTTTTTACAACTTCCAGTAAAGATAATTATTTCTGGACAAGCACATAGGTAAATTATTTATAAATGATACAAAGAGGTAGGCCAGAGACAATAGTCTCTGTTTAATCGAATCCTATCAGTAATGTCATCATCTTTAGTGGTAGATGGATAGAATGTTAATGGTCACTGAGGCATCCCGATGTAGGCATAGCCGTTTGCTTCAGTCTCTGCAAAGACTTCATTTGAAGATTTTTTTCTCAATGCACAATTACATTTAAATGCGAGATTGGAGGAGTTAATTAACTCTGCCAAGCTGGACAATTGTAGCTAACTTGGCTACATGCAGAATCAGAAGGCATGATGGGTTAGCTGAAAATTGGCTGCATTCCTGAAGGGTACACAATGCAGGCAAACAACAGTTTCCCACAACAGGAGCTGTGAGGATTGTTTTTCTAGATGGAGACAGTATTTCCAAAAATGAGATAAGAGTTGAAACATATTTTGATTTTAGTGAATTCAGTTCAGTTCTTAGATTCCACTCATTTACGTACACGTTTTTTGTTGAAAAGGGACTGGCTGAGAAGCCAGTCTCCAAGTTTACTCTTTTGCTTCTGTCATGCTAATTCTTTAAGTTCTCTTCAATAAAAGAAAACCACGTTAAAACTCGTACCAGTGCTGTCCTCTCATCTCTTCAAACGAACGAATGGACCTAAGAATCCATGTCTTTATTACAGTTTTGGTGCTGTTAACAAGGACATTCGGCTGTATCCTGCTGATAAATATAGTGAAACAGTCACCTTTGTCTGCGCTGTCTATTTCATGTATATGCAGAGGCAGACAGTCTGCAGCGCAGGGCGCTGCTGCTGATGTGTTAATTTTTCTGCCCCCCTAGATGATCCCCTGCTGAGCTCAGCACTCCTCTCCCACAACCTCGAACGGGATTTTCCAGCATTGGTGCACGGCTGGAAAATCCCTGTTGAAAGAGTTTGAATCTTCAGCTCCAGGTTGGGGAGTCAACCTGAAATCGACCGTTACTCAAGTACATACAATCTGTTGCCTGGGTCCCGCATCGATTCATGGTCATTTGACAGGCAAAGTCTGTTTACAGAAATAGCTGGTAACGCCTCTACCTGTGGAACTATCCAGTGTCAAAACCCCAAATTGTGACTCAAAGGAGATTCAATGACTTTGAATTTATTAGTCTAGTGCAGCTTATGATGTGTTCAATTGGACAGGATTTCTCCTCCATCCTTGAACAAATTTCTGCACCCTGTAAAATTGCTCAAGATACCAGCTGATAACAACACTCCAAGGGAAACCCTGGTAACAATAGTAGCAACCCTCTGAACAATGAGACTTAAGGGTTTAAAACAAACCACGGAGGTGGGTGAATTGGAGTGGATGAATACATTCTCAAATCAGCTATGGAAGTAGGAAGAGAAGGAAGAAAGGATACGATTGAGAGAGAGAGAGAGACAGAAGGAGAAGAAAAAAATTAAAACTTAAAAGTTGCCATGATTAAAATCTCCAACAATATCTGAAGTAACGAAACCTGACACTTACACTGGTTCAGTGTGTGTGGGTCATGAAGGTGGATTGCCATTCATTTAACATTATCACGTACTTAAAAGGGAACCTGCGTGATTAATTGCCAGAAGTTGTGACAAGTTTAACGTGTGATTAATTTGCAAACGCAGCCACTTTACGGAGACCACAGGGAGGTTAAGGGTGAGGTTAAACTAACAGCACTGCAAATTGCCCAGCAAATTGAGGCGATTCACCATTCACAGGGTATCTTTCATCGCGCTTCATAGATCATAGAATCCCTATAGTGCAGAAGGAGGCCATTTGGCCCATTGAGTCTGCACTGACTCTCCAACAGAGTGTTCTATCCCAACCCCATGTATTTACCCCGCCAATCCTCCAGGGTCAATTGAGTGTGGCCAATCCTCCTAACCTGCACATCTTTGGACTGCGGGAGGAAACCGGAGCATCCAGAGGAAACCCCATTCAGACATGGGGAGAATGTGCAAACTCCACACAGACTGGAATGGGCCCTGGGTCCCTGGTGCTGTGAGACAAAAGTGCTAACCACTGTGCCATCCACACACAAACAGCGCTTTTAGTAAATTCTAGCTCAACGTGGGCCGATCTCAGGGAGGAGAACAAAGAACCTGGCTGGCATTTGAATCCACTAAGTCTTCCACCCTGGTTTGCTTGTTGAGAAGCAGCCCCGCTTCTATCCGCACCGCACACCTCAGTGCGCAGACTGTCCACCCTGTGGAAACCATGGGATGAAAGTCAAACTGCTACATACACAGGCAGGCAACCAGCTCTCCTGGGTGACCAGACATGCAAAGAAGATGAAGACGCACCTCGGTACTTCTAGGAATGAAGTGGACCCACTATTTAACCCCGTCACAGTATATATTTCAGACCAGACTGAGTCAGGTACCTTATGATTATAGGAGGTAATCTGAGTACAATGAAACTCATGCTGCAATTGGAGTTTATATGTTTCTGTAGGATTCGTCTGTCTTTTCATTTTCTGGGCCGTGTTGCACTCATGTCGAAGGTTCAGAGCATCATCTTGTTAAAAGAGAAAAGAAATAAATACATGTATTAATCAGATTGTAAAGACACATATTACCCAGATTGTCAGAAGCTCTGATTGACCAAGTTGTTTGAGTTTTATTTGAAAACAAGCCTATGTTTCACTGATGTAGGTGTGATCAACCTTCTGTTGAGCTGGGAGATGGTGGTGTAGTGGTATTGGCGCTGGGCTAGCAATCCAGAGGCCCAGGATAATGCTCTGGGGACATGGGTTCAAATCCCACCATGGCAGCTGGTGGAATTTAAATTCAATTCGTAAAATATGGATCAGAAAGTCAGTCTCAGTAACGGACACCATGAAACCATTATCGATTGTTGTAAAAACCCACTGGTTCACTAATATCCTTCATGAAAGGAAAGCTGCCATCTTGACCTAATGAAGAAGGAACTGAATGTATGGTAATTAAATTTGCTGATGGCACAAAACTAGGTCGGAAAGTAAATTGTTAAGAGGATATAAAGGGGCCGATTTTCCCAAAATAAAATCAGTGTCCCTTCATCAGATCTCAACGATGAAGGGTCATCCAGACTCGAAATGTTGGCTTTATTCTCTCTCCACAGATGCTGTCAGACCTGTGATTTTCCAGCACTCTGTTTCTGATTCAGATTCCAGCATCCGCAGTATTTTGCCTTTTCTAAAATTAGGGATGTTTCGTTACGGTTGGACTTTAACCTGGTGTTGTGAGACCTTTCACTGTCATTACGATTGTACAGAGTGTTGGTGAGACCACATCTCGAGTCTGCGTACTGAACGAACAAGATAATTATGTCAGACTCAGCTCAGTAAAGTTCGCTTCACTGATTCCTGGGTTGAAGGGGTTTATTTATGAGGAAAGGTTGAGTAGGTTCTGTCTATATCGACAAAAATTCAGGAGAATGAGACACGATCTTGTTGAAAGATCACAAGGTCAGAAGTGGGGATGTTGGCTGATGATTGCACAATATTTGGCACCATTCGCAACTCCTCAAAATCTGAAGCAGTCCATGTACAAATGCAGCAAGACCTGCACAATACCCAGGCTTGGGTTGTCAAGTGGCAAATAGCATTCACGTCACCCAAGTACCAGGCAATGGCCATCTCCAACAAGAGGGAATATAACCACCACCCCAATGGCATTCAATGGCATTACCATCATTGAAGCCTCCACTATCAACATCCTGGGGATGACCATTGACAAGAAACATAACTGGACCAGCCATGAATACTGTGGCTAACAGAGCAGGTCAGGGGCTAGGAATTCTGCGGTGAGTAACTCACCTCCTGACTCCCCAAAGCCTGTCCACCATCTACAAGTCAGCGAAGAACAAAAACAGCCCGGGGAACAGGCCCTTCAGCCCAACGAGCCCGCGCCGCGCTGCCATTTTCACACTACCAGTCCCCCCTCCACTCACGACCCTTATTTATTATGTTATGGCCATCCACATTGAGGGAAATTAATTTAGAGACAATTTATTACTGCCAATCAGCCCAATAGCACATCTTTGGGGTGTGGGAGAAAACCCACGCAAGCACGGGGAGAATGCGCAAACTCCCACAGACACTGGCCCAAATCCACGTGTCTGCACAGCAATCAGCGATAGTCACTGAGCTGTCGTCTCGCCCAGCATCTGGTCCAGTGTAAGCACACACTAATGACATGAAGCACTAGGCCAATCTCAAACAATCAAGAGCAGCCCAAGTACGACCCATCGCGTGTATGCCCCTTGTTGGACAACAAGGCGGACCGACTTAAAACCTGTGAATGAAAAGAGAAGGGAGAAGTGTGATGGAATACTCTCTACTTGCCTGGAGTGGCGCAGCTCCAGCAACACTCAAAGCTTGACACCGTCCAGGACTAAGCGAACTTGGTCCCACAACCACAAATCTTCATTCTCTACCACCAATGCACAGTGGCAGCAGTGTATTACTATCTACGAGATGTAATACAGGAACTCACCAAGGTTCTTTCGACAGCAGCTACCATCTAGATCAAGGGCAGCATATATATGGGAACATCACCATTTGGAAGTTCCCCTCCAAGCCACTCAATATCCTGACTTGAAAATATATCGCCATCCCTTCATAGTCACTGGGTCAAAATCCTGGAACTCCCTCTCTAACAACACATAACTTTTAAGCAACTTTTCTGCACATTAGGAAGTTTTAATTTGAGAAATATACATTTTATCAAATGTTTTGCAAAAAGTTATTGAAAACGAGTGCTAAAATACATTACAAACACAATTTTACCCTCTCTAACAGCACTGTGGGTGTACCTGTAGCTCAAGGACCGCAAGAAGGGAGCTCACCCCCTCCTTCCCAAGGGCAATTAGGGATGGGAATAAATGCTGGACCAGCCAGCAAAACCCACATCTCAGGAATGAATGAAAAGATGACAAGGTCCTGAGGGAGCTTGATGGATGGATACTGATACTTGATGAATACTGCAAGTATTTTCCCGGGTGGGTTCCACACCCAGAGACAGATGAGGAGAATTTGTTTTCTCTCAGAGTGGCTTTAGCCTGTGGAATTCCCTTCGCCAGAGAATGGAAGGTTGGTCATTGAATATATTCATGGTTGTAAGATCGATTCTTGATATAGTCGTCAGGGGATAGACAGGAAAGTGGAGTTGATTCCACAATCAGGCCAGCTATGATCTTATTGACTGGCAGAGCAGAATCAGGCAGCTGAATGTGTACTCCTGCATCTCATCCTGGAGTTCTCATGGTGGTCATTTTAATAGAAATGTTCCAGCACACAAGGAGGCCCTTTGGCCCATTGTGTTTGTGCCAGCCATCAAACACCTATCCATTCTAATCTCATTCTCCAGTCTTTGGTCCTCAGCCTTGCGTGCGATGCATTTCAAGTGCTCATCTAAATGTTTCTTAAATGTTTTGAGGGTTCTCGCTTTTCCCACCCCTTCCAGGCAGCAAGTTCCATCCTCCCGGTGAAAACAGTTTTTCTCAAATTTCCTTTCAATCTCCTGCTTCCAGGGCAGCACGGTGACCCATGTCACGGTCACAGCGCTCAGGACTCAGGTGCTATTCCCAGCTTGGGTCACGGTCTGTGTGGAGTTTGCACATTCTCCCCGTGTCTGCATGGGTTTCCTCCCACACTCCAAAAGATGTGCGGGTTAGGTTCCATTGGCCATGCTAAATTCTCCCTCAGTGTACCCAAACAGGCACCGGAGTTCACTGTGCCACCAAATTCAAACTGACGGCAAATTACACAGTCGCAATCCATGTGGAAACACGCCCTATCCCGGAGTAGCAGTTGGATTATGTGGATCTATCCCGGAGTGTGGAGCGCACTCCAAAAGCTCGTGTCTTGTGCTACCAAATAAACCTATTGGGACTTTAACCTGGTGTTGTGAGACTTCTTATTGCCCTATCCCAGTGTCACAATCGGATTATGTGGAATCTTGGCCTATCCCAGTGTAGCAGTCGGATTATGCGGAATCTTGCCCTATCCCAGTGTCGCAGTCGGATTATGTGGAATCTTGCCCTATCCCAGTGTTGCAGTCGGATTACAGGGAATCTTGCCCTATCCCAGTGTCGCAGTCGGATTACGGGGAATCTTGCCCTATCCCAGTGTCGCAGTCGGATTACGGGGAATCTTGCCCTATCCCAGTGTCGCAGTCGGATTACGGGGAATCTTGCCCTATCCCAGTGTCGCAATCGGATTATGCGGAATCTTGCCCTATCCCAGTGTAACAGTCGGATTATGCGGAATCTTGCCCTATCCCAGTGTCGCAATCGGATTATGTGGAATCTTGCCCTATCCCAGTGTAGCAGTCGGATTATGTGGAATCTTGCCCTATCCCGGAGTAGCAGTCGGATTATGGGGAATCTTGCTCTATCCCGGAGTAGCAGTCGGATTACGCAGAATCTCGCCCTATCCCAGTGTAGTAGTCGGATTACGGGGAATCTTGCCCTATCCCAGCGTAGCAGTGGGATTACGTGGAATCTTGCCCTATCCCAGCGTAGCAGTGGGATTACGTGGAATCTTGCCCTATCCCAGTGGAGCAGTCGGATTACGCGGAATCTTGCCCTATCCCGGAGTAGCAGTCGGATTATGACACAGCTTTCAGGAGAGGCGAGCAGGAAACACGCAGAAAAAACCCAGATGGTGGCAGATGTTGAAGCAGCCAAAAAAGACGCTGCAATTTTTGAAACGACATCTGCTTTAAATTGGACCGTGTTTTAAGAGAAAATAAACTAACATCAGCAGGAGCTTAGACATGTTAGCTTTATTCTCCACTGGAATTCATGGTAAGGACAACATTAGATTAGGTTTTCACAAATATCTGGATCCTGTTGTTACATCTCCATCACCCCGTGACAGGCTAACATGCAAAGATTATAACTTAAAAACATGGTGCTCGCAATTCGCCCCATGACAGTCTCTGCATCAGAGTGAGAAATCTCTGCTCCTTATAACAGAACAGTTGAGGTGAAATTCGTGTCACTGAATTTCACATTGTAGGTGGTGGTGAAGAAATTGGATGGGATATAAACAGATGAAGAAGAGAGATGTAAAGGTATCTCAGGGGCAATTAGGGATGGGCAATAAATGCAAGCAGTGCCCACATCCCAAGAATGTTGGCAGTTCTCAAGGTGGAAAAATCACCTGGTCCAGATGGGGAAGATCCTGGGTTTCTGGTGGGGGGGGGGGGGGGGGGGGGGTGTGTGTGTGTGTGTGTGTGTGTGTGTGTGTGTGTGTGTGTGTGTAAGAATGGATGGATGCGTGAAGAAACTCAGTCCAATCTTCTATTCCTTCTGGGAGGATTGGAGAACATAAGAAATAGGAGCAGGAGTAGGCCATCTAGCCCCCCGAGCCTGCCACGCCATTCAGTAAGACCATGGCCGATCTGAAAGTGGTTCAGTTCCATTTTCCTGCCTGCTCCCCATAACCCTTAATTCCCTTATTGATCAGAAATCTGTCTGCCTGTGACCTGGAGAAATGCAAACATTGCACCCATGTCCAAACGGGCAAAGGGGCGGCACAGTGATTAGCACTGTTGCCTCACGGTGCCAGAGACCCGGGCTCAATTCCGGCCTTGGGTCACTGTCTGTGCGGAGTCTGCACATTCTCCCCGTGTCTGCGTGGGTTTCCTCCGGGTGCTCCGGTTTCCTCCCACAGTCTGAAAGGCGTGCTGGTGAGGTGCTAAATTCTCCCTCAGAGTACCCAAACAGGCGCCAGAGTGCGACAACTAGGGGATTTTCACAGTAACTTCATTGCAGTGTTAACCTAAACTGATTTGTGACGCAGTAAAACAAGCTTTAAAAAGGGGGGAATGGAAAACTGGACAACCAATCCTACGAAGGGAGAGACGTCATTTGGAGTCAACGGGCGGAGGTGGTCTGCCATTGGCCAGCAGTGGGATCAGACATTCACAACACACAGAGTAACAGGGGTTCCCTGTTTTACACACGCACCCAGCCCCCTCACCCCCCAGTTGGTTAATAAATGAAAACTAGCAGGGATGTGATGAAGGCAATTTGGTTTTGACCAACCTGATAGGGCTTTTTGAGGAAGTAACAGAGAGGTTTGATGAGGATAGTGCAGCTGGTGTTTGTATGGCCTTTCAAAAGTGCCACACAGTGGTGGACTTGCCAGGACGATTGAACCATGAGACAGTGGCTGCATTGGCACAAAACTGGCTGGACAGAGTAAAAAGTCTCACAACATCAGGTTGAAGTCCAACCCATTTATTTGATAGTAAACCCGCAAGCTTTTGGAAACACTGTTCCTTCATCAGGTGTAAACAAATAAACTGGTTGGACTTTAACCTGGTGTTGTGAGACTTTTTACCATGTTTACCCCAGTCCAACGCCGGCATCTCCACATCATGAGGGACAGAGGGCAAATCTTTGTCAGGCTTGAGAAAGCTGCACAGTGGTGTGTCCCAGGGGTCAGCGTTGGCACCACTGCTCTCTTTGAGACCCATCAGCATCCCTACAGCGTACAAAGAGACCATTTGGCCCATCGAGTCGGCATCGACCACAATCCCACCCAGGCCCCATCCCCGCAACCCTATGCATTTACCCAACTAGTCACCCTGACACTACGGGGTAACTTAGCACGGCCAATCCACCTAACCCGCACATCTTTTGAGAATGGGAGGAAAACGGAGCACCCAGAGGAAACTCACGCAGACACAGGGAGAATGTGCAGACTTTGCACAGATGGTGACCCAAGCTGGAGATCGAACCTGGGTCCCTGGCACTGTGCCATCGTGCCACCTGGAATTGGTCATAAGAGGGCATGGTTTCAAAGTTGGCAGATGACATAAAACTTGTGGACTGTTCGGGGTTGTTTGTGGGTTTTACACAAAAAGGCGCAGTTTGCACACGTAGATTTAAACTAGAAGAAATTTATTCAAATACCTGAACTACCAAAGGTAGCCAAGATGATCAGCCTCTAGAAATTCAATGTTTTTGACAGTGTACTGAAGTTTATTGCAGCTTAGACCCGCTGGTTTTGGGTACTGATTAAATTGGCAGTGAATGTGGAGCAGATCCAGATATTACTAATTAGTATACCCGAATAAACAATATGCTTGCCTCGTGTACTTGCCGTTCAATACCTGCCATTTGATTTGCCACATGTTAACTACAGCTGCCAACTTACCGAAGAGTCCATACTTCCCTCGGAGTGTGGAGGACCAACTAGTTCCTCGTTGCTGCAAAAAGCCAATGATTTGGCATCCCAGAATGCGGGGAAGATAGGTGTCTGCCTCGATCGTGTACTGCTTTTGTTTCTCATCAACCTTTTGCTCCAGACGGACTGCAGGAAAAGAATAACGAGGGCAGATTGAATGTTATTGTCTTTCCCATCAATGAGACTCAAAGTCAGAAGGATTGGGGTTGTGATACGCTGGGTCACTGCTTCATATTGAACACCTCGCTGCTCTTAGCAGGGATAGGGAGATCTATTGCAGAAAGAGCAACCGGACATCTTTTACCATCATCATAGAATCCTTAACAGTGCAAAAAGGGGGCCATTTGGCCCATCGAGCCTGCACCGACAACAGTTCTACTCAGGTCCTATCCCCATAACCCCACATATGTACCCTGCTAATCCCCTGACACTAAAGGGAAATTAGCATGGCTAATCCAGCTAACCCACACATCTTTGGACTGTGGGAGGAAACTGGAGCACCCAGAGGAACATAAGGACATAAGAAATGGGTGCAGGAGTAGGCCACCTAGCCCCTTCGAGCCTGCCCCGCCGTTCAATAAGATCATGGCTGATCTGAAGTGGATCAGTTCCACTTTCCCGCTTTCTCCCCATAACCCTTAATTCCCTCGTCCATCAGAGATCTATCTGCCCGTGACTTAAATGTATTCAACGAGGAGACCCATACAGACACAAGGAGAAGGTACAAACTCCACACAGACAGTGACCCAAGCCGGGAATCGAACCCGGATCCCTGGCGCTGTGAGGCAGCCCTGTTGCCCACTGTGCCACCGTGCCGTCAGACCCGGTAAGGGCAGCAGATTTCCTTCCCTAAAGGACAGTGACCTGACATCTACGGGTAAACTGGACAGACATAGTTCATCCGGCGGAATTTTATTGAGTTCCTGCGTTCCAGCTTCTGCAGAAATGTGTTCTTCTCCTTCACATTCTTCATGTCAGATACAAAAATGACATGACAGTGACACAGAGACCAGACAATGGGTTGCGGTGGAAACCACAGGGTCATCACAAATGCCTAATAAATGCTTCCTGCTCTGCGATAAAAATCAGAAATAAGTAGCAGAGGAGGAAAGACAGCCAAGTATTCGTCGCTCTATTTATATCACACGCTTGTATTTCTTTTTAACGAGAGAGTTACGAATGCAAAACACACTTTGGTATTCTTCAGTATCTTATGTGTGGGAGCCGTGCCTTCTATCTTAAACAGAGTGCATTAGATTAAATTTACAGACCCAGTCAGCCCACCAGACAGCCAGACTAAAACTGGTAGCAAAGGGAACAATGCAAACCTTGAAACAATAATGGAAAATACTGGGACTAGGGAGCAAAACATTGGGGAAACACTGGAAATACATGGGGCAGCACGGTGGCACAGTGGTTAGCACAGCTGCCTCACAGTGCCAGGGACCCGGGTTCGATTCCCGGCTTGGGTCACTGTCTGTGTGCACGTCATTAGTGTGGGTTTCCTCCGGGTGCTCCGGTTTCCTCCCACAGTCTGGAAGATGTGTCGGTTAGGTGGATTGGCCATGTTAAATTCTCCCTCAGTGTACCCGAACAGGGGCCAAAGTGTAGTCACTAGGGAATTTTCACAATAACTCAATTTCAGTGTTAAACTAAGCTGACTTGTGATACTAATAAATAATAATAATGAAAGCATTAAAAACGCACAAGGAAACATTGGAAATATGAAGTAAGACAGGTCAACATGGTGAAATAGTGACATAGAATCATAGAACTCTACAGTGCAGAAAGAGGCCCTTCGGCCCATCGAGTCTGCACCAAACACAATCCCACCCA
Organism: Carcharhinus amblyrhynchos; assembly: GCF_965287045.1. NCBI lineage: Eukaryota > Metazoa > Chordata > Chondrichthyes > Carcharhiniformes > Carcharhinidae > Carcharhinus > Carcharhinus amblyrhynchos. Next base: position 5,876,441 of record NC_137341.1, on the reverse strand, counting down.
GGCCCTACTCTCATATCCCGACATATTATACCTACTAATCCCCCGAACCTCCACATCCCTGGACACTAAGGGGCAATTTCTTAGCACGGCCAATCAACCTAACCCGCACATCTTTGGACTGTGGGAGTAAACTGGAGCCCCCGGAGGAAACCCACGCAGACACGAGGAGAATGTGCAAACTCCACACCGACAGTGACCCGAGCCGAGAATCAAACCCAGGACCCTGGCACTGTGAAGCAGCAGCGCTAACCACTGTGCTACCGTGCCACCACCATGACCGACAGTAGCAACATGGTGGTACAGCGAGATAGCCTGAGTTGTTAGACATAGTGCAGATAGACATGTTTCAAAACTGTCTTTGAACTCGTTATGGGTCAGGAGGAACAGGAACACTTCCCCACAGACCCAGCCTTCCAATAATCTGTGGGCCTTCCCAGCCCTTCCTTCAAACCGCTATTCAGGGTTACAGATAGTGTGACATGAACACATCAGCATTCAGCCTCTGACCTTCAGGTAAGCATTCTCCGAGGCAGCCTTCACGACACACGACAACACAGAGTCGCTGAGCAGAGACCGATAGCCGAGTTCCGCACACATGAGGACGGCCTCAACTGGAATCTTGGGTTCATGTCACACCATCTGTAACCCCCACAACTTGCCTGGACTTGCAAAATCTCACTAACTGTCCTGGCTGGAGACAATACACACCTCTTCAGCCTGCGCTTAACCCTCGCTCCACTCACATTGTCTGTACCGCTCGGACTTGATTACCTATAAAGTCTCGCATTCCAACCATTATCTTGTAAATTGTGTTTGTGTCGATATATGTCGTGTTTGTGAACACAACTCCTCACCTGAAGAAAAAAACGTCACTCCAAAAGCTTGTGCTACTAAATAAACCTGTTGGACTTTAATCTGGTGTTGAGAGACTTCTTACTGTAGAACAGAAGAACAGGGATAGGTTGGGGGAAAAGGAGCTCTTGGTCTTCGAAGGGCGAGATGGCCTACTCCTGCTCCTATTTCTTACGTTCTTATGTTCTCTTGGACTATGAAGAGAGACTAAATAGACTGGGTCTGTACTCGTTGGAGTTTAGAAGGATGAGGGGGGATCTTCTCGAGACGTATAAGATAATGAAGGGGATGGATAGGGTAGAGGTAGATAGATTCTTCCCGCTTAGAAAGGATAGCAGGACTAGCGGACACAGCCTCAAAATAAGGGGGCGCAGGGGGGCGCAGTTTAGATCAGAGTTGAGGAGGAACTTCTTCACTCAAAGGGTGGTGAATCTCTGGAATTCTCTGCCCGTTGAAGTGGTGGAGGCTGCCTCGTTGCATATGTTTAAGTCACGGGTAGATAGATTTCTGATCAATAAGGGAATTAAGGGTTACGGGGAGAAAGCGGGAAAGTGGAACTGATCAACTTCAGGGCAGCCATGATCTTATTGAATGGGCGGGGCAGGCTCGAGGGGCTAGATGGCTGACTCCTGCTCCTATTTCTTACGTTCTTATGAGCTGTTAACAAATTTGGAAAATCTCAGCAGGTTTGACAGCATCTGTGGAGAGAGAATAGACTGAATGTTTTTAACAAGCTGGATGACCCTTTGTCAGAGTCTCTGACCCTTTGTCAGGGTTTGCTCTGATGAAGGGTCATCCAGACTCAAAACGTTGGCTCCGTTCTCTTGTTCCACAGACCTGCTGAGATTTTCCAGCATTTTCTGTTGTAGTTTCAAATTCCAGTGTCTACAGTATTTTGCTTTTATATTAACAGGTCTGTTTCTGGATACGAGACAATGGCGGGTGTCGATAGCGTGATGAAGGGATGAAGAGGGTTCATATCAAGGACAGTTTCCTGTCCGAGTTGTGTTCTAGATTGAAATGATGTATCAGTTCTAACTCCCCGAAGACTGCAAGAGGGCTGAGCACACACTCTGCCTCGCTTCTGCAGCTGAATGAAGATGACCTAATATGTTTGAAAATCTAATTCCTATTTCCATGGTTACGGGGCCTCATATGTGGCATAAAACGTCCATTTACCATTGCGATCCGCTGCTTTATTTGCTGATTAATGATAAAGCAAGCCATCGTAAAACGCCCTTGAAGAAGGTTAGAAAAAAGCCCCTGTCTGTGGCATTCGTAAAAACCGAAGCAGAAAATTTTAACCATCGCATCTAGAAATATTTCTAAACCTCTGGGCTCCCCCCTCAACACCGAGTTTGTTCCAGTGAGTAGGTTTTAGGTTTCCTGGATTGTAATAACCTGACACAGTAGCTGTTTCTTGCATTACGTTGTAAAGTGAGACAAAAAACGCGATTTTCTGTCCAGGGATTCTGGTCACATTGCCAGACAGGATTACGGGGCTCCCATGCTTTGTGAACTTGGCTTCCAGCTGGGAGAGAAACATCTGCTCCCCATCAAGACTTTGCAATCTCGTCCGTCCCTAGGGGAAAAAAAGAACAATACCAGACATTAAAAAAAGCCTACGACACTGAAACAGTATCTCTCCAAATAATTTGCATGGACTGCAACTGGACATTGTAGGTTGGATATATTCCCTTCTGACAGCTGTGGGTCAGGCAAAAGGCTCGGCAGAACATTTAAAAGGTCCACTGAGCTCGGGTGGGGATTTCCAGTCTTGGGCCGTGCACCGTCGGAGAATCCCGCCCTGTGGAACCAAATTAACTTGTGTTTTACAATGATTCAGGCACACCCAAATCGGTGAATCCGTAAGACAAGGGATAAGCATGAGAAGAAATCACAGAAACCCTACAGTACAGAAAGAGGCCATTCGGCCCATCGAGTCTGCACCGACCACAATCCCACACCCAGGCCCTACCCCCATATCCCTACATATTTTACCCGCTAATCCCTCTAACCTAAGCATCTCACGACTCTCAGGGGCAATTTTTAGCACGGCCAATCAACCGAACCTGCACATCTTTGCAGTGTGGGAGGAAACCGGAGCACCCGGAGGAAACCCACGCAGACACAAGGAGAATGTGCAAGCTCCACACAGACAGTGACCCGAGCCAGGAATCGAACCCAGGTCCAAACAACTTGCGAGAACACACTTTCAACCCTGGAAAATTATCAGGCATTTGATAAAAACATCATTAAGTATTAAAATGATGGTGTAGTGTGCCCCATTTGGCAGTTAGTCCATTACTTTTGGAAGCACCTTCACGCTAGGTAGAATCCCAACAGTGCAGAAAGCGGCCATTCAGCCCATCGAGTCTGTACCGATCACAATCCCACCCAGGCCCTATCCCCGTAACCCCACACATTTACCCTGCTAATCCCTCCGACACGCAGGTCAAATTTAGCACGGCCAATCAATCTAACTGCACGGGTTTGGAGCGTGGGAGGGAACTGGAGCACCCCGAGAAAACATACTGAGAAGGGGAGAAAGTGCAAACTCCACACAGACAGTGACCCAAGGCTGGTAGGTAGATAGAGAGATAGATAGGGAGTAATCGTTATTTTTGCTACAATGTCTTTTTTGAATTCTTTCATTGGATTTGGGTATCCATGGTTGGGCCAACATTTATTGCCCATCCCTAACTGTTCTCGAGTGGGCTTTTAAGAGCCAACACCATCGCGATCTGGTGGAGCAACATCGACAACATGTTTGCCTGAACCCTGCTCCTATCCCTGTGCAAGAGGTCAGCGAGACTTACTCCAAAAGCACAAGGCCCTTCCTATTTCCCTTCAGCCTTAACTGGCTGGTGGGCAATGAACAGCAACACACTTCACAAATCAGAACGCTCAAACCCTCAGGCTTTCAACTCAATCACCATCCTGCCTTGGAAATATCTCCTTCACTGTCACTGGGTCAAATTCTGGAACTCTCTCGCTCACACCACTGTGGGTGCACGTCCACCTCAGGGACTGTGGCCGTTCAAGGCGGCAAATAACCGTCAACTTCACAAGGACAACTGGGGCAGCACGGTGGCACCATGGCTAGCACTGCTGCCTCACAGCGCCAGGGACCCGGGTTTGATTCCCGGCTTGTGCCACTGTCTTGTGGAGTGTGCATCGTCTCCCTGTGACGGGCGCTCCAGTTTCCTCCCACGCTCCAAAGATATGTGGGTTAGGTGAATTGGCCGTGCTAAATCGCCCCTTCGTTTCAGGGGGATTGCTGGGGCAAATGCATGGGGTTACGGGGATAGAGTTGGGTGGGATAGTTGTTGGCGAGGGCTTGATGGCCTGAATGACCTCCTTCTGCACTGTAAGGGTTCTATCAACCTCATCTAAAATAGAGCTTGCATCAACTGCTGCTTTTGGAAAAGTGCTTACACCCTAATGTTTCCTAATTTTACTCCTTAAAGGTCTGGCTCCAATTTTTTAGATTATTCCCGCTCACCCTGGACTCCCCAAGCAGCAGAAATATTTGGATCTAGTTTGTTTATTGCCATTAATATCTTGAAAGCTTGAATCAAATCATCTTTTAACTTTGTATACTCCAGGGAAAACAGGCTTAGTTTGTATAAGCCTTTAACCATTTTGGTGCAGATATGATTCCAGTAAATCTACAGAGTGTCTGGAACTTTCCGACTCTTCACGCCAACGGGATCTTCTGGTCCTGCCAACAGTGCACCCCTGCTGCGGGTATCCTGGAGTGGATTCAATGGGAAATCCCATTGCCGGCGGTGGGACCAGGAGATCCACCCAACGGTGTGGCACCATCCTCCACAAGAAACACGCCACAGGGCAGCCAGAGAATCCTGCTCTATACTTCCATCAAGGCCAGTACGTCCTTCCTAACAAATGGTGCCCTGAACTGCTCTGAATGCCCCAGGCTTTACCAGGGCTTTATCAGACTGAAGCCTGAATTCTACTCCTTACATTCCACTCCTCAAGGTATGGAATGCAAGGAGTGGCACGGTAGCACAGCGGTTAGCACTGCTGCTTCACAGCTTCAGGGACCTGGGTTCGATTCCCGGCTCGGGTCACTGTCTGTGTGGAGTTTGCACGTTCTCCTCGTGTCTGCGTGGGTTTCCTCCGGGTGCTCCGGTTTCCTCCCACAGTCCAAAGATGTGCGGGTTAGGTTGATTGGCCGTGCTAAAATTGCCCCTTAGAGTCCTGGGATGTGTGGGTTAGAGGGATTAGTAGGTAAATGCATGGGGAGAGGGCCTGGGTGGGATTGTGGTCGGTGCAGACTTGAAGGGCCTGTTTCTGCACTGTAAAGTTCTATGTATAGATGGCCAGCGTTCCATTCACATTTTTATTATTGTCTGTATTTGTTTGTGATATTTTAGACCTCTGCCTTTTCTAGCTTTTCACCACTTGTAATGTCCCCGGTCTACTGCTTTTAGACCCAAAGTGACATTTGCCAACAATGAAATCCATATCTTTTGTCTATTCACTTAATCTTTTAACATCTCTTTGCAATGTTAGACTGCCATCCCAGCTGTTACAATGTCACCTCCCTCTGTCAGATTGGATACCTGGCTTTTGAACCCATCACAGTGACTTCCGCAAACAATCCACCCTTGTCCTGTCTGTAAGTCAGCTTACACGTGGCCTGGCTGCTGCCTCCGCAGTGAAACCGAGGCCACCGAGATCGGTTTCCTGTGACGTTCCCAGGTTGGCGTGGCATCATTTGCAAACACGGTTGCTTGGGTACTGAGCGTGCCACCTGTGGGGCAGCTGGAAGTTTGTCTGCTCATGAATGAGTCTCTCAAGCAGCCCATAAGCAACAGGAACAGGAGGAGGCCATTCAGCCCTTCAAGCCTGCTCCGCCATTTAATAGGACCATGGCTGATCTAACACTCGCAAAGTCCACTTTCCTGCCCGCTCTCCGTAACCATTAATTCTCCGACTGATTAAAAATCTCAACCTTGATCAAGGTCTCAGCCACCACAGGGTAAAAAATTCCAAAGATGCACCAGTCTTTGAGAGAAGAGATTCTCCCTCTTATTCTGTGATTATGCCCTCTGATTCTACACTCTGCAGTGAGTGGAAACATCCTCATCTCTCACCCCTTAAGAATCTTACGTTTCAATTCTATCACTGCTCATTCTTCTGAACTCCAAACTTGTTTAATCTTTCGTGAGATGGCAGTCCCTGGGATCATCCTCACAAGCTTCTGTGTACTGCCTAAAGTCATAACTTTTTGATTCATTTACGGGACATGGGCACTCCAAGCTGGCTAGCATTTATTACACATCCTTAGTTGAGAGGCAACCCCATTGCTGTGACTCTGGAGTCACATGTAGGCCAGACCTGGTAAGGATGGTGGATTTCCTTTCTGAAGGATATCAGTGAATCAGGCGGGCTTTTTTGTGACAATTGACAATGGTTCCATGTTCATCAGTGCTTAATTCCAAATATTCTTCTATTGAATTCAAATTCCATTATCTGCTGTGACGGGATTCGAACCCAGGTCCCCAGGACATTGGCTGAGTTTCTGGGTCAATAGTCTAACGATGGTACCACAAGCCCATCACCTTCCCCATTGTATCTCCTCAGATAAGGGGACCAGTATTGTAAATGTGGCCTCACGAATGCCTTGCACAGTTGCAGCAACATCTCTTTAGTTTTAGACTCCAGTCCCCTGGTAGCAGCAAGGGGATTTGCATCCTCCTAGCATTACTGTTCGCAGCACGTTACACTGTCAACAATTGTCAATACTTCAGGAAAATGTTACTGAGCAAGTCGAAGCAATAAAAATGTCACGAACGCTTAGGAAAAAAGTAGCCAATGTGCTCAACGCATTATAGACCATTCAATGCCAAAAAGCTACATGTTAACACCAATGGAAACACCAGCAGCCTTTGATGTACGGACAAAGTTTAAAGCACAGAAGGCCTGTTGGTTAATTTAGATGGACAATCATGGGGTTCAAACATCACTCAGAGTCTCAAACTCAGCCAATGTTCTGGGGACCCGGGTTCGAATCCCTCCACGATGGAATTTGAATTCAATAAAAAATATTTGGAATTAAGCATCTACTGATGAGCATGGAATCCGCCATCCTTACCCGGTCTGGCCTACATGTGACTCCAGAGTCACAGCAATGGGGTTGGCTGTCAACTAAGGATGTGTAATAAATGCTAGCCAGCCTGGAGTGCCCATGTCCCACAAATGAATCAAAATTTATAATTTTAGGCAGTACACCAAAGCTTATGAGGATGATCCCAGGGACTGCCATATAAGGAAAGATTAAGTCTCAAAAGCATAAATGGCTTGAAGATCTAATTTGAGGTGTAAAATGCGAACCACATTCTACGTGGTTTAGAGTAGCAAAACTTGATTTTAATTGGAGAACAAAATAAAGATTCATCCAGATAACATCCTGAAGACCGAGCGTTTGTTTAAACGGCAGCAGACGCCACACGGGTAAATCTGAAGGCCAAGCTTGCTCGATGGGTGGAAATCAGGTTCATGTCCGAATGATGGCTCTTTACTCCTGCCCAAGACCCCCGGCATTGAGACAGGAATCGAACACACGGCCCTTCGAGCCTGCCCCGCCATTCAGCATGATCGTGGCTGATCCTTGATCGCAATGCCTTATTCCCGCCTTCTTCCCCCAATGCCATTAGAATCTAAAATATCATCCATCTCTTTCCTGAATACATTTAGTAACTTGGCCTCCACAGTCCTTTGTGGTGGAGAATTCCACAGGTTCACTATCATTTAAATGGAGACATTATCACGGTCCAAAATGGACCATCCTGTATCCTAAGACTCGACTTCCTGGTACTAGATTTCCCCATGCAGGGAAAACATCCTCCCTGCATCTAATCTGTATAGCGCTGTTAGAATTTTGGACAATTCCATCAGATTGCCTCTCATTTTCCTAAACTTTAGTGAATACAGGCCCTTTCAAAACACTCTCTCATCGGACAGTCCCATCAACACATGTACCAGCAGAATGAACCTCCTCTGCACTCCCTCCATGGCATGTATATCCCTTCTTAGATAGGGAGACCATAATTGCGCACAATACTCCAGCCTCTGTCACATAATCCCTACATTGCAAAAGGAGGCCATTCAGCCCATCGAGTCCGCACCAACCACAATCCCACCCAGACTCTATTCCTGAAACCTCTCATATTTACCATGCTAATTCTCCTAACACTAGGGTTAATTTAGCCTGGCCAATCAACCTAACCTGCGTATCTTTGGAGTGTGGGAGGAAACCGGGGCATCTGGAGGAAACCCACGCAGATATGGGGAGAATGTGCAAACTCCGCACAGACAGTGACCCGAGGCCGGAATTGAACTCAGATCCCTGGTGCTGTGAGACAGCAGTGCTAACCACTGCACCATCGCACCACCCTGGGATTTCCCATTGACGGCGCCCCACACTGCTGTGAGACCCGCGGCAGGATTGTACCATCAGCGGGACCAAAACATCTGAACATTCTGGCCACCGTTTGCCTTCCGACTTGCATTCCCTGGCAGCTGGGAAGCAGGCGTAATGAGTTTTAAGCATGACGGCATGCACGCACACACTCAGAACAAAGTCCCCTGTCACTCAGGTACATAAAATTCACATTCCCGCACTGCACCCCTTTTGAAAACATTCACAGCTCCCTTTACAACCAGAATGCAATCCAAATTGCCACAAAACCCGCGGCAGTGATCAACAGTCCTGTTGCGGAGATGCCGGCGTTGGACTGGGGTAAACACAGTAAGAAGTCTCACAACACCAGGTTAGAGTCCAACAGGTTTATTTGGTAGCAAATGCCACTAGCTTTCAGGCCTCTGACCCTTTGTCAGATGGGTGGAGAGAACTCTCCGCTCTTCTGATGAAGGAGCGGCGCTCTGAAAGCTAGTGGCTTTTGCTACCAAATAAACCTGTTGGACTTTAACCTGGGTTGAGAGACTTCTTACTGTGATTAACGGCAGATTAATGAAGTTGTATTGAATTGATGGTGGGGGGGGGGGGGGGGGGGGGGGGTGGGGCCAGATTCAGACCTTTGAAAGGAACTATGAGAACAAGTAGCATTAACACAGCAGGGTATAAGATGTGCAAAGTAGTCATGATGTGGAGATGCCGGTGTTGGACTGGGGTAAACACAGTAAGAAGTCTGACAACACCATGTTTAAGTCTAACCGATTTATTTGATATCAACTAAATCGGTTGGACTTAAACCTGGTGTTGTCAGGCTTCTCACCATAAGATGTGCCACAGACATGGTTTAAAATGGAGAGACATCCTTGTGCCAGTTGTACCTTGACGTAATACAAATCTTTGTCATCAATGAGAACCTCCAGCAGTCCTGCGCGGGAGTGTTGCATTTTTGTAATCTCCCCTGCAAAATCAAAATCAGGAGCGTTAACTGTGCACATATGTAACAGGCGTGCCAGTGTGAATACAGCTGCATTGTAAAACTTGCCAGAGCATGATGCTTACGGGGAAAAGAAGAATTTCTTTATTACTGATCCTGGATCTATTCGAAGCTTTACTGTATAGGTGGGGAAGAGAATCCAGCCACAATAATGGCAAACTTCCCAGAATGGAGCGCACGATAAGAAACAGCAGTCTCCCGCGAGGATATCGTGCAGAACTGTAACCCAGCTCTCATTCGATAAAACCAATTCGAGGGAATATCAATTCATTTCAACAGGGAGCTGGACAAGTACTTAGCTCAACAACAACAGCCTGCATTTATTTAACGCCGGAGTCAAGATGCTTCCACAAGGCAAAAGCAAAACGCAACGGAGGCTACAAATCTGATGCAAGTTTCGTTTTCATTTATTAGTGTCACAAGTAGGGCTTACATTAACATCGCAATGAAGTTACTGTGAAATTCACAGAGTCGCCACACTCCGGTGCCTGTTCAGGTACATGGCGGGAGAATTTAGTATGGCTAATGCACCTAATTGGCACGTTTTTTTTTTGGGGACTGTGGGAGGAAACCCAAGCAGACACAGGGAGAACGTGCAGGCTCTGCACAGGCAGTGACCCAAGTCGGGAATCGAACTTGAGCTCCTGGCGCTGTGAGGCAGCAATACTAACCACTGTGCCACCGGTGACAGAGAATGGTAGGGAAATTCAGCAGGTATGAGGAACAAAACAGAGTTAATAATTGTGGCCTGGAATTTACCGTCAGTATTCAGTGTTAGTCTTGGGATAAGGGATAACAAATTTTAAACAAAGTTAAGGAGAAGCTGCTTCTCCCAAAAGGGGTTGTGAATCTGTGGAATTCGCTACCCCAAAGTGCAGTGGATACTGGGACAGTGAGTAAATTTAAGGAGGAGTTTGACAGATTTTTAATTGGTAATGGGGAGAAGGGTTATGGGGAAAAGGCAGGAAAATGGGGATGAGGAGTCCAAAGATGTGCAGGTTAGGTTGATTGGCCGTGCTAAGAAATTACCCCTTAGCGTCTAGGGATGCGTAGGTTAGAGGGATCAGTGGGTATAATATGTAGGGATATGGGGATAGGGCCTGGGTGGGATTGTGTTCGGTGCAGACTCGATGGGCCGAAGGGCCTCTTTCTGCGCTACGAGCATATCAGCCACGATCGATGGGCTGAATGGCCTGATTTTGCTCCTATGCCTTCTGAGCTTATGACCTTAAACATTTGGAAAAGGTGGGGGCTAATGACAAAGTCTTGTTGTGAATTTGCCCTCTTAATCAATCCATGACTACAGTGAGGGGCACCTGACTTACAGCACGCTTCCGATAGACTTCATTACTGAAATTTGCCTACACAACACATCTTACCATCTATTTTTATCTTTTTCTTTGGATGAATAATTTTCGCTGACAGCTTTCTTTTTGAGTAGTTCAGTTGAAAGTCAACGGCTACATCTCTGTTGATAACTGACTGTGGAGTTCCCATGAAGAAATGCAGTACAGCCTCACTGGGAAACCAGCTATTCTTCTGAAAGAGAAAAACGTATTTGTCAGGATGTCTGAGCAGTTCTCCACGTTCGAGGCAACATTTAACCACAGAATCCCTCAGGTGCAGAAGGAGACCATTCTGTCCATCAAATCTGCACTGACTCACCAAAAAAAAAAGCATCTCGCACTTCCCCACCACCCCATCCCCGTAAACCCACACATTTACCATGGCTAATCCGCCTAATCTACACATCTTCGGACACTAAATGGCAAATCTGGCACAGCCAGTCCATCCATACCTTTGGACACTAAGAGGCATGGCCAATCCACCTAACCCGCAGATCTTTGGACTGTGGGAGGAAACTGGAGCACCTGGAAGAAACCTATGCAGACACGGCAAAAAACATGCAAACTCCACACAGCCACCCACCCACAAGGCTGGTATTGAACCTGGGTCCCTGGCGCTGTGAGGCAGCAGTGCTAACTACTGTGCCACCACGATGCCCACTTGGAGAAAGCAGCTCAAATACAGCTGGCATCAATCAGTATCAGTAAACTGCTCTCAAAAGTGATAAAATGAGAGGATGAATCTTTGCTCTGGAGATTGAATAGACTGGGAAACAGTCTCATTCCTGATGTCCAACTGCCCTAGTTGAAAGGCCATTTGATCTACATAACCTCCAAGAGAGTAGACCCAACAAGAATCAAAAGATAGCAAAAAATGACAATAAGCTTGAACTTCATATTCATAGAATAGAATTATAGAACCCCTAGAATACAGGAGGCCTTTCGGCCCATCGATCTTGTGCCAACAACAATCCCATCCAGGCCCTATCCCCGCCATCTGCCACATTTACCCTGCTAATCCTCCTGACATTAAGGGGCAATTTAGCCTGGCCAATCCACCGAACCAGGACATCTTTGGACTCACTGATCATAGAACCCTACAGTGCAGAAAGAGGCCCTTCGGCCCATCGAGTCTGCACCAAACACAATCCCACCCAGGCCCTACCCCCATATTCTTACATATTATACCCGCTAATCCCTCTAATCTCCGCTATGCTGGACACTGAGGGGCAATTTCTTAGCAAGGTCAATCAACCTAACCCGCACATCTTTGGACTGTGGGAGGAAACCGGAGCACCTGGAGGAAACCCATGCAGACACAGGGAGAACGTGCAAACTCCACACAGACAGCAAGAGGCCATTTGGCCCACTGAGTCTGCACTAACTGTCTGAAAGAACATCCCACCCAGGCGCTCCCCTTCACCTTATCCCCATATCCCCACATTTATACCATGGCCAATCAACCTAACCTGCATATCTTTGGACTGTGGGAGCAAACAGGAGCACCCGGAGGAAACCCATGGAGATATAGCGAGAACATGCAAACTCCACACAGACAGTAACCCAAGCCAGGAATCGAACCCGGGTCCCTGGTGTTGTCAGGCAGCAGTGCTCACTGCTGTGCCTTACTACGCTATCCCGAATGGGCTCCAGAACTAATAAATTCATATTAATCCAAACTCAATTGTCAGAGGTGCCAAAATTCAACTCGAGCTGGTTGTAAAAGTGGCACGGTAGCACAGTGGTTAGCACTGCTGCTTCACAACTCCAGGGTCCTGGGTTCGATTCCCGGCTCGGGTCACTGTCTGTGTGGAGTTTGCACATTCTCCTCGTGTCTGCGTGGGTTTCCTCCGGATACTCCGATTTCCACCCACAGTCCAAAGGTGTGTGGGTTAGATTGATTGGCCATGCTAAGGAATTGCCCCTTAGTGTCCAGGGTAGCGGAGGTTAGAGGGATTAGTGGGTATAATATAGGGGGGTAGGGCCTGGGTGGGATTGTGTTCAGCACAGACTCGATGGGCCGAAGGGCCTCTTTCTGCACTGTAGGGTTCTATGACTCTAAGAGGGATGGTGGCAGTTCAGCCACTTGTTAAGACACCCCAGTCCGATCTTTCTGTTGGCGCTGCAGTGTAAGTTGACGGCCTTGTGCTCCCAGAGTGCCAACAAATACTTCAAGAGGTCATTTCCTATGGCTGATTTTCATAGACTCGTCCCAGGACTTAAATCAACAGAAATTTACACTTCTTTCACCCCAGATTCCCAGAATTTTTACTAAAAGAGAGTGAAGCATTTTGATGAAAAGCAAGCCCGATGCCCATAATTATCAGTGCAGAAGGGACTGCAACAAGCCTGTTCATTGACGAAAAATCACCTTCTGGCCAAACTCTACAAACTGTTTTTTTTTTGATGATTTATGAGTTGGTTGGCAAGCATTTTAATGAAAGGGGGTCAAGCCACACATTTCAAATCCAGACTAGCTGCAATTTATTAAGACGTGTGCTTAATTTGCAGCTTTCTGATTGCCCCAAATATTTATTTAAATGCTGCTTGGCTCCAGCGACTGCTTCATGGAAAATTATCCGCCCGCCAATTCGAAATTGTGACGTCTACTGGGAGCCTTTGAAGAAGAAAGAGGCAGTATAGAGTCGCGGATGTGCTGCTGCTTCTGGCACACGTAGGCAGGTACATGGCAAAAATAGAGATTGGAGTTCTCTCGTGCCTGGTTTATGGGGATGGGCATGGAGACGGGAAGATTGGCAGAAGGGTGTGCCCCAACACCTTCCTGCCTCTACGCCATATTTACAGCGGAGAAAAAAATAAAACAAAATAGAATCCCTACAGCGTGAAAGGAGGCCATTCAGCCCATCCAATCTGCACTGACTCTCTAATAGAGCATCCCATCCAAGCCCTATCCCCCATACCCTGCTAATCTCCCTAGCCCACACATCCTGGGACACTAAGGGACAATTCAGCATGGCCAATCAACCTAGCCCGCACATCTTTGAACTGTGGGAGGACACCGGAGTGCCGGAGGAAACCCACGCAGACACGTGGAGAATGTGCAAACTGCAGTGACCGGAGGCTGGAATTGAACCCGAGTCCCTGGTGAAGCAGCAGTGCTAACACTGTGCCACGGTAGCCCTAGATAGCAGGCAAACTCCCTGCCTGGAGTCTAACTGAGCCACATAAATAAGCAGTACTTCCTATCTCCATGGTGCCCACATTGGGGGTTCTCTTCCCCTTGTGGGGAGCACACCCAGCGAAACATGGCAGTGGGCTCCAGAGCGGGGGGCTGATTTTGGGCACCCGTTGTTTTACTTGCTGGTGCCAAGGGCTACTCTTGCTGCCCATCCTGTAGCAGTGACGTGACCTGTCCAACAGACACACCAACACCCTCATTATCCACTGAGGGTTGCCAGTTTGATCCTGGTGTCACCAGGCCTTAGTTACCGTCATCGATGGGTCAGCGCTAGTGGTGGAGATGCTGGGTTTCTGGATCTCTGATTGGGCCAGCGACTCTTTGGGAGGCGGGGGGGGCTCCTATCTTTGGGGGCAGCAACTATTTCATTGGCCACTGCTGGCAAGATGCCTTTCTTGCTGCCTGCCTAAGCACAATCACCTCCTACTTTCAGCTCCAGTGGCAGGACCTTCACCATCGCAGTAAAATTCAGCCCAGAGTTTCACTTACCTGCCTAAAGTAGTAGAGCGACTAGCTCCTTTAATATCCCTGTCTGGACAGGTTGGTGATCTTCAACAGAACCTCAGTTAGGCCTCATTTAGAATATTGTGTACAATTCTGGTTGCCTCACCACAAGAAGGATGTGGATGCTTTGGAGAGGGTATAGATGACGTTTACCAGGATGTTGCCTGGTCTGGAGGGCATTAGCTACGAGGCGAGGTTGGAGAAACTCGGTTTGTTCCCACTGGAACAGCAGAGGTGACCTGATGGAGGTTTACAAGATTATGAGAGGCATGGGCAGAGTGGATGGTCAGATGCTCTTTCCTGGGGTAGAAAAGTCAAGTACGAGAGGACACAGTGTGTGGGGAAAAGTTTGGAGGGGATGTGCGAGGCAAGCTTTTACACTGAGGGTGGTGGATGTCTGGGACAGGCTGCCCGGAGAGGTGGTGGCTGCAGGTATGATAGGGGCATCTGGATAAACTCATGAATAAGATGGGCCTGGAAGGATATGGACTCTGAAACTGCATACGGTTTTAATTGAGGCAGGCGTCATGATCGGTGCAGACTTGGAGGGCCAAAGGACCTGTCCCTGTGCTGTAATATTCTTTGTTTTTTTATCACTGGCAATGGATAGTTTATGTAAAATTACTTCATGGAATATGGGTGTCTTTGGCTGGTCCATCATTTATTGTCCATCTCTAATTGCCCTTGATTTGAGTGGCTTGTTAGGCCATTTCATAGCAACTAGAAGCAGGAGGAGGCCATTTGGCCCTTCAAGTCTGCTCTGCCATTCGTTTTGTGCATCATCAAATTCAATATTCTGGTCCCCCACTTGCTCCCAGATCCCTTGATCCCTTTAGCCCTGGAGCTGTATCGAATTTCTTCTTGAAATCAGACCATGTTTTGACCTCAACTACTGTCTGTGGTAGCGAATTCCACACATTCACCATTCTCTGGGTGAAGAAATTTCTCCTCATCACAGTCCTGAAGGGTTTACCCCCTTATCCTCAAATTATGACCCCTAGTTCTGGATTCCAACCCCCATTGGGAACATTCTTTCGGAATCTACCCTCTCTAACCCTGTTAGGATTCTATAAGTTTCTATGAGATCCCCTCTCATTCTTCTAAACTCCAGCGAATATAATCCTAACCGACTTAGTCTCTCCTCATACGACAGACAAGCCATCACAGAGGGCATGTTAAGAGTCGCAATGGTTCTGGAGTCATGTGTGAACCAGATTGAAAAAGCACAGCAGATTCCCTTCCCTAAAAGGATGTTAGTGAACCAGATGGGTTTTTATGATAATCAAATTGGGATTTGAACCAGGTCCCCAAAGCCTTATTCTGGGTTATTTCTGGATTAGGCTACTGACAATACCACGATGCTTTTGCCTCCCATGACTGCCCTTGCAGGGTAATGAGAAGTAGAAGGTACATCGCTGCCCCCTTGCTTCCTGAGTCCAAGCCTGAACCTCCACCTCCACATTTCTTCAATTAGGTTCTGGGAGCTGTATACATTCAGAAAAATTAGCCACACGGAGTAGATGGTTCTGCAAATTATGGTTGAAAAGAGAAGCTAGCGAAGCTCTCCCCACACTTAGAAAACCCCAAAACAACTACTGTCTGATGTGGTTCTGAGATGGGGCAGCACTTGCTGAACACTCCTGAGTGTGCTAACACACTCGCAACCAATGTAAAATCATCAGATGAGCTTGTATTGTGGCTCATTTACACTTGTTGGAAGCAACATCCATTCTTACCCAGGGATCTGTCTCCGCAAACAAAAGGAATATGTTCAAGCCTGGAGGCTTTTTTGAATTACCTGGAGCTTGTGGGGTGGCGGGGCGGCCTATAGTCCCCTGTTGCGTTCTCCAATGGTAACACCTCGGCCAATCAAAGCCAATTCAGCACCCTTTTCCCTTGTAGTATAAAGTGTTGTGATCATTATGGGTGGCACGGTGGTTAGCACTGCTACCTCAGAGCACCAGGAACCCGGGTTCAATTCCCGGCTTGGGTCACTGTCTGTGTGGAGTTTGCACATTCTCCCTGTGTCTGCATGGGTTTTCTCCAGGAGCTCTGGTTTCCTCCCACAAGCCAAAGATGTGCGGGTTAGATTGGTTGGCTGTGCTAAATTGAACTTCAGTTTCGGGGGGCGGAGGGGGGGGCGTAAATACATGGGGTTACAGGGATAGCGCCTGGATGCAATTGTTGTTGGTGTTGGGTCAATGGGCTGAATGGCCTCCTGCTGCACTGCAGGATTCTATGAAATTTGGAATTGTGTTTGGCTTGATGAATGGGAGGTGAAAAGCTTTGGCAATAATGAAGCTCTGTACTTCCAAGCAACCAACGTGCAAACTGTTTGCAGAATTGCTGGGCTGTGCTCTGGTGCTGTTCCCCTCTAAGGGACCCTGCAGGTAGAAGGCAGGCAGTCACTGCTACGGCTATGCTGTGAAGGTGGACACTGGTGCCAGTGAGAATTCCCAATGTTGGCCTTTATTCATTCATTAATTTGCAGGTGGAGGCAGTATGACTTCTTCCCCACTTGCCAATCACTTTGCTCGCCAGTTTACTTCAATCTATTTTTGCCTAAATGTGGCCAGGGAGATACAATCCCAATTCTGTAAACAGTGAAAACAGCAGCAAACATGTTGTGGTTCAGAACGTTCTTGGCTTGAACTAGTTGCCCAATCTGAGTAGCCTCTACTAATGTGAGAGGAAAGCTTTGAGAATAACAGATGCACAGCACACAGTTTAATGTCCCCCATCTTGTTAATCAATCATAGAATCCCGACAGTACAGAAGGAGGCCATTTGGCCCATCGAGTCTGCACCAACCACCCAGGCCCTATTACCATAATCCCACGTATTTACCCTACTAGGCCCCCTGACACTAGGGTGAATTTTGGCATGGCCAATCAACCTAACCGGCATATCTTTGGACTGTAGGGGGAAACCGGAGCACCCGGAGGAAACCCATGCAGACACGGGGACAAAGATAGTGACCCGAGGCCAGAACTGAACCCGGGCCCTGGCACTGTGAAGCAGTAGTGCAAACCACTGTGCCACTGATTTGGAGATGAAGGGGCATTTAAATAGGCAGGCAGGCGGGTGGGTGGGCACACTACTGCCCTCTCACCTCCATCCTGATTAAGTCAGTGAAGGGAAGACTTATGGATAGTCTTCCTACTCTGTTAAGGGCAATTAATGATGCCTATAGGGCCTCATCCCGCCAGCGGTGAGCGTCGGACATGCCCAAAGCAAATACTGTCAGGGTGACTTCTGGGGAGACACTGGGGGTGGTGCTTGTTCAAAGGCACTCAGTGCCTGATTGAGGAATCTAGATTAGGAAGCATCTGCTATCCAACCCCTGCCTTTGCTGCCAACCCCCACTTCTCCCCCTCCACTGTAACCCCCCCCCAATCACTATCGCCCTCCCACCATCACCTGCAGCTTGGGGTCCCTCAGAGATCTTGGGTCTCGGCATGTTTCAGTACCAGCAGCAGCCACTATCTTCCCAGTGGTGCTGGCGAGCAATGAAGAGCTGCCAACCACTGATTTGCTGGCAACTTGCAGCAGGTGAGACAGCAACCCTCTCTCCCCCAGGGTGGGGAACATTCATCCTGGAGAAGGTCCACTGTGACCATTTAATGTGGCTGGCCTTCCCAAACGGCATTTCTGCTGGCTCTCCAGGCAAGAGCCAAAGCCTACATTAAATCCACCCATACGTTGCTAAGCTGCACTTAGCAAAACATTCATCTCAGTCCCAGGACATGACTGGAAGAATTCCTCAGGATCGCGTCTCGTTGGGTCAATCGTCTTCAACTGTTTCCTCAGTGACCTTCTGTCCATAAGGTCACAAGTGGGGACGCTTACTGACGATTACCCAATATTTAGCAACATGTCAACCCCTGAGACGTCAAAGCCATCCTTGTCTGCATGTTACAAGACCTGGACAACACCCAGGCTTGGGTTGATGAGTGTCAACTCAAGTTCGTGCCACACGAATGCCAGTCAGTGACCAACCCCAACAAGGCGCTCACCACCTCCCCCTCTCGACATTCAACGGCTTGTTTAATTCTCATTGTCGCCAACAGGAGGAACGAGGACAGCAGACACGTGGGAACACCAAGACCTGCAGGTCTGACTTGAAACTTGATCTTTCCACTGTCACTGGGTTAAAACAATCCCTTCCTAACAGAAATGTGCACGTAACTCTGTTGCCAGGACTGTGGGGTTTAACATGGCAGCTCACCAACACCTTCTAAAAGGCAATTAAGGAGGGGCAGCCTTGCCAGCGACGTCCCGATCCTATGAGTGAATAACAAAAATTGTAGAACTTATGATGAGCAAAAAAATGGAGACAAGGGAGGTATTTTTGGCTCAACATAACCCTCGTATTCTCAAGAGCCGCAGAGAAAACTACTAACTTGGCCGCAACTCAATAAATAGATAATACTTCCAAGAGGATCGTGTGGCCGGAATCCCAGTGGCTACTTTTCATGGCTTTGTAAAACCACAGTGGATCATTCTTGACATTTACTCAATGGCATCTCGATATTTTCACTTATTTATTGAGATGCACTCTCATACTTTGGCAGTGTAGAGTCTATCTGCAGTGCATGCAGCGTCATTGGAAAATAAAAGTGGGGACACATGAAAAATAATAGCAAAACTGACCAAGATATTAACTGCTCTTGCCTCTCACAAAACAGGCAGAAAGCAGTGACTAACATACAAATTAGGAACAGGCATTGGCCATTTTACACCTCTAGCCTGCTCTGACATTCAGTAAGATCATGGCTGATTTAATTGCGACCTCAACTCCAATTTCCTTCCCTGTCTCCTTTCACTCCCTTGTCAATCGCCAATCTACGTAACCCAGCCTTTAAAAATATTCAATGACCTCACCTCCTCCCACAGACTCACAACTCTCAGAGAGGAAAAAAGATTCTCCTCATCTCCATTTTAACTGGGAGATGCCTATCGTTATTCTAAACTCCAATCGATACAGGTCCAGCCTTTCCGTCATCGGAAAACCCCCTCGCCCCAGGAATCAGTCGCGGGAATCTTCTCTGAGCGGCTTCTCATAGAATGATGTCCTTTCATAAAGAAAGGCACCAAAACTGTCCCCCAGATTTTCAGCGTGACTCTCTCTGAGGCAGTCTGCAGTACTCAGAGTGTGGGAGATTCATTTTGAAAGTCACACTTAAAATAAAACAGCTGAAAACATTTTGAAAATCCCACTAAAAAAAAACAGTAATAGGCATGAACCTGCTTTCTGTACATTTCCATTCATTCTACTATTAACCTGCCCTGTAGCCAGATATTAACCTGTCACCCTATCTTCAAACACCACTGGTTACACAGAGTCACACAGGCCTGTCATGGCGGGGTGTCTCCTCAAGGGTAAAGGATAAGTATCGTTCCCGAGAGAGAGGGACATAATTGCATTAGAACTGAACTGAGAATCAATTTGACCTGCCATAGGATGAGAGGCCTCAGCATTTGATGTTAACTGTTAATGGTTACCTGGCCCCCTCCAAGGCTTTGCTGGGATTTTGACCAGAGCCTGGATCCCTCTCCATCTTCCCACATCTGCTGGGACCACTAATTTTTTTTTATTCATTTGAGGGATATGGGCGTCAGTGGCTGGCCAACATTTACTGCCCACCCCTCGTGCCCGAGGGCAGCTGAGAGTCAACCACATTGGAGTCACATGTAGGCCAGACCGGGTAAGGACGGCAGATTTCCTTCCCGAAAGGACTTGGGTGAACCAGATGGGTTTTTCTGACAATCGACAATGGTTTCATGGTCATCGTGTGGAGATGCCAGTGTTGGACTGGGGTAAACACAGTAAGAAGTCTGACAACACCAGGTTTAAGTCCAACCGATTTACCCTGTAAAGCTCTTGTTTACTGTGTGAATATAGCTAGATCTTGTTCTTTCAATTGTCACTTTTTACACCGTCCATTGAAATGTAAGAAAGATTTATTTGATCGTAAACTCACAAGCTTTCGAGGTTCCCCTCTTCGTCAGGTGAATGGAGAGTTCTGGCCTCAGACAGAGCATATAGAGCACAGACAGTTTACAGATTACTGATTAGAATGCAAATTAAAATGCAAATAAGATTTGCATTCTAATCCGTAATCTGTAAACTGTCTGTGCTTTATATGCTCTGTCCGAGGCCAGAACTCTCCATTCACCTGACAAAGAGTTGAACCTCGTAAGCTAGTGAGTTTACTATCAAATAAATCGGTTGGACTTAAACCTGGTGTTGTCAGACTTGTTACTGTGTTTCATGATCATCAGCAGATTCTTAATTCCAGATATTTTGGACTGAATTCAAATTCCACCATCTGCCGTGGTGGGATTTGAACCTGAATCCCCAGAACACTAGCTGAGTTTCTGGGTTAATAGTCTAGCAATAATACTACTAGGGTATTGCCTAAGGTTAGGTCAGAAACTTATGTAGAATCTAAATGGATGTCAGGACTGTGTGTGTTGGCAAATGTGTTGTGCAAATTGCATTAAAATTTACCATCTGGGGTTAAGAGCAAAAATAGAACATAGAACATAGAACATTACAGCGCAGAACAAGCCCTTCGGCCCACGATGTTGCGCCGACCAGTTACAAAACAATGACCCACTAACCTAAACCAATCCCTTTTCGTCCATAAACCTATCCACGGATCTCTTAAACGCCCCCAAACTAGGCGCATTTACAACCGCAGCAGGCAGGGCATTCCAATCCCTCACCACCCTCTGGGTAAAGAACCTACCCCTGACATCCGTCCTATAACTACCCCCCCTTAATTTAAAGCCATGCCCCCTCGTGCTAGATTTCTCCATCAGAGGAAAAAGGCTATCACTATCCACCCTATCTAAACCTCTAATCATCTTATATGTTTCAATAAGATCCCCTCTTAGCCGCCTTCTTTCCAGTGAAAACAACCCCAAATCCCTCAGTCTCTCCTCATAGGACCTCCCCTCCATACCAGGCAACATCCTGGTAAACCTCCTCTGCACCCTCTCCAAAGCCTCCACATCCTTCCTATAATGTGGGGACCAGAACTGCACACAGTACTCCAAGTGCGGCCGCACCAGAGTTGTGTACAGTTGCAACATAACGCTGCGACTCCTAAATTCAATCCCCAAATGGTGTTCTTAGAATGGAGTTCCTAATTCAATTGTGCTTCAAATCACTTAATTTAAATTCTCTGGACAGCTTGATCTTTAGGACTAATAATGGAAAGGCCAGTGGTGTTCCCAAGACAACGAGTCAATATTTCATTCCAGATACTGCAGCGACTGACACAACATGGCATGCATTGATTAAACATAATTACATTAAATGCTGCTGCGCAGTTAACTTTGGGCCTAAGGTTCTTTGCGCCTACCTAATCCTTTTTGTTTTGCCCTGTACAGGAAGGAAGGGGTACCTGTGGAACGTAGGAGTACGCTGCCTCCAGCAGATACTGTTGTAGTTTTTTGTCTCGCTTGATCAGCATTACAGACACTTCAGTGGGGCCGGAGAGCGGGAATGCAGGACCCGAGGTTCCCGAGGGATACGACACTTCCGAGCAGATCTGCCATCCAATTTGTCTGGAGACTGCGAAGGGAAACAAGAACGTCATTTTTAAGTAGTGCGTAGGAGTGATGCATATAACCTAGGGACAGGTTATTAGCAGGACATCTTTATAAGGCTCTCCAAATTTCAGTGACAGCAAGGCTGATGTTCAAGATTGGAATCTTTTAGGCATTTTAGTCGTGCAAGGTGGTGGGTGTGAATAATCTCGACCTGGCAAAAAAATCACACGCAACAAAGTGAAGGTCCAGTCAACATGTTTGCACACGCAGTGCATTAGCAAATGGAGGAATTAAACAGAGCCATTTAGTCCACTAATGACGCAATTACATTGCAGCTCTGGTGTCGGAAGCAATTGTAAAAGCTTTCCAATTGCCAGAAGCACCTCAAGAGCTCATTTCTCTGGCTTTTCCAGAGATTAGAGCATTAGCAGCACAAATCAAAGCACTGCTGGCTCGATACCTGAATACAACGGGACTGACTGTTTAATAATGTTTATGGAGTCACAGAGGTTTGTAGCACGGAAACAGACCAACTTATCCAAGCTGCCTTTTTTTTTCAAGAAGACCACTAAGCTAGTCCCAATTGCCCGTGTATGGCCCATATCCCTCTATACCCATCCTACCCATGTAACTGTCTCAATGCTTCTGAAAAGACAAAATTGTACCCAACTCTACGACTGTCTCTGGCAGCTTGTTCCAGGCACTCACCACCCTCTGTGTGAAAACGTGGCCCCTCTGGACCCCCTCTCCCCGAACAGTGCATTGATTACTTTTCCCTGACCATTGCAGCTTTATGTCACTGTTTCCGTGTGGCCCCCAGTGTACAGAACACGAGCAAAGTACGTTCTTAGAGTTCCAGGTTGATACAGAAAAAAAGTGACATTTACTGTCCAACCCATTGGAACTACTTGTGTTTGGTTCTACTCTTCCCTCTCCAAGCATAGCATTGCGCTGCTAATACTGGCTTCTTTACCTGTTTCCCCCACCCCTCCCTATTCATTACCTCCAGTGCTGCTCAAGGACCTATGTTTGACGAGATCTTCTTCATTTGTATGATAGCCCTTATCTATCTTTATGCATATTCATGTCCAGTCGACAATTCAAAGGGGCATCAAACCTCTCCCAAAGAGCAATTTACTTCTCCAAAGGGGTGGTGGACCTGGGAAAGATGCTCTGTCAGAGAGTCGGTGCAGACTCGATGGGCCAAATGGCCTCCTTCAGCGCTGTAGGGATTCTATGATGCTATCACGTGACGCAAGACGCTAATCCTCTAGAAGCTTTTCCAACGTGTGAAGGAAATCCAGCTTCTGTCAGTACACCCCGTGTCACAGGTCGCTCGCTCCCCTCTGCTGCCGTCTGGTGGTACGTCTCCTGCCTCAGCTCCAATCCAAGATGGCAGCCCACATCCAATCAGCTCAGATACTACTTCATTCACAAAGTGATGACACTCATCTCGACCTTGAAGAAAAACTTCCCACAAAGATCAGGCAATCTCTGTCTCGTCGATTTTCTCCCCCCCCGAATATTAACTCAAATATTTCAGAGTTGGTGGGATCAATGGGTGCTATTCAGATTGGCGGTTGGTGACTAGTGGAGTGCCCCAGGGGTCGGTGCTGGGGCCTCAGCTATTTACCATTTATATAGATGATCTGGAGGAGGGAACCGAGTGTATGGTGTCGAAATTTGCTGATGACACCAAGATTGGTGGAACGGCAAATTGCGCGGACGGTGTGGAAAGTCTACAGAAGGATCTAGATAGGCTGGGCGAATGGGCCAGGAAATGGCAAATGGAATTTAATGTTGGCAAGTGTGAAGTTGTCCACTTTGGTAGGAATGATGGTAGGAAAGACTACTACTTACATGGCGAAAAACTGCAGAATGCAACTGTGCAGAGGGACCTCGGGGTCCTTGTGCATGAGTCGCAAAAACCCAGCTTGCAGGTGCAGCAGGTGGTCAGGAAGGTGAATGGGATGCTGGCCTTCATAGCGAGGGGGATTGAATATAAAAGTAGGGAGGTCTTGCTGCGGCTGTACAGGGCACTGGAGGCCACAGCTGGAGTACCGTGTGCAGTTTTGGTCGCCGCACTTACGCAAGGATATTTTGGCCTTGGAGGGAGTGCAGAGGAGGTTTACTAGGCTGACTCCAGAGTTGAGGGGGTTGAACTGTGAGGAGAGGCTGAATAAACTAGGCTTGTACTCATTAGAGTTTAGAAGAATGAGGGGAGATCTCATTGAGACCTATAAGATGATGAATGAGATGGATAGGGTAGAGGCGGAGAGGCTCTTCCCGCTCAGAAAGGACAGTAGGACGAGAGGGCACAGCCTCAAGGTAAGTGGGGGGGCAGTTTAGAACAGAGTTGAGGAGGAACTTCTTCACTCAAAGGGTGGTGAATCTCTGGAATTCTCTGCCCGTTGAAGTGGTGGAGGCTGCCTCGCTAAATATTTTTAAGACGCGGGTTGATGGGTTTTTGATAGGCAAGGGGATTAAGGGTTATGGGGAGAGGGCGGAAATGTGGAACTGAGACACGACAGATCAGCCATGATCTTATTGAATGGTGGGGCAGGCTCGAAGGGCTAGATGGCCTACTCCTGCTCCTATTTCTTATGTTCTCATGCTCTCCAGGCACCCGGCAACCTTGATGTCACCAATCAGGCTAAGCAGCCAATCACGTTGAAGTATTCTCACAGGCTGCAAATCCAGAAATAAAATGCATCTTCCACTTCAACAGAGAGCAAAGTGAGCGATGGGGACACGCGCATGGGGTTAATGCAGACGCCAAAACATCACAGGCAAATTTTTTGGAAAGACTATTTTAAAAAGTTTCCTTTGAACATGGCGGAGAAATCGGATAGTCCACAAATATAAAATTTGCTACGCTGGCCAGGAAAGAATTTTCAGCACTCATTCTGAAGTTAGCATGAAATTAAAACACCAGCTACACCTCACTGAACAAGAATGTCCACAGCCTGAATAACACTGTCAAAGGACAAATTCTCCAAAGGTCGGGTGATTTCTAATTGATTGCAGTTTGGGTTGATTTCCAGGCTCAGCTGCACACGTGCGGATTTCGGAAATTACTGTCACTTACAGAGGGAAACGCTGACAGTTTCACCCTCATTACTACCAATTAAATCCAAAACATGATTCCGAGAGAAAAAGCCTCGCAGAAAACATATGGAGCGCACCCTTCCCTGGGAACAGGCGAGGCAAGCAGCTGGGAGTGCTGAGTGTTGACAGAAATGTTTCCGTGTGCTGGGCTCTGCGGTTGCTTTCGATGGCGAGGCTCAGAAAGCAGGAAGCTCACGGATACGACATTAAATTTAAAACCGCGTTGAAACTGTATTCCAGTTACACTGTTCGCACACGATATTAGATAACCCGACCGGGCACGACCAGGCTAGTGAGCTCAAGTTAAAAGCAGAAGCCAGCGCACTGCAGCCAATTGTCAATTTTAACCCACAAACTGCCAAGAAACCCATTGGCTCCTCCAGTTTAAAATCTCACCCCGACCCCGACCCCTAACCAAACTTAGTTCTGATATTTGGGTGGCACGGTCGCACAGTGGTTGGCGCTGCTGCCTCACAGCGCCAGGGACCCAGGTTCAATTCCGGCCTCGGGTCACTGTGTGTGTGTGTGAGAGAGAGTGAGTTTGCACATTCTCCCCGTATCTGCGTGGGTTTCCTCCAGGTGCTCCGCCCATAGTCCAAAGATGTGCAAGTTCAGTGGATGAGCCACGCTAAGTTGACCCTAGGGGAACTAGCTAGGGGAAACGCACGGGGTTATGGGGATAGGACGTGGGTGGGATTCTTGTTGGTGTAGACTCGATGGGCTGAATGGCCTCCTTCTGCATTGCAGGCATTCGATGATCCCAGGCAGCAACTGTGGAGTGGAGAGGAGAGAGGGAGAGATCAGTGTACTCAGGGAGAGAGGGGGTGAAGATGCAAGTCTTAAGGGAAGAGATAAGAAAAAACAGGGAGGTGGGAGTCAAGATAAGCACGGGTAAGCTCTGTTTGATCATGGGCTGTGGACCAAACGGGAAATCAAATCCAACACTTTAGTGGAAAGGCACATAATCCCTTCATTCACAATCCTTGATTAGGGGCAGTACGTTGGCAAGTGCTCAGCACTGCTGCCTCACGCTGCCAAGGACCTGGATTCGATTCTGGCCTCGGGTCACTGTCTGTGTGGAGTTTGCGCATTCTCCCTGTGTCTGCCTTGGTTTCCCCCGGGTACTCCGGTTTCCCCTCTCAGTCCAAAGATGTGTCGGTCAGGCGGACTGGCTGTCCTAAATTGGTCCTTAATGTCCAAAGATGCGTAGGTTAGGTAGATTAGCCATGGTGAATGCATGGGTCAGATGTTCTTTCGGACAGTCGGTACAGACTCGATGGGCTGAATGGCCCCTTTCTGCACAGTAGGGATTCTATGGTTCTATTTCAGTGCCAGAGCAGAATTGTTTCATTTACTTCAGCAGAAAGTTTGGACACTGATCCCGGGAAGAGATTGGTGTTGGTATAAGTTTGAGAGCGACTTCTGCATGAGTGCAGACCCCTGGCCAAAGCCTTTACTTTGACAGAGCCTTTCGCACTGACCTCAGCCTCTTCAAGCACTTGGCAAGCAAGGTGCTGAAACATAACACAACTGAAGGCTTGGGTCAGATAAACTCCTCGCAATTCAAATGGAGACAAAAGAAACTACTTCCAAAGAGATGAAGCTGGCAGGCAGCAGGGTTGAAAAGACAAGAGACTGCTTGTGTTGGAGCAGATTTCTATCCCGGCAGCTGCTAATGATGAACTCCCTGAAGTCATCAGCTAATGGGTCTAACACCAGAATGGGCAGCAAGTCCCCATCCGCTTCCTGATCGCTGTGGGATGCTGGAGCTTTCCTTCTCCTCATCTGGATCTAGTTTTCGATATCCGCTCAAGTGTAATCCTCAGAGGAAATAAGAGTTTCACAACCAATTTATTTGCTTTGCCACAGAATGGATGCGCTTGGCTCTACACATCAACAGGAAATAACAAACTGACCGACGAATATCGAAGCACGAGGGTCGCTCGTCCTGTCCCCGAGCTGGCGAGGAAGGACCCGAGTGGAGGACATCTCAGGGACCTCCCACGATACTGGCAACTTCAGTGTCCGAGCCTCCTGTCCAGGTTCAAGTCCCATGACTGTAATCATTCCGGTCCTCCTCGTCAACAGTTAGACAAATAGGAATTATTACAGAGAGGCAGCTACACAACAGACAGAGGAATGAAAGCTGTCGCCTAGACCTTGAAGGGTTGGGGACAAGGGAAGATGCAAAATTGGAAGAAGTTTGAACAGTTGACAGTATATAGAATCACAGAATCCCTACAATGCAGAAGCAGGGCATTTGGCCCATCAACTTTCCAGAGAGAAATCCCACAACACCAGTTTAAAGTCCAAACAGGTTTATTTGGAGCAAAAGCAGCAAGCTTTCGGGACAGCCTCTCCCTTGGACAGATGACTGGGTGGCTGGTGAGATCCACATCAGCGACTTTCCGACAGGGCATCCTACCCAAACACTATCCCCATACCTCAGATATTTACCACGACTCGTTCCCCCTAACCTGATTATCTTTGGACACTAAGGCTCAATTTAGCACGGCCAATCTACCTAACCCGCACATCTTTGGACTGTGAGAAGAAACCAGAGCACCCGAAGGAAACCCACGCAGACACACGGAAGAACATGCAGACTCCACACAGATAGTCACCCAAGGCTGGAATCGAGCCTGGGTCCCTGGCGCTGTGCCAACCATTGTGCCGTCTGTGGGGATATGATTCCTTCCACTTAACTGCTGAGCAGGGGTAAATAAAACGATGCTCATGATCGAGTTTTCTGTTGGTGGTCTTTATCGATAGCTGAAACCGTTGCAGAGTACGTAAGAACACAAGGAATAGGAGCAGGAGTAGGCCATCGAGCCCTTTGAGCCTGCCCCGCCATTCAATAAGATCATGGCTGATCTGAAGTCGATCAGTTCCACTTTCCCGCTTTCTCCCCATAACACTTAATTCCCTTGTCTGTCAGAAACCTATCTACCCGTGACTTAAATATATTTAGCGAGGTAGCCTCCACCACTTCAACGGGCAGAGAATTCCAGAGATTCACCATCCTTTGAGTGAAGAAGTTCTTCCTCAACTCCGTTCTAAACTGCCTCCCCGTTATTTTGAGGCTGTGCCCTCCAGTCCTGCTGTCCTTTCTGAGCGGGAAGAATCTCTCTACCTCTACCCTATCCATCCCTTTCATTATCTTATACATCTCTTCTAAGATCCCGCCTCATCCTTCTAAACTCCAACAAGTACAGACCTAGTCTATTTAGTCTCTCTTCAGAGTCCAAACGCCTCATCTCCGGTATCAGCCTAGTGAACCTCCTCTGCACTCCCTCCAAGGCCAATATACCCTTGCGCAAGTGCGGCGGCCAAAACTGCACACAGTACTCCAGCTGCGGCCTCACCAGTGCCCTGTACAGTTGCAGCAAGACCTCCCTGCTTTTATATTCTATCCCCCTCGCTATAGGTGCCATTCAACCTGCTTGAAGGGAGCTAATACTAAGTTAGCATTGCGTCATTGAGCTGTAGCTAAAGCGGGTAGAGGCTGGCTTGACTCTGAGGGGCTTTACATTTTATTAACACATATTACTTAGAAAAGACTGTATATGGGCTGGAGGAGTAAAGACATCTGGGAGGAGAAATCCACAAACTATTAAAAGCAATGGAGGTTAATAAAGCCATTTTCTAAGAAAAAAAAGCAAATTAAGCATTGGATGGATTGAAAAGTAGAGAGGTTATGTTAAACCTGCGTCAGTCTTTGGAGAGAAAAGCAATCCCATGTGTCAGGCACTTAAGGTTCATTTGGGTATAGATTGTATTGCCATCCCTCATTCAGCTACAATCAGACATGGAAACACAGGAGGACTCAGGTCCGCAACTGTTAGAAGTAAAATGAATGCAAAGGATTACTGATTGGTTTTGCTTCTCCGCTGACCTACCTGATGCTTTTGGCAAATGCCTCCCCTCTGGAGTCTTTTTTCTGATTATGCAAATCGCCGCATCCATCACAGGTATCAGCTTACTAACTTGCTCAGTCTGTCTCTTCAATATCGTTCAAGAGACATATTGTCAGAGATTTTCATCTTGAACGCATCCGAACAAACACAAGAGTGCCAAATTTCAAATGGTTGTATGCAGTCAACCTTTTCTTGGCAAACGTAAGGAATATGTTCAAGACTTGCACCTTTTCTGAATTAGCCCGGAGCTGGGGATCCTATAACTTCCTGTTCCTTTCTCCATGGCAACGCTGTGGGCCAAGCATGGCCCACAGCCCATGATCAAACAGAGGCAGGGTCGACTTGCTAACCAGTATTCATTTCCGCCCAGTATAAACTGATCATTTGAAATTTGGCATTCTTGTCTTTGTCCTGATGAGTGCGAGGCACAAAGCCTTGGCAACATGCTCTCTCTTTTGAGCAACATTCAGGTTCTATACTGCCAAGCGACTGCCTCTTCAATGAACCTTCAGCAGGGATGTGGCAGAGATCCCATCAATAGCCAGCACGGTAGCACAGCGGTTAGCACTGCTGCTTCACAGCTCCAGGGTCCCGGGTTCGATTCCCGGCTCGGGTCACTGTCTGTGTGGAGTTTCTCCTCGTGTCTGCGTGGGTTTCCTCCGGTTTCCTCCCACAGTCCAAAGATGTGCGGGTTAGGTTGATTGGCCGTGCTAAGAATTTGCCCCTTAGTGTCCAGGGATGCGTAGGTTACAGGGATGAGTGGGTATAATACGTCGGGATGTGGGGGTAGGGCCTGGGTGGGATTGCGTTCGGTGCAGACTCGATGGGCCGGATTCTGCACTGTAGGGTTCTATGATTCTAAACCCCGTAAAGAAACGTCAGCAGCAGCTGTAGAAGTTCCAAACAAACTGAGGCCCACCCACCATGTTCTCAATTTACTGTTCAACTATTTGGTGCTTTTTAAGGAGAAACGGCACTCGTCATGGAAAATTATGGGCACCACTGGCAAAGTCAACGCCTCCGAGTAAAGAGCAACGGAACGTCGAGAAAATCTCCCTCTAACCTTCCCTCAGTCACCCTTCTTTTCACGTTCCACCAGCCAGCTTGTCTTATACCAGCTGGTGAAACCACACCTGTGGGTATTGCATGCTCCAGTGTTTGATATGCCTGAACTGAGGCCTCTTAACAGCCTGCCTTGCTCCATGTACAAGGTAATCCACTCAACATCACAATGAAACATTGTTCACCGTCATTCCACGACAATCCAAAAATGACTGATCTTTAACAAAGTGAATTTGATGGCACAGTGTAGAAAGGATAGAGAGAGAAAAAAGTGACATGTGTTTCTGCTTAACTGAATGATTAAGTCCTTCAGTGAGACAAGCGACTCTGTTCCTCTGCCAGAATCCTGCTACGACACTTGGCAACGATCAAGATTGGTTCTTATTATTTCCAGAGACACAGCTGCAAACTTTTTGGGT
The DNA here is from genome assembly GCF_965287045.1 of Carcharhinus amblyrhynchos. Taxonomy (NCBI): domain Eukaryota; kingdom Metazoa; phylum Chordata; class Chondrichthyes; order Carcharhiniformes; family Carcharhinidae; genus Carcharhinus; species Carcharhinus amblyrhynchos. Next base: position 5,846,031 of record NC_137341.1, on the reverse strand, counting down.
CATGGATACTTTTTTTCATTTCTTCACGGTGCTGATAATGACTGGAGAACATGGCTTCTAATTCTCAGCACATTTGATTTGATTTATTGTCACGTGTATTAGCCACACAGCGATAATATCATTTCTTGTGCGCTCTACGGACCAAGTGTACCGTTCATAGAGAAGGAAAGGAGAGAGTGCGGAATGTAATGTCACAGTCATAGCTAGGGTGCAGAGAAAGATCAACTTAGAACGAGGGAGGTCCATTCAAGAGTCTGACAGCAGCAGGGAAGAAGCTGTTCTTGAGTCGGTTGATAGTCAGACTTTCGTACCTTTTTCCTAATGGATGAAGGTGGAAGAGAGAATGTCTGGGATTTGTGGGGCCCTTAATTATGCTGGATGCTTTGCGAGGCAGTGGGAAGTGCAGACAGTGTCAATGGATGGGAGGCTGGTTTGCCTGATGGATTGGGCTACATTCACAACATTTTGTAGTTTCTTGCGATCTGGGGCAGAGCAGGAGACATACCAAGCTGTGATACAACCAGAAAGAATGCTTTCTATGATGCATCTGTAAAAGTTGGTGACAGTCATAGCAGACATGCCAAATTTCCTTAGTCTTTTGAGAAAGTAGAGGCATTGGTGGGCTTTCCTAACTATAAAAATTTGAAGCTCTTGACCCTTTCTACTTCATCCCCATTGATATCGACAGGGACATGTTCTCCTTTACGCTTCCTGAAGTTGATGACAATCTCCATCATTTTGTTGATGACGAAGGAGAGATTATTGTTGCCACCGGTTCGCCAGGTTCTCTATCTCATTCCTGGACTCTGTCTCAATATTATTTGAGATCCAACCCACGACCCACGTGGTATCATCAGCAAACTTGAAAATCGAATTGGAGGGGAACGTGGCCACACAGTCATAGGTGTATAAGGATATAGTCGGGGACTGAGGACACAGCCTTGCAAGGCACTGGTCTTGAGGATGATTGTGGAAGAGGTGTTGTTGCCTATCCTTACTGATTGTGGTCTGTGAGTTCAGAAGTTCAGGATCCAGTCGCAAAGCCGGGAGCCGAGGCCCAGGCCACGGAGTTTGGAAATCATAGAACCCTACAGTGCAGAAAGAGGCCCTTCGGCCCATCGAGTCTGCACAGAACACAATTCCCCCCAGGCCCTACCCCCATATCCCTACATATTATACCCACTAATCCCTCTAACCTACACATCCCTGGACACTAAGGGACAACTTCTTAGCACGGCCAATCAACCGAACCCGCACATCTTTGGACTGTGGGAGGAAACCGGAGCACCTGGAGGAAACCCACGCAGACACGAGGAGAATGTGCAAACTCCACACAGACAGTGAGCCGAGCATCGAACCCAGGACCCTGGAGCAGTGAAGCAGCAGTGCTAACCCACTGTGCTACCGTGATGAGTTCCAGAGGAATAATGGTGTTGAAGGCTGAGCTGTAGTCAATAAATAGGAGTCTGATGTAGGTGTCCGTGTTATCCAGGATTGAGTGCAGGGCCAGGGAGGTGGCGTCTGCTGTGGACCTGTTGCGGCAGTCGGCGAACTGTAGTGGAACCAAGCAATCCGGGAGGCTGGAATCGATTGGTGCCATGACTAGCCTTTCGAAGCAATTCAGAATGACGGACATCAGAGACATTGGCCGATAGTCACTGAGGTACCGGGATGATGGTCGTCTTCTTGAAGCAGGTCGGGACCTCAGATTGTTGTAAAGAGAGGTTGAAGATGTCTGTGAATACCCCCTGCCAGCCAATCCCCGCAGGATCTTAGCGTTCATCCAGGTACCTCACCCGGGCCAGTCGCTTTCTGTGGGTTGGCCTTTGAAAAAGCTGCTCTGACATCTGCAATGGTGACCTCAGATACAGATTCATCCAGGGCGTGCTCTCGCTGACCTCTTGCTCAGGACAGGCGTAGAATGCATTCAGCTCAGAGCTCGTCAAAAGAAAACTCGTGGCACTTAGCCAGGTTTGGCAAATAATTGCCTTTCAAAAAGAAGGTTGACTTTGGGAAGCGATCCCACTTCCACAGCACAATGGAAATAGGAATGAATGCAACCCTTTTTGACTCTGACGTACTTACAAAAACTGCTATTCAAATTGTTAGTAATGGATACCTGTGTTGGGGGATCAGAACAGGGACTCCGTATTATAAAGTTAGCCTAGATCCCATTTTATTTGATTTTGGTTTTCGGTGTTTTTCTCCAGGTATGAATCTGCTGACCCACTAGATACTTTTTAATTAAAACAAACTTTAGTTGAAAACACAGTTAGAATATAACAAAAAGGAATTGGCATACCTTTAGCCAATTAAAATACTTAAATATGACAAAGTATAATTCCTAACAGCAATATTTCTATAGTTCCAATTTAAGCAACATCCCCATAGACATAAATTGACTTCAGTACCAATTCGCATCAAAAACAGATGTGCTCACGTGGATGTTAGATTTTCAGCTTTTTGACCCCTCTGGACAGATACAGAGAACCACCTGCCTTTTGACTCCCATGTAGCAGTTTTCAGAGAAAGATCTACTTTCAAGCAGCAGAATTTCAGAGAAAGAGATCTATTTTCTGACAGATCCCAGTCTCCAATCTCCAGAGAAAGAAAGAGACAGACAGAGGGCAATTTGTTTCTTCTACAAATCTCAAACAGCAATTGAAGTGGATTTCTTTCTGAGACCCTAACCCCACCAGTCAATCAAGCTAATCAAACCGCACTCTGAAAAGCTCTTGGGGAAAGCACCAAAACACTGCATTAATTCAGATTAAAACAAACATTCCAGCAATTATAATCAATTATGCTGCTGCAGTAACAACATGGGCTACAGACAAAGCGGCACTGACAATAAAACAAATTGCTAAAACAAATCCTGCACAAGAAATGTGGCACAAATACATTTCTTAAATGCACAGTATAATCAAATCTGATAGTGGGCCACAAAACCAGAAATTCAGATGGCACCATACCACACAAGTATCATTGGATCATGTAGATCAGTTTGTAGCTCCTAGCATACTCCCTGGTAGATGTAACTGAGTATATAGGTCACTATATACAGGTCACTATATATGCAGGTGCAGCAGGTAGTCAGGAAGGCAAATGGGATGCTGGCCTTCATAGCGAGGGGGATTGAATATAAAAGTAGGGAGGTCTTGCTGCGGCTGTATAGGGCATTGGTGAGGCCGCAGCTGGAGTACTGTGTGCAGTTTTGGGCGCCGTACTTACGCAAGGATATTTTGGCCTTGGAGGGAGTGCAGAGGAGGTTTACTAGGCTGATACCGGAGTTGAGGGGGTTGAGCTATGAGGAGAGGCTGAATAAACTAGGCTTGTACTCGTTAGACTTTAGAAGAATGAGGGGAGATCTCACTGAGACGTATAAGATGATGAATGGGATGGATAGGATAGAGGTGGAGAGACTCTTCCCGCTCAGAAAGGACAGTAGGACGAGGGGGCACAGCCTCAAGATAAAGGGGGGGCGGTTTAGGACGGAGTTGAGGAAGAACTTCTTCACTCAAAGGGTGGTGAATCTCTGGAATTCTCTGCCCGTTGAAGTGGTGGAGGCTGCCTCGCTAAATATTTTTAAGACGCGGGTTGATGGGTTTTTGATGAGAGAGGGGATTAAGGGTTATGGGGAGAGGGCGGGAAAGTGGAACTGAGCAGCGACAGATCAGCCATGATCTTATTGAATGGCGGGGCAGGCTCGAAGGGCAAGATGTCCTACTCCTGCTCCTATTTCTTATGTTCTTATGACTCCTGTGGGTAGCAATCAGTCCAGATACAATCACCATCAGACATACTGGCTGTCCAGCCAACCCAGCTAATCAACCCTCTACAGAGGTGTCACGTGCTGAGAATTCGGATCCAGCTCCCCCCAGTCACTACCACCACCTTGAAGGGACGAACAAAGCACCAATGCCAGTCAGGAGGACTTCACTCCTATTACCTTAACAGTGGAATGCAGCTACCACTTTCTCACTCCATCCTTCCGACCCAGGCCAGGTGAGAACAGTGTCGTGCAGCCGTCCGGGAAACTGGCTGCAGTTGAGCAGGTAAGTTTAAAGGCGTAGCCATGTTGGAGAAGCCTCGGCAGCTGAAGACCCAGCTACCAATCATGGAGTCATAGGATCCCCAACAATGCAGGAGGAGGCCATTTGGCCCATTGAGTCTGCACCGACCACAATCCCACCCAGACCCTGTCCCCAGAACCCGACGCATTTACCCTGCTGGTCCTTCTGATACGAAAGGGCAATTTAGCAAGGCCAATTCACCTAACTTGCACATCTTTGGAGTGTGGGAGGAAACCGCAGCACCCGGAGGAAACCCACGCAGACACGAGGAGAATGTGCAAACTCCACACAGTCAGTGACCCGAGCCGGGAATCGAACCTGGGTCCCTGGCACTGTGAGGCAGCAGTGCTAACCCTTGTGCCGCCGTGCCACCCGTGAGTTTGGAGCAATTAAAATTGGCGAGGCTCAAGAAGTCAACATCGGAGGAACGGCCAGATAACCTGTTTTCCATGGTGCTAGTTAAGCATAAAATGCTCACCGGGGCACGGGGTGTGGGGGTCACGTTGTGCTGGGCTGGGTGGGAGAGGAGATAGTCAGATGTATACAAGGACCAGGGGGTACGGCGGCATGTTGTGATGGGCTGGGCGGGAGAGGGGGTTAGTCAGAGTGTATCAAAGGTACTCAACATGGGTGGTAAATTGAATCACTAAATTTGCCCTTATCCTGTCCTGGGCCAAAAACCTGGAACTTCCTCCCTAACAGCACAGTGGGTGTACCTACACCACACGAACTGCAGAAGTACAGATGGGTTTTTGCAATAATTGACAATGGTTTCATTGTCATCATCAGAGTTATTGGGGGTAATCTTACCAAAAATATTCTAAATACTAAACAGGCGTGAAAATGAGACAGAATCTCGCCCATTTTCTGGACAAGCTCCCAGACGCAATTGTACCATGCTTTGGGAAAAGAAAGAGCCCAAATGGGAATCACTCCAGCATGGGGGGTGGGCATAGCCGATTCACGCCGGGAAGCCGCTGCTGAGCTCTAGGGGGCACCACTGCACATGCACCCCAATCTCCCAGTGCACTGTGTCACCTGTCATGCTCCTCCCTTGGACATCACCCCACTCCCCCCAAGTTGGGATTCGGACCCAGGTCACGAGAGCATTACCCTGGGTCTCTGGCTTGCTAGTCCAGTGACACCACGACGACACCACTGCTTCCACTGCCACCCACAAGTGCCAGTCAGAATGTCACACCTGGCATCCACACAAATCTCTTCTTCTTCTCCTTTTACTACCACTCTGTAGGACCCTACAAAAACTCTGATGGAGGCAAAGCTCCTATTCAATACCTCCCACCAGGTCCCCGTCCTGTAATTCTAATTTAGGAAGTTAGGGGCCAGTGCTGCACTGGGGTCCATGTTACAGTTACAGGTATGTGGGTGAGGGTCAGTCCCGATTCCTTCCTGGACCACCCCAATGAGGGAAATCTCTCCCAGCTCACATGGGCAGCACGGTGGCACAGTGGTTAGCACTGCTGCCTCACAGCGCCAGGGACCCGGGTTCGATTCCAGCCTTGGGTGACTGCCTGTGTGGAGTCTGCACGTTCTCCCCGTGTCTGCATGGGTTTCCTCCTGTTGTCCCACACTCTCAAGATGTACAGCTTAGGTGGATCGGTCATGTTAAGTTACCCTTTAGGGGGATTAGTGGGATAAATATGTAGGGTTGCAGAGATAAGACCTGGGCAAGAGAAAAAGGTGGGTCAGTGGTGACTCGATGGCCTGAATGCCCTCCTTCTGCACTGTACGGACTCTCTGATAATGGATTAAAAGATGGAGAAGCCACGAAGGCAGAATAGGGAACTGTTCATGTGGGATTTGGCTGGGAGGGAAATGGTCCGATGACACTGAGCTCCAGCTCCCCGTTTGAATTTACATCTGGTTGGTGGGCAAAGAACAGGCAGTGACAATCCTCACAGGTTGAAGTGGGGAAGAGGCTGCTAACCACACCATTTTTCTCTTTGCCCCTGTATTAGAAAATATCTGGAGAAGCAGCTATTTTTGAACAACAGTCACAGAGGTGAGTAACTCACACAGAATCAACTTACATTCTTCTTCACTGCAAGTCCTCGCTTCCAATCGATCAAGAGATCCAATCATTTCCTCCTTTCGGCTGGGATTTGTTGTGTAAAGTCTTGAGCTGCAACCGAACCAAACAGACATTAAACTTCGGGAGAGTGTCTGTGGGAGTTTGCGCATTCTCCCCGTGCTTGCGTGGGTTTTCTCCGGGTGCTCCGGTTTCCTCCCACACCCCAAAGATGTGCTATTAGGCTGATTGGCAGGAATAAATTGTCCCTGAATTAGTTTCCCTCAATGTGGATTGCCATAAAACAATAGATAAGGGTCATGGGTGGAGGCGGGGACTGGTGGTGTTAAAATGGCAGCGCGGGCTCGTTGGGTCGAAGGGCCTGTTTCCCGGGCTGTTTTTGTTCTTTGTTCGAAGATTCCCTACAGTGCAGAAGGAGGCCATTTGGCCCATCGAGCCTGCATTGACAACTATCCCACTCAGGTTCTATCCCGCGCACTCACGCCCACAATCCCCCTAAGCCACGCATCTTGGGACACTCAGAGGCAATTTAGCATGGCCAACCTGCCCAACCTGCACATCGTGGCACATGGGAAGAAACCGGAGAACTTGGAGGAAACCCACGCAGACACAGGGAGAACATGCAAAATCCACACAGACAGTGGCCCAAGCTGGGAATCGAACCCAGATCCCTGGCGCTATGAGGCAGCAATGCCACCCCTCCATTTTTCACTGACCTTTGCATGTTACATGACATACAGCGTGTCAACTTATTTACAGCAAACAAAGTTTCCAATGCTGGCCAGTTCTAAAATAATAAAACAATTAAACAAATGTGCTCTCTTTCAAATACTCAATTTAAAATCAGCTCAGAGTGAGCTTTTGTTCAAAGCCTACGATTAGCTGAAAAAAATAACAAAAGCCTTGTTGGAGTGAAACAAAGGATAGATATTTCAGTAAAAACATATTAAGAGGAGTAATTAATATTGGAGTACCTTTAAAATGGGAGGAAAATATTATTGCCCATCCCTAATTGTGTTAGAATGGAGTGGTTTTCTGGGACAGAGAGCATTTAAGAGTCAACCACATTGCTGTGGTTCTGGAGTCACATGTAGACCAGGTAAGGACGGCAGATTTCCTTCCCTAAAGGACATTAGTGAACCAGATGGGTTTTTACGACAATCGACCATGGTTTCATCAGTTTAGTTTTTAAAAAAAGTATCCACTTAAGGGCGGCATGGTCGCACAGTGATTAGTACTGCTACTTCACAGCGCCAGGGACCTGGGTTTGATTCCGGTCTTGGGTTTGCACATTCTCCCCATGTCTGCGTGGGTTTTCTCCGGGTGCTCCGGTTTCCTCCCACACTCCAAAGATGTGTAGCTTAGGTGGATTGACCATGCTAAATTGCCCCATCATGTCCAGAGGTGTGTAGGTTAGATGCATTAACCATAGTAAATTTGTGGGGTTACAGGGATTGAACAGGGGAGAGGCACTGAGTAGGTTTCTCTGTCAGAGAGTTGCTGCAAATTCAATGGGGCGAATGACCTCATGATGCACCATACGGGTGTATGATGTAGGCATCACCGGCTGGGCCAGCATTTATTGCCCCTCTCTAGTTGCCCTTGGAAAGATGGTGGTGAGCTGCCTTCTTGAAGCTCTGCAGTCGATGTGGTGTAGGTACACCCACAGTGCTGTTAGGGAGGGAGTTCCAGGATGTTGACCCAGCGGCAGTGAAGGAATGGTGATACAGGAACAGGAAATCTCACGTCAGTAATAGGGAATCTACTGCAGAAAATTCTAAGGGAGAGAATTAACCTCCAATTGGAAAGGCAGGGCTTAATTAGGGATAGTCAGCCTTGCTTAGTCACGCCTAACGAATTTGATAGAATTTTTCCAGAAAGTGATCAAGTGTGTGGATGGGGCGGCACGGTGGCACAGTGGTTAGCACTACTGCTTCACAGCTCCAGGTACCTGGGTTCGATTCCCGGCTCGGGCCTGGGTGGTTTGCACATTCTCCTCGTGTCTGCGTGGGTTTCCTCCGGGGGCTCCAGTTTCCTCCCACAGTCCAAAGATGTGCGGGTTAGGTTGATTGGCCATGCTAAGAAATTGCCCCTTAGTGTCCAGGGATGCGTAGGTCAGAGGGATTAGCGGGTAAAATATGTAGGGATATGGGGTCGACTCGATGGGCTGAAGGGCCTCATTCTGCACTGTGGGGTTCTATGATTCGATGTTAAGAGTTAACCACGTCGCTGTGGATCTGGAGTCACATGCAGGGCAGGCAAGGCAAGGATGGCAGATTGTGTGGGTATTACCAATATTACTGTGTCCATTGTCGATGCTGCATTAAGTTTCAAACACTATTGAATCTCAGCACAGTGAGTGTTCTGTTCATCTGGGAATGGATGACAGTGTCAGGAAGCTGCAGTAACAGATTGTGCCTTTGATGTGGTTTCTAGTTTGTTGAAACAAGCTGATAAGTTTCAATTGCAAGGATACTGTCACATGCCAGATGCATCTTTCTATCTCAGTATCAGCGATACAAAGAGAGCATAAGAACATAAGAAATAGGAGCAGGAGTAGGCCATCTAGCCCCTCGAGCCTGCCCCGCCATTCAATAAGATCATGGCTGATCTGTCGTGGCTCAGTTCCACATTCCCGCCCTCTCCCCATAACCCTTAATCCCCTTGCCTATCAAAAACCTATCAACCCGCGTCTTAAATATATTTAGCGAGGCAGCCTCCACCACTTCAACGGGCAGAGAATTCCAGAGATTCACCACCCTTGGAGTGAAGAAGTTCCTCCTCAACTCCGTTCTAAACCGCCCCCCCTTTATCTTGAGGCTGTGCCCTCTAGTCCTACTGTCCTTTCTGAGCGGGAAGAGTCTCTCCACCTCTATCCTATCCATCCCATTCATCATCTTATACGTCTCAATCCCATTCATCATCTTATATGTCTCAAAAGAGAGACAAAAGAGATCAAAGAGAGGGTGGCCAGAGGCTCATTGCGCCGCCACTCCCCCAGAATACAAAATATTTTCCATTGATGTTGCGTTGAACCTGAGGACGGGGCATTGAGAATATTGGGTAAGTGGCTACAAGGGGTGGGGTGGGGTTGCACAGGGGTGAGACGATGGTCTTAAAGGAACAAGAAGGATACACTGGGGGGCACAGAGGTGGCATGGATGATCTGAGATGCCTTGGAGGGCACAGAAGGGCATGGGGTGCGCGAGTGGCATGAAAGATTTGAGGGAAAATGGGCATTGGATAGGGATGGATGTGAACTTTAGCTGGGGGGGGGGGGGGGGGGGGGGTCTTCAAACAGTTGAAGAGCCAACATGGGCCTTCTAACCAGCCCACCTCCATCCACACACACACTCCTCCAGCACTGGTTTGCAGCTCACTAACCGCGATGCGAACCTGATGGCGGTGTGAAAAGACAAAAGTGGGATGGAACACGGGTGGGTGCGTGTTTGCGGCCTGCAACAGTGCACATCGGGTTGTCCTGAACCCGGGGGAAGACCCGGTCCATGGAGTCCGAAGTTCAGGATATTGGAACATCTTTGGCGTGTCGGCCAGTTGAGTTCCACTCAGGAAATAATAATTACTGAATTTAAATAAATAAAGATGTCTTGAAACTGTGCAACAGAACTATAATATTCCATAATATCACAGAGGGAGCTACTGCGGTGTCTTGCCCCAGAGTGAAAGATGAGGCCTACTGAATAATATTCACTACTCCGAGATTAAGGATCTTAAATTCCATTCCAATTCTCTTTCCGCACCTCGTGGTGCACTAAGGCAGACTTTCATCTATTCCCATAGCTAGAACAGCTCGCTAGCCTGTCGCCAGAGGCTTATCACTTGAAGGGCACTACTCTACAGCAAGTATGGCTGACCAGGAGTCTCTCCCGCTCTTACTGCCAGCCATTGGCTTGTTGGAAGGATTTGCAAGTTGACACCCGACTTGCTTGACACATTATGAACTTGCTTAGCCATCAAGTCCTGGGGTGGGACTCGAACCCAGAGCTTCTGGCCCAGAGGCAGAGACACTACCAACTGTGCCACAAGACCACCTAGAGATTTGAATACAGAAGCAACATGGTTGATTGAGTGCTTTATATGAAGTAAATAGATTGTGTACATTCTGCAGTGGTTAAAGTCAAATCATCTTCATGTCATCACCTGATATCTATGATCTCCATGGTGTCCTCTGGAGTGTTGAGGAATATTTTCAGGTCTTGCCCTTTCTTCAACTGGATTCCACCATCGAGGCTGGTCAACGTCCTCATTCCTGCCACCCATTCCAGCCCAGCTTTACCAATGGTCCCATCGACTCCCATGTGGATAGACACGTGAATGTGAGCACTGAAAGCAAAAGAGTATGAGTAACTCGTAAGAACACAAGTGGTAGGAGCAGGAGTAGGCCATCTAGCCCCTCAAGCCTGCCCCGCCATTCAATAAGATCATGGCTCATCTGATAGTGGATCAGTTCCACTTGCCCGCCTGCTCTCCACAACCCTTAATTCCCTTATCGATCAGAAATCTATCTACCTGTGACTTAAACACATTTAACAAGGTAGCCTCCACTGCTTCAATGGGCAGAGAATTCCAAAGATTCGCTACCCTCTGGGAGAAGAAGTTCCTCCTCAACTCTGTTCTAAATTGACTCTCCCTTATTTTGAGGCTGTGCCCTCTAGTTCTTGTTTCCATTCTAAGTGGAAATAATCTACCTCTACCCTATCCAGCCCCTTCATTATCTTATATGTCTCTATAAGATCTCCACTCATCCTTCCAAACTCCAACGAGTACAGACCCAATCTTCTCAATCTCTCCTCATAAGCTAACCCCCTCATCTCCGGTATCAGCCTGGTGAACCTTCTCTGCACTCCCTCCAAGGCCAATATATCCTTTCTTAAATAAGGGGACCAAAACTGCACACAATACTCCAGCTGCGGCCTCACCAGTGCCCTGTACGTTGCAGCAAGACCTCCTTACTTTTATACTCCATCCCCCTCGCTATAAAGGTCAGCATCCCATTCGCCTTCTCGATCACCTGCAAACTTGTTAGAATCCTCTCCACTGATCAAACGCCAACAAGAAACATATCAACACTGCATACGTTTTTTGAATGAAAGGTTTTTTTTGTATGAAACTAATATCGTCTAAAGGGAATTCCTTGGTTTAGAAATTACTAAAGGGTGGGTATTTGTTTGAAAATACCTCCTGTTCTATATTAAAAAGGGTGCAGGTTAATTTAAAAGCTGATCACATGATTCTAAAAACCTCTATGGTGGGTGGCACAGTGGTTAGCACTGCTGCCTCACAGCGCCAGGGACCCGGGTTCAATTCCGGTCTTGGGTCACTGTCTTTCACATTCTCCATGCGCCTGTGTGGGTCTCCTCCAGTTCCCCCCACACTCCAAAGATGTGCAGGTTAGCTGTATTGGCCATGCTAAATTGCCCCTTGGAGTCCCAAGATGCGTCGGTTCGTGGGGATTCGCCATGGTAAATCTGTGGGGTTACAGGGATAGGGAAGGGGGGTGGGCCTGGGGAAGATGCCTTGTCAGAGGGTTGGTGCAGACCTGATGAGCTGAGTGGCCTCCTTCTACACTCCAGGGATTCTACCAATTTCTATACAGACAGTAGATGCCAAAAAAATTTTCTGATTTCAAAGAGAAGTTAGATATAGCTCTTGGGGTTCAAGGAATGAAAGAATATGGGGGGGAAGAGGGGAAATCAGGATATTGAATTTGATGATCGGCCATGATCATGATGAATGCTGGAGCAGGCTCGAAGGGCCAAATGGCCAACCCCTGCTTCTAGTCTCTCTGTTTCAATTGGCTCTTGAACAAGGTCAACAGCTGATTTCAAAATGGAGGGCTGCCTTCCAGTTACGGCGCCTGTTTGCCTTCTGTAATATGGCGTGATGACATAATGTCAACTTGGCCTGGGCACCCCAAACTTGACCTAATTGTCGGAGGGCGGCCTGCTTGAGTTGTTGCTGTAAAATCTATCACGTCGCAGTGTTTCTTTTCACACGAATGTTGATGTGAAGCAATTGTGTTTTATTTCACCATTCGGTGAAGCAATATGAATTGTCATGATTGTTGCTAAGTGCTTTCTTTTGTACCCCTACCTTGGTTTGATGAAACCAGTGATGATAAAGTCTGTCCGCTGCTTAAGGTCAACATTGCCTTTGATTTTAATGTTTGTGGCAGCTGATGCATTGACAGCGAGTCTAATAGGCAGGCCGGAAATGGATGAAAATGTCAACTCCTCCGTAGCAAGACTTATCCTTCTGTTATACTGGACTTCCTGACCCTAAACAGAAGCAAACGAGACGAACAGAGAGAGTCACGGGGCAGTGCAGCAGGAAGGAAGTCATTGCCGGCAATTTGGGCTCCCGCGACCTCCAGACAGAGTGGATTTTCACTCCCAGGTCCAGGGAAATGGAGGCAGGAGGAGTGCAGGGGTGAGGAGGGGGGAGGGGAAGAGGAGGGCAGTGCAGGGGCGAGGAGGACAGAGGTGTCGGGGAGGAGGAAGGGGGTGTGTCGGGGCGAGAAGGGGTTAGGGAAGAGGAGGACGGAGGTGTAGGGGAGGAGGAGGGGAGAGGAGCGAGGGGGGGGAAGGGGGTTAAGCTGCATCAGAAGTCGGGTCCGCCACCCTCAGAACAAGTGCAGAGGCAGGCAGGGCAAAAAGCTGCCTCTGTGCACCAGCTCTTTGGTGACATTATTGGAAAGGTTAACAAAGTAAAACATAGCCTTCCAGCCCTCACATCCCCTCGCCACCTCCTACCCCACATGCCCCATGTTCCATCCATGCCAAGTGTTCAATGCAATGCATCATTTTTAAGCTGAATGCCCTGACCCACAATCCTTTGCCGTTAGCCTCTCCATCCCAACTCACCTGTTATCTATCATGGGCAAACCTCAGAAGCCTACTGACAAAGTTGAGTGTCTACTGATGATGTCGCTATTTAAAAAAGATTTACTGATTTTAAAAAAAATTCAATACATACTAATTCCTTCAACTAATCCTTTCCAGAAACAAACACTTCTGTTCTATAACCACCTGGAGCAGTCAAACGAACTCACTTAATGGGCACCCTACTGTAATAATGTTAGGTTGTAAAATTAGACACGCTGTATAAATCCTATAAGGGAGGCCCTCAGGCTTATGTCAACATACAGAGTGAAGAATCAAGAACTGATTTTTTTTTTGAGTCCATCAGAATTAAATCCCTTAACAACTTTGACACTTCCAGTGAGCTTTGTCAGTTCTTTGACAGTTTGGACTGTTCCAAAATTTTACTGAACACATATTCCCATCTACTTTTAACAATCCCAAGGGACACCTGACCTTGGTGCCTATCTATCCGAAAGGGTACTCTGGTTCCAAATGATTCCACAAGGTTGGGGTCCATTCCTATCAGGTCTAATCCGCACTCTTCAGGTTTCAATCACCAAAATCAGAGTGGGGGAGTGGTGCGCTGATTAAGACAGACATCTGCCTCCGTGAACCATCACAGAAGTTGATCAAGGACTGTTTCACCACAATAAGTGTTTAAAAGACAATCTAGAATTGCAAATGATATATGAATAAAATGGTAGGTTTTGTATATCCCAGTCTGACAAACTATCCAAAAATGTATCATATTTAAGAGCTTGATCACCTTTTTCCCATCAGATCTGTCTCTCCAAAAAAATCCTCAAGTGGGAAACACATTTTGGGCGGGTTTTTCCGATCTTGTCTGTGGTCACTCAGCTGCAAGTGGGAACGGAGAATTTGGAGTTCCGGCTAAAACTCCGTTCACTTTCAGCCGCACCGGAGAATCCCAGCCACAAACAAGGATGGAGACTTTCGGCGCCTGTGTTTGACACGACCCAGGGAATAATTTCAAGGAATCACTATGACAGGAATTTTCCAAAATGGCACAAGGCGGGAACCAAATTGCAATCATTCTCCAAAACAACCTGTTTGTGGGAATGGTGTAATTAGATTACACTGGCGTTTATAACCCACCCCGAATAATTTTCCTTCTCCTATTCCTGTGAAAATAACGGAGGCTGCCTTCACACGAGGGGCTTCCAGAATCGTACCTCAGCCAGAGATGCGGTTCCTGGTTGTGTCTCACACTGGGTTTCTGCTCAACTTCTGCCAACTGAGTGCACACCCGAGAAGAATAAATATATTTGTTACTACTCTTGGGAAAAGCATTGATTCCGATGGCCAAATACAGGCATTAACTAATCTATTTAGCACGATGGCACAGTGGTTAGCACTACTGCCTTACACTGCCAGAGACCCAGATTCAATTCCTTCCTTGGGTCACTAGCTGTGTTGAGTTTGCACATTCACCCTGTGCCTGCATGGGTTTCCTCCAGGTGCTCTGGTTTCCTCCCACAGTCCGAAAGACGTGCCAGTTAGATGAATTGGCCGTGCTAAAGTCTGTGTACCCAAACAGGCGCCTACCATTTTATTCAAATGTCATTTGCAATTATAGATTGTCTTTGAAACACTTATTGTGGTTAAACAGACTTTGATCAACTTCTGCGATGGTTCACGGAGGCAGATGCAGCAGCCTCCCCTCTGCCCCACCCCACTGTGATTTTGGTGATTGAAACCTGAAGAGCGCGGATTAGACCTGATGGGAATGGGCCCCAACCTTGTGGAATCATTTAGAACCGGAGCACCCTTTCGGATAGTTAGGCACCAAGGTCAGGTGTCCTTTAGGATTGATAAAAGTAAATGGTAATATGCGTTCAGTAAAATTTTGGAACTGCCCAAACTGTCAAAGAACTGACAAAGTTCACTGGAAGTGTCAAAATTGACAAGGAATTTAAATCTGATGGACTCAAAAAAAATCAGTTCTTGATTCTTCAGTCTGTATGTTGATATAAGCCTGAGGGCCTCCCTTATAGGATTTATACAGTGTGTCTAATTTTACAACCTAACATTATTACAGTAGGGTGCCCATTAAGTGAGTTTGTTTGACAGCTCCAGGTGGTTATAGAACAGAAATATTTGTTTATATAAAAGATTAGTTGAAGGAATTACTATGTATTGAACTTTTTTTAAAATCAGTAAATTTTTTTTAATAGTGATATCATCAGTAGACACTCAACTTTGTGGCGACAAGGAGATTTTCACAGTAACTTCATTGCAGTGTTAAATTCAGCCTACTTGTGATGCTGATAAATAAACTTAACCTTATTAAAAATTGCCGAAATGTTGGCTTTCAGTGCCGTTGGTACTGACCAGAAAGGTGAAATTTCCTGTACCTTGAGCAGTTTAATTGCAATCTCTGCCATGTCCAGGGAGTATTTCTTTATCTGGGTCCTCACGTTACTGCAGTCTATGAAACTCAGCTCGTTGCCAAATATCTTCACGTCCAGGCCACAGGTCAGCTTCTTTTTCTTCTTTGCCATCCTTTTAGCGAACTAAATCAGTAAAACAAGATAAAGATCTCGGTGGAGCACAAGTTTGAGAAGAACAACTTAGGGGGAATAGCACAAACTACGTGTACATCATTGTAATCACAGAGGTTTCAGATCGACTCAAGTTCACCTCATTGTTTACGATTTATACAGACGATTTGGGGACCAGGTCCAGTGTGTCAAAGTTCACAGATGACACAAAGATAAGGTGGTAGAGCAAAGTGTGCAGAGGACACTGAAAGTCAGCAGAGGGATATAGATAGACTAAGGGATATACTGAGTGGGCAGATGGTGTGCAATGTTGGTATATGTGAGGTCATCCATTCTGGTAGGAATAACAGCAAAATGGGCTATTATTTAAATGGTAAAAAGTTGCAGCATGCTTCTGTGCAGAGGGACCTGGGTGTCCTTGTGCACAAATAGCAAAAAGTTGGTTTGTAGATGCAGCAGGTAATTAAGGTGGAAAACGGAATTTTGTCCTTCATTGCTAGAGGGATGGAGATTAAAAACAGGCAGTTTATGTCGCAGTTGTATAAGGTGCTGGTGAGGCCACACCTGGAGTACTGCGTACTGTTTTGGTCTCCTTACTTAAGAAAGGATGTCGAGCCCATGTTTCGTGTCCAGTTTCAGAGCTCTGAAGAAGAGTCATCCAGACTCGAATTGTTGGCTCGATTCCCTCTCCGCAGATGCTGTCAGATCTGTTGAGATTTTCCAGCATTTTTCCGTTTTTGTTTCAGCATCCGCAATATTTTGCATTTATCTTGAGAAAGGATATCCTGGCACTGGAGGGGGTGCAGAAGAGATTCACTAGGTTGATTCTGGAGTTGAGAGGGTTGGCTGATGAGGAGAGACTGAGTTGACTGGGACTATACTCATTGGAATTCAGAAGGGTGAGGGGAGATCTTATAGAAACAGATAAGATTATGAAGGGAATAGATAAGATAGAAGCACAGAAGTTGTTTCCGCTGGCGCGTGGAACCAGAATTAGGGAGCATAGCCTCGAAATAACGGGGAGTAGATTTAGGAATGAGTTGAGGAGAAAATTCTTCACACAAAGGGTTGTGAATCTGTGGAATTCCCTGCCCAGTTAAGGCTGCCTCATTGAATGTTTTTAAGGCAAGGATAGATAAATTTTTGAACAGTAAAGGAATTAAGGGTTATGATGAGTGGGCGGGTAAGTGGAGCTGAGTCCACGAAAAGATCAGCCATGGTCTTATTGAATGGCAGAGCAGGCTCGAGGGGCCAGACGGCCTACTCCTGCTCCTAGTTCTTATAGCACAGTCTAAACCACAATCCAAACTGCTCAGAAATCCAAACACAGGTGACCACTCTCAGAATATGGAAAAAGGATGTTACGATTGGAGTTAAAGAGGGAATTCTGAGAGGTGCACAATTCTTCTGGAAGTGATTGTCCTCTGTAAACATGACTTGTTTCCCGAAATGGTTTGGGAACATACCTCACTGGACATTGTTGGGATGGGAATGGGGAGAATTGAGGTATGATCTCTTTAATTTCTTGGGTCAGCAGACACTAATCCATGGGTAGGGTGGCACAGTGGTTCGCATTGCTGCCTCTCAGCGCCAGGGACCCGGGTTCGATTCCCGGCGTCAGGCCTGGGCAAGATGCTCTTTGGGAAAGTCTGTGCAGACTCGATGGGACGAATGGCCTCCTTCTGCGCTGTCGGGATTTTACGATACAATGTGTAGGGCAAACTTTCTAGTGTGGGGTTTGAAAGAAATAGTACTGAAAGTCTGGTTTGTTCTGGGCAGTGACATTTTTAGCCTAATATAAAACCATGGGAGGAATTTTACAGCCTCGCTCGGGCGAGACTGAAAATTCCCGCCCAAGATCCACGGACATTCCCATTGTCTGCCCCTCGCCCACTCAGTTTCCCGTCGTGGGCACGGCGGTAGAACTTTGGCACGTAAGTTTGGTAAAACCTCTGCCAAATGACATCTGAATGTGAGTATAAGCCTCTCTAGTGATTCAATTTATTTTTGCCCAAGATTCCCAGTTTGGATCAGTTCAGACTTTATTTGCATCAGTTGCCTCTTTGAGTTGGCATTTTGAGGAGCGCGTCCTTACCTGGGCCTCGATTTCGGACATCCGGCGACGGTCCGCATCGTGACAGCTTTGGTTTGCCTTCTGAAGCCTGGGTCTCTCCACCTGCTGCTTGGATGGTGTAAGCTTGCTGACCGCGTGCCTCCGCAAGGCTCCCTTCTTACCCACAGCCTGAACGGAGGATTTTGATGGGTTTCTCATCCTCCACCTTTTGCCCGGACTCTTCCCCGCGTTCTTGGGACTGTCCGTAAAAGGAGTTTGTTTGTGACCGAGTATTTTCTGGATCACGTGCTCTGCGTTTTCCACTCGAATGCCAACCTGCACAAACAGGGGACCGGAGAACGGTAAATTGTGACGCGAAACTGATGCGAAACTCCTTTGTCTTTCACTGTAAAAATAATCACCATTCTAAGAGGTAAAAAGGTAAAGTCGCCATAGTCCCGAGGTGACCTTAGGCTTGTGTCATGGTGTTGTCAGTTACTCTGGCTCGCTATTCCTTCTTCCAAGACACTTACAAAAACAGTGGAAGGCACCAACAGAGACGGTAATAAACACTACTGAATTGAATCAATTGTTCAATATACGAGGATTGAAACCCTTTTCTGACAGAGTTGGTTAACTAACTTGGTCACTTGGTTTGCAGTGGGAAAAATTGCCCTCAAGTCTGTCCACAGTGGGTTGGAATTCTCCAGTCATTCGCACCTCGTTGCCAGCGAGGATGGAGAATTTGGTGCTCAGCCAAATCTCCGTTCGCTGCAGCGGGACCGGAGAATCCCAGCCATGTTGGAGAATCCGTCCCAACGGATGGGATTTTCCAGCCCTTCCTGCTGGCGGGATTTTCCAGTCCTGCCAGACACACAAAACGCCGCAGACATCCGTGGGACTGGAAGATCCCACCAGTGGCCAATGGCCAGCTGTCAAAAAACATTGGAGGGGGAGGAGGGGTTAAAGTTGAAGTTTATTCATTAGCATCACAAGTAAGCTTACTGTACTGGAGCACCCGGAGGTTGGTGGCACAGTGGTTAGCACTGCTGCCCCTCAGCGCCAGGGACCCGGGTTCGATTCCCAGCTTGGGTCTCCCCAGGTTGGCGTGGATTTCCTTCGGTTGCTCCGATTTCCTCCCACAGTCCGAAAGACGTGCTGGTTAGGGTGCATTGGCCATGCTGAATTCTCCCTCAGTGTACCCAAACAGGTGCCGGAGTGCACCAGGCAACTCGGGGATTTTCACAGTAACTTTATTGCAGTAAACCTACTTGTGACACGAATAAACAAACTTCTGAAACACTCACAGACACAGGGAGAACGTGCAAACTCCACACACTCAGTGACCCAAGCCGGGAATTGAACCCATGTCCCTGGCACTGCGAGGCTGCAGTGTTAACCACTGTGCCACCATGCCGGGTTGGGTTGGAAAATGCAATTCTGATGTCTACAAAAATGGATACTTTAACAGCAAAACGAAACAAATTCTGGATAACCTTCTCAGGGAGCTGCGTTGATGTAACTCACACTCATCTGGCTGAGAAAGGTTTGTGAAGTTCAAACAAAATCTGAGCGATTAATGAGGGAATTGTTCCCTTGAACACTCGATGCCAAATTTATTGCAAATTGTGATGCTAATGAGGACCAGGCTGAACCATCTTTGGAGTAGCGACAAAAACAAACTGAACATCAAGCAATCTTTAAAGCAAAACGTTCCATTTGATCAAACGTAACCTGCCTCAAGTAGATTAACGGCGTAGCCCATCACGTAGACGGTCAGATTTGCCATTGCGGAGCGTGGTAAGAAGGACCTGGGGGAGAAAACGAGGGCTGCCTCTGCATTTGCCCCGACTGAAAACGGTTCTGTAACAAATAAACGCAACAAGAATCTCAGACCACGGCCAGTCAAAAGCATTTTTGGCTGATTCGAATATTTTTAACGACTTATTTCACATCATTAACTGCACAAATACGGTAAATGTTTACCGCAGCTCTGTCCAAGAAATTGAGCAAAACACAACGCCAGGAATTTCCTCGGGCCCTCTCCAGGTCCATTACTGTAATGTTACTGGAAACTCCTGTTTATTATCTACGGTGCCATGGCAACGAACTAGAAGATGCCCTGAGGAGGCGCCCAGTGAGTCACATAGATATAGAACATAGACATAGAATCCTTGTACTCAAGGAGGAGGCCATTCGGCCCATCAATCCTTCACTGACAACAATCCCACCCTATCCCCGTAACCCCATATATTTACCCTGTCATGGTCAATTTAGCATGGCTAATCAACCTAACCCACACGTCTTTTGGACGAACCCAGAGCATCCGGGGGGAAACCCACGCAGATATGGGAAGAACATGCAAAGTCCACACAGTGACCCAAGCCGGGAATGAGTGCCTGGAACTACTGTGCCACCGTGCCGTCACAGCCAAGAAAGAATGGTGTTATTGAGGGGGTGTTTAGCCAAATAAACAATGCTAAATGTGTGTTACAACAAAGTTGGCGCAGTGGCAGAGTGGTTAGCACTGCTGCCTCACAGCGCCAGGGACTCGGGTTCAATTTCAGCGTTGGGCGAGTGGAGTTTGCACATTCTCCCCGTGTCTGCATGGGTTTCCTCCCACTCCGCAAAGATGTGAGGGTTAGGTGGACTGGCCGTGCTAAATTGCCCCTTAGTTCCCAAGGTGTGTAGATTCAGTGGAGTAAATGTGCTGGGGTTATCGGGATAGGGCGAGGGGGAGAGAGAGAGAGCCTGGGTGGGATAGTCTTCCAGAGAGCTGTTGCAGATTCAATGGACTGAATGGCCTCTTACTGCACTGTAGGGAGTCTATGGTTTTGTGAAATATCACAAGTTGTTCGAGGTATCTGCATTATCAATCATATGAATGGTGACAATCATACTCTTTCCTGTTTTTATATTTTGCAACTTGCTCTACTCTATAACCTACAATCTTAGGCATTTACAGTAATGGGCACTTTTAATGTGTTGAATTCAGACAACAATTTGGTCACATCTCAAGCATATTGGTACCAATTCTTCTTCACAATGGTGGGATGAAGACTTGGTAATGGAACTGCATTGACTGTGTTCCAATTGTATGATGTTATGACCTTGTTCCTCCCATTAAAAGAATGATTTCCATCAAAAACAATGGGTGATAAATGCCAACTCTGCGATCCAGTGGAACTTGTACACATGGACGCAAGGATTCAGGAGCCAGAACCTCCCATGCACAGCTATCACTTACTTATTTTCTGTCCAGTTTCTCTATCTTCTACCCATCCTCCCTTGAAGAAACAGCTCACACTGCTTTCAGGTGTAGGGGCAACATTTTAGTGACATGCCTCGACCACCATTCTGGATTGAGTCCCACACAACATAGGAGGGGGCCATCTGGCCCATTGCACTGGGCTTTTGGAAGAGTTGGTCAATTGCAAGAGTTTGTCAAACCCCATTTCCAAGTGGGGAACCAAATAACAGTCACCCACTCCTGGAATTGTTTGATTGACAGGCTTTGAAATACAAAACAAACCCTCTGTTCTTTCAATTCCAATAGTTTATTTATTTATATCACAAGTTGGCTTGCATTAACACTGCAATGAAGTGAAAATCCCCCAAGTCGCCACAGTCTGGTGCTTGTTCGGGTACACTGAGGGAGAATTTTGCATGGCCAATGCACCTGACCAGCGTGTTTTCAGACTGTAGGAGGAAACCGGAGCACCCGGAGGAAACCCACGCAGACATGGGGAGACCGTGCAGACTCAGCACAGACATTGACCCAAGCTGGGAACCAAATCGGCAGACCTGGCAACTGTGAAGCAGCAGTACTAATCACCGTGCCATCATTGTAAGTTGACAAATACATTGACCAGCAGCGTTAGGATGCATTCGAAAAGTTTGTAGCCACATATCAGGCTGATTCCACTAAGATCTCATATACCAGTTTTGTCAGATGGTTGCCCAAATAAGGAGGATCAAACCACTCTTATTTATTAAGCGGTTGTTGTAATTTTTAAATGTACCCCGAAGCAATTTTTAAAGCTCTCATTTGACCATGAATGCAGAAAGACATTTCTCTGGTTTAAAAAATTGCAAGGTGCAAATATCTGTTTCTTTTGCCATTGGTTTTGTGAACTCTACACGTACATACAACAGTGAGTCAGCATTAGCAGAAGTTCCCTCGATTATACTTGATGTACTCGGATCAAACACATTAGCGCAGTACCTGGCTGAAAGGTGGCGTCCATATATGACGAATATTTCCAGTGTTCTAGGTCAAAATCCTTGCTGACAATGGAATTGGGAAGAGATTCCTTAATCTGCTGTTTGAGGGGGTCATTAGTTTCCATGAGCTGGGACAGATGGCTCCACACGAACGAGCCCACTGCAAAGACAAATTTAGTTGTGAAAGTGATTCACATTTTAACACACTATCCGCAACGCAATTCTGAAAGCCAATGAGTTTATTTATTAGTGTCACAATTAGGCTGACTGCAATGAAGTTACTGTGAAAATCCCCTAGTTGCCTCCTGTTCAGGTACACTAAGGCGCAATTTAATGGCCAACGGACCTAACCTGCATATCTTTGGACTCTGGGAGGAAAGTGGAGCACCTGGAGGAAACCCACGCAGACACAGGGAGGACGTGCACACAGAACCAAGCCAGGAATTGAACCTGAGTTCCTGGCGCTGTGAGGCAGCAGTACTAACCACAACGCCACCGCAAATCTATTTTTGTTCCAGGGTTGTTTCTTCCAATCGGCTAACCTTCCTAAAAATCAGATTTGGCAACTGAACTATTTCTGAATGAATCGAAAGCACTTCTCATTTAACAAACGGTGATAACTTTTTAACAACGTTGAAATAAATGGCCATTGAAAATTAATGCTGAAAATTATCGTTTGTTCTGAATAACTAACTGATTCTGCAGAAAATAAATTTGAGTTCAGTGTCGGGTGGGTCAGATTGTTGCTGGGTAAATGAAACATATTATGAAGCATTTCCATTCGCACATTACTCAATCACAACCTTTATTGTATTCTTCCAACAATAGGTCCTGATGGTAACTTCCCTCTGCCAAGTCTCAGATGACGGGGAACAGTTTAGAACGCAAGAACTAGGAGCAGGAGTCGGCCATCTGGCCCCTCGAGCCTGCTCCGTCATTCAATAAGATCATGGCTGATCTTTTCATGGACTCAGCTCCACTTACCCGCCCACTCACCACAACCCTTAATTCCTTTGCTGCTCAAAAATTTATCTATCCTTGCCAGAAAAACATTCAACGAGGTAGCCTCAACTGGGCAGGGTATTCCACAGATTCACAACCCTTTGTGTGAAGAAGTTCCTCCTCAACTCAGTCCTAAATCTGCTTCCCCTTATTTTGAGGCCATGCCTCCTAATTCTAGTTTCATCCGCCAGTGGAAACAACTTCCCTGTTTCTATATTATCTATTCCCTTCATAATCTTGTATGTTTCTATCAGATCTCCCTTTCTTCTGAATTCCAATGAGTATAGCCCCACTCTACTCAGTCTCTCCTCATAACGATGAGAGGTGACCTGACAGAGATATATAAGATGTTGAGAGGTATGGATAGGGTGGATTCTCAGAGGCTATTTCCCAGGGCTGAAATGGTTGCTACGAGAGGACACAGGTTTAAGGTGCTGGGGAGTAGGTACAGGGGAGATATCTTGGGTAAGTTTTACACTCAGAGGGTGGTGGGTGAGTGGGATGGGCTGCTGTCGGTGCTGGTAGAGGCAAATTCGATAGGGTCTTTCAAGAGACTTCTGGATGAGTACATGGGACTTAACAGAATTGAGGGTTAAAGATAAGCCGAGGAGGTATGGATATCATCGGTGCAACTTGTGGGCCGAAGGGCCTGTTTGTGCTGTAGTTTTTCTATGTTCTATAAGCCAACCTGCTCAACTTAGAATCAGCCTGGCGAATCACCTCTGTACCCCCCTCCAGTGCCACTATATGCTTTCTCAAGTAAGGAGACCAAAACTGTACACAACACTCCAGATGTAGCCTCACCAGGACTTTATACACCCAAGACAGAGGGGAACGCAACCAGTCCTAAAATCTATCTGATAACTATTCTAAACTGTCAGTGGCAAGGGCACCATGCCCAAGCCAGTAGGGTCCACTTTAAATATGCAACTTGGGCTCTCATGAACTCAGCAAGGTCCAATCTGCCATTTTAACCCAGGATCCAAACAGCGGGGCAGACCTAAAGGCAAAATATTGCGGGTGCTAAAATTGGGGACAAATGCTGGAAAATCCCAGCAGGTCTGATCCAGCGTTGGTGGAGAAAAAAACAAAGCCAATGTTTTGAGTCTGGACGAACCTTTGTCAGAGCTGGGCAGGCATGGCTGGTTAACTTGGCCAAACACCAGCTAGGGGCAGGAGTGGTTCCCTGCCCTGGGTTCCCCACCCGGAACATTCTGATGGGACTAGGAGCAGAGAAAACTGATCCGAAACATTCCAGGAGCTGGCCTCCTGTTACCATTAGTCCTGCTTCTGGTCACCAGCCGGGCCGAGATTCGCAGGGATCAGGAGGGAATGCAATCTTACTGGAAGAATGGCACTGGGAGGTGTGACATTCCTGGGCCTCGGCATGCCTCAGGTCACTTCATCTGTCCGTGTCCCCTCCCATGTGCTGATCGGACAAGAAATAAGGCCTGGATGGAGTGGACAAGGGGAAGATGTTTCCAATAGAAGGAGAGATTGGGATCTGAAGGCGCAGCCTCAGGATAAAAGGGATGACCCTTTAGAACTGGGATGAGGAGGAATTTCTTCAGCCAGAGGGTGGTGAATCTGTGGGATTCATTGCTCCAGAAGGCTGTGGAGGCCAGGTCATTGCGTGCATTTAAGGCAGAGGTAGATTCTTGATTGCTAAGGGGATCCAAGGTAATGGGGAAATGGCAGGAGAGAAGGGTTGAGGAAATGATCAGCCATGAATGAATTGTGGAGCAGACACGATGGGCCAAATGGCCTAATTCTGCTGCTATATCTTCTGGTCTTGTAAAAATCGGGGCCAGCGCACCAATTTGAGTCAAAATGTCAGATTCAGACTGTTTCTTTACACTTTGTTGGGGGCAGGGTGTTAGCGTGGATAGAGGATTGGTTGTCAAATAGGAGGCAGAGAGTGGGGGACAATGGGTGCTATTCGGATTGGCGGTTGGTGACTAGTGGGGTGCCCCAGGGGTCGGTGCTGGGGCCTCAGTTATTTACCATTTATATAGATGATCTGGAGGAGGGAACCGAGTGCAGGGTGTCGAAATTTGCTGATGACACCAAGATTGGGGGAAAGGCAAATTGTGCGGAGGGTGTGGAGAGTCTGCAGAAGGATCTAGATAGGCTGGGCGAATGGGCCAGGAAATGGCAAATGGAATTTAATGTTGGCAAGTGTGAGGTGGTCCACTTTGGTAGGAAGAATGGTAGGAAGGACTATTAGTTACGTGGCAAAAAACTGCAGCAGGCGACGGTGCAGAGGGACCTCGGGGTCCTTGTGCACGAGTCGCAAAAACCCAGCTTGCAGGTGCAGCAGGTGGTCAGGAAGGCGAATGGGATGCTGGCCTTCATAGCGAGGGGGATTGAATATAAAAGTAGGGAGGTCTTGCTGCAGCTGTATAGGGCATTGGTGAGGCCGCAGCTGGAGCACTGTGTGCAGTTTTGGGCGCCGCACCTGCGCAAGGATATTTTGGCCCTGGAGGGTGTGCAGAGGAGGTTTACTAGGCTGATACCGGAGTTGAGGGGATTGAGCTATGAGGAGAGGCTGAATAAACTAGGCTTGTACTCGTTAGAGTTTAGAAGAATGAGGGGAGATCTCATTGAGACGTATAAGATGATGAATGGGATGGATAGGATAGAGGTGGAGAGACTCTTCCCGCTCAAAAAAGACACTAGGACTAGGGGGCACAGCCTCAAGATAAAGGGGAGGCGGTTTAGAACGGAGTTGAGGAGGAACTTCTTCACTCAAAGGGTGGTGAATCTCTGGAATTCTCTGCCCGTTGAAGTGGTGGAGGCTGCCTCGCTAAATATTTTTAAGAAGCGGGTTGATGGGTTCTTGATAAGAGAGGGGATTAAGGGTTATGGGGAGAGGGCGGGAAAGTGGAACTGAGCCACAACAGATCAGCCATGATCTTATTGAATGGCGGGGCAGGCTCGAAGGGCTAGATGGCCTACTCCTGCTCCTATTTCTTATGTTCTTATGTTCCTTTCCCAAAATGATGAGGTTTATCAATAAAGAATGAAACACATTCATCTGAAACATACAACAAATATTCAGTTTTGTAACAAAACCATCAATATTGTGAAGAGGATTTGGTTGGACTATTTGAAGTGAGGTCCAAACGTTCAGTGTAACAAACATCACCAGAAAAAGTTACTTTAAAAACAAAATTACGAAGGTTAAAGAAACAAACATCACCAGAAAGTTACTTGAAAACAAAATTACTAACATCACCAGAAAAAGTTACTTGAAAACAAAATTACTTTAAAAACAAAATTACTAAGGTCAAAGAAACAAACATCACCAGAAAGTTACTTGAAAACAAAATTACTAACATCACCAGAAAAAGTTTCTTCAAAAACAAAATTACTTTAAAACAAAATTACGAGAATTACTACAAAAGTAGACAAGTGGTGATACGCGATGTTAGCGCATTTACAAATGAATTAATAATAAAAAGGGAATAGCCACAAATGAACAAGTAATGTGTAACATCCAATGATTTAAAATGCTGGCATTTGGCGCTTTATTGAAAATGTTATAAACGTATCAACTTGCCAACCTTGACTGGACCTTTCATTCTGCAGAGTGAGTCCCACTGTTTCAAAGAGCTGGGGGCTGGGACATTTCATTAAGGTGTAGTAAGAAGCAATTCGAAGTTCGACTTCTTCCTCGCTGGTTTGATAGAGCTGAACTAACGCCGAACGCTAAAAAACACAAACAGCATCACTGAGGTGACAAGGATACTTGAGAAAGGTCAGGGGATCACATCAGAGAAAGGAAAGAAAGCACAGAAACAGAACGTTCACAGCACAGGCCGAGGCCATTCGGCCCACTGTGTCCATGATAACCGAGAAAGAGCAATCCAGTCTAATCCCGCCTTCCAGTTCTTGGTTTGTAGCCATCCTGGTTACAAAACTTCAAATTTCCACACATTATTTTAACTCTGGTGGGGTTTTCTGCCTCTTCCAAACTCTCAGTCACTAAAGTTCCAGGCCACTTCTTATGGTTAAATACGTTTTTCCCGAACTCCCCTCAAATGCATATACTAACTGCTTATACCCCTGTACATAGGGTAGACCATTTCGACGGAGATGAGGAGACATTTCTTTACCCATAGAGTAGTGAGCCTGTGGAATTCATTCCCACAGGGAACAGTTGATGCCAAAACATTGAATGTATTCAAGAGGTGGCTGGAGATAGCACTTGGGGCAAATGGGATCAAAGGAATTTGATTGCTACAGGATTAGGCTATTGAGTTGGATGATCAGCCATGATTGTGATGAATGGTGGAGCAGGATCGAGGGGCCAAATGGCCTCCTCCTGCTCCTATCTTCCATGTTTCAATGGTCTTTGACCTCCCCTGCCTTTGCTCCTCCCTATTCCCATTTTCCAGGGCGCTCTGAATCAGTTCATCAAGTTCCAGGTTCAGGTCTCCCTCCAGGGCCCAAGCACATAAAAGAAGGCTACACTCCAATGATAGAACAAAGAACAACACAGCACGGGAAACAGGCCCTTTGGCCCAACAAGCCCGTGCCACCATTTTAACAATGTGCTTTTCCTCCTCCACCTTTGACCCATGTCTATGCTTATGGTACCCCCACTGGAAACCAGATTGAGGGGAGAATGATTTAACGACAATTTGTCACACCAATCAGCCTAAGAGCACATATTTGGGGTGTGGGAGGAAACCCACGCAACCACAGGGAGAATGTGCAAACTCCCACAGACACTGGCCCAAATCCATGTATCTGCACAGCAAACAGTGATAGTCACTGAGCTGTTGTGGTGCCCATCTGCTGGTCCAGTTTTAAGCATACACAAATGACGCGAAGCACTAGGCTACTCTTGAAACATCCAAGAGCAGCCCACGCACCACCCACCACGTGCATGCCCCTCGTGAGACAACAAGGTGGACCGACACACCTCTGGAGTAAACAAGAAAAGCATCAACACATGTGACAGTTGATTTCCAGGAACGTCCCGAGGCTTTGATCCTTATTTAAGACAGTCTCCTATTACCCTCCATCCCTATTTCGCTCATGTGTCTATCTAAGTAAACCTTAAACAAGTCCAGCGTAGGAACCATCCTTCAGAAGAGATGATGTTTAGGCGAATATAAAAAATCCCATGGTATTGTTTCCAGAACAGCAGCAAATTTATCCCCTAGCCAATACTGACTCAAAATCACAGATTAGCTGGCTATTACCACATTTGCTTGTGGGAGCTTGCTGTGCATTACATTATGGCAGTGACTTTACTTCAGAAATAACTCATTGGCTATACTGCACTTCTCACTGGTGAAAAGTGCTCCCGAATGCAAGTCTTTCTTCCTTTAAATTAAATCTTCCTCAGCCTCCTCTCATCCAAAGGAAACAACTCCAGCCGATCCAATCCCTCCTTATATCCTGATCCTTAAATTCTCCATTCATGGCACAATCCTCATCAATTTCCTCCATTGCCTCTTGAATGCAACCACCTCCTTCCTGTATTGCAGTGACTCGAACAGTTCTCGATCAGAGAATCACTGCAGCGCAGAAGAGGCCTTTTGACTCACCAAGTTTGCTCTAAATCTGTGACAAAGTGTCTCTCCCAGGCCCTTTCCCATGCCCTTTCCCAGAACCCCACACATTTACCATGCTAATTCACCTAACCTACACATCTTTGGAGACTTGGGGCAATTTAGCCTGGTCAATCCACCTAACCTGCACATCTTTAGACACTAAGCGGCAATTTAGCATGGCCAATCCATCGAACCTGCACCTCTTTGGACCCTAAGGGGCAATTTAGCATGGTCAATCCACCTAACCTGCACATCTTTGGACACTAAGGAGCAGTTTACCATGGCCAATCCAACTAACCTGCACATCTGTGGACACAAAGGGGCAATTTACCACGGCCAATCCACCTAACCTGCACATCTCGAGACACAAAGGGGCAATTTAGCATGGCCAATCCACCTAACCTGCACATCTCGAGACACAAAGGGGCAATTTAGCATGGCCAATCCACCTAACCTGCACATCTTTGGACTGTTGGAGGAAACCCACACCAAAATGGGGACAATGTACAAACTCCATACAGACAGTGACCCAAGGCCAGAATTGAACCTGAGTCCCTGGTGCTGTGAGGCAGCAGTGCTAACGACTGTGCCACCCGAGCTGACGAATGTTTTATTTCACTCCATCCATAACCTCTCTGTTCTGATACTCAGAGTCATTACCAATAAAATGAAGTGTGCCTCACGGATTCTTATCCACCTTATTGATCTGTTCATCTACCTTCAGGGACATTTACTTCAAATTCCTTTATTTCTACAGTCTCCGACCATTTGTTGTGTATTTCCTGCTGTAAGGATCCAACACAGTAAGAAGCCTCTCAACACCAGGTAAAAGTCCAACAGGTTTATTTGATAGTAAACCCACAAGCTTTCAGGGTTTGCCCCTTCATCAGGTGAGACTCACCTGACGAAGGGGCAAACCCTGAAAGCTTGCGGGTTTACTATCAAATAAACCTGTTGGACTTTTACCTGGTGTTGAGAGGCTTCTTACTGTGTGTACCCCAGTATAACGCCGGCATCTCCACATCATAAGGATACAAGCCAGCTGAAACAAGGCACAGATCCTTCCCTTGGTACTAGGCTTATTCACAAGATGTAGCATTACAGATCTCTGCCTCCACACTATTCACCTGGTGTCCCAGCAGACTTGCTTTATGTCCAGCCAGAGAGGCATCACTCCACATCAAGCACGGAGCAAGGCAGGAGACAGATCTCAGATTGACCTGAGACAGCACATGAAGTGAATCCATGCCGTTGGCATTATTCTGAGCTAATATAAGAACATGAGAAACAGGAGCAGGAGTCGGCCATCTAGCCCTTCGAGCCTGCCCCACCATTCAATAAGATCATGGCTGATCTGAAGTGGATCAGTTCCACTTTCCTGCTTTTTCCCCATAACCCTTAATTCCCCTTGTCTATCAAAAACCTATCTACCCGTGACTTAAATATATTTAGCGAGGCAGCCTCCACCACTTCAACGGGCAGAGAATTCCAGAGATTCACCACCCTTTGAGTGAAGAAGTTCCTCCTCAACTCTGATCTAAACTCACCAACTGAGCTAACCAGCCCAGCACAGACCTGCTTTGTGCTCTTATGAACAAGTTAACAAACAAAGGAATCAAATTAAAATAACAACCCTTTAAACGGACACTCTAACAAAGGAGGAAATTTTTAGAAGAACCTTATTGAATTAAATTGAAACGTCGATCCCAGGATGAATGAAGCACCCTAGCTCCCCCGATGTCCACAGGGATAATAAATTCTCTCCTTGTACTCTTTTGAGCAACACAAAATGGGCAAGTTGACAAATCAACAAATAAAGTAGTGATAGAACCTTAAAAGGGCAGATTTGCTTTGTAGGTGCTCTCAGTCTCTATTTAAACATGACCATTACTTGTGCATCTTAAACAACATAATCAACCTACTGTTAACATTCCTCCCCAAATCCATCATCTCACTGTTTCTGAGATTAAATCCCATTTGCCACCTCCCTTCCCACCTAAATAAGGCAGAGACATCTTCCTGCACTCTACTGCTCACTGTTAAACTACACGGCGACCTTATGTGTTATTTGTCAACTTACACTTGAGTCTAAATCATTGATATACAAGCAAGACTTCCATTACTGTGCTCTGCAGAACTCCAGCAGAAACTTTCAGCTTTCTGGTCACAAAAATATCCATTAACCATTACTTTTTGCTTCCTGAACCAAGTTTCGATCCATCACTTCTCCGCAGAGTTCATGAGTTTTTCATTTTCTCACCAAGTGCCCAAGGACTTGTCAAAATTCTTACTAAAGTCCCTGCAGACTACACCCAACGTATTACACCCAAAACATTCAATCAAATTAATCAGACAAACCATCCCTGAGCAAATCCAAGCTACCTGTCCTTGATTAGGCCGTACCTTTTCAAAGGATGATGTATATAGCTTTTCCAGTAACTCTCCCAGGTTAGGTTAGGCTGAAGGATCAGTAAAATATTCCCTCTACCCATTCCTCTTTGTTCAAATAACAGTATAATGTTAGTTGCCCTCCAATCCTCTGGCACCACGCCCATGCCAAAAAGGATTGGAAAATGGTCAGAATCTCTGCTATTTCTTCCCTTATGGTATGGTGGCACAGTGGTGAGCACTACTACCTCACAACACCAGGGACCCGGGTGCAATTCCAGCCTTGGATAACTGTTTGTGTGGAGCTTGCACATTCTCCCCGTGTCTGCATGGGTTTCCTCCAAATGCTCTGGTTTCCTCCCACAGTCTGAAAGTCTGATTGGCCATGCTAAATTGCCCCTTAGTGTCAGGGGGATTAGCAGGGTGAATGTATGGGGTTATGGGGATAGGGCTTGGGTGGGATTGTGGTCAGTGAGGACTCAACGGGCCGAATGGCCTTCTTCTGCACAGTGCGGATTCTACGGAGGAATCTGGGATACGTTTCACCTGGAGACTTACCCATTTTCAAGGATCACTATCATATTTTCTTCCTCACCATTATTAACCCATCCCCCAATATTTCACACTCCTTCTCCTTAACTACACTCTCTACTTCATTCCTTTATTGTGGGAACAGACACAAAGTATTGTTAAGAGCCAAGCTCACATCCTCCACTCCCACACCAGTTATCTTTTTCGACCTCATTGACCCTACCTCTTCATTTCTTCTTTGTATAAAAACATCCTTGTGTTTTCTTTGATGTTACTTGCCAATATTTTTTCAAGCCTTTTCTTTCATTTCCTTTTCAATTTAATCTCTGAACTTTCCATATTCCTCCAGGCTTTCTTTTTCTCTTGGCGAATCCTTCTCTATCCCGCTGTGGCCTCTTGGGTTGGAGTGGGGACGGAGTGGGGTTTCGAGTTGGGAGTCCTCTCCTTTTCCTCCGTGACAGCATGTTTTTCCTGAACCCCCTTTCTTATCTCCTCCTTGAATGTCTCCCAATGCTCTGACACTGATTTACCTTCAACTAGTTCCACTTGAACTCAGCCAAGTCCATCACTCAAACCAGCCTACCACACACTGACACCATCTACACTTCCCACTGCCTTGGAAAAGCAGCCAGCATAATAATAAGGATACTATTAAACTGGAAAGAGTGCAGGAAAAATTTACTAGGATGGTACCGGGACTTGATGGTTTGAGTTATAAGGAGAGGCTGGATAGACTGGGACTTTTTCCTCTGGAGCGTAGCAGACTGAGGCGTGATCTTATAGGGGTGTATAAAATAATGAGGGGCACAGATCAGCTAGATAGTCAATATCTTTTCCCAAAGGTAGGGGGGTCTGAAACGAGACGGCATAGGTTTAAGGTGAGACGGGAGAGATACAAAAGTGTCCAGAGAGGCAATTTTTTCACATCGAGGTTGGTGAGTGTCTGGAACGAGCTGCCAGAAGTAGTAGTAGAGAGGGGTACAATGTTGTCTTTTGAAAAGCGTTTAGACAGTATATGGGTAAGATGGCTATAGAGGGATATGGGCCAAATGCCGGGAATTGGAATGAATTTTGGGGTTTATAAAAAAAGGCCAGCTTGGACAAGTTGGGTCAAAGGGCCTGTTTCCATGTTGTAAACCTCTACAAATCTATAACCAAGGACACCCTCACCCTGGACATTCTCTCTTCCACTTTCTTCCGTCAGGAAAAAGATACAAAAGCCTGAGGACACATACCAACAAACTCAAGAACAGCTTCTTTCCTGCTGCCACCAGACTTTCGAATGGATCTACCTCATATTAAGTTGATCTTTGTCTACATCCTAGCTATGACTGTAACGTTACATTCTGCACTCTCTCCTTGCCTTCTCTCCTGGTTAGCTCCGTTGGCTGGATGGTTGGTTCACGATGCAGAGAGCCGCCAACAGTGTGGGTTCAATTCCCGTACTAGCTGAGGTTATTCATGAAGGCCCCACCTTCTCAACCTTGCCCCTCATCCGAGGTATGGTGATCCTCAGGTTAAATCAGCAGTAGTCACTCTCCCTCTCAGAGACAGAGCAGCCTATGGTCATTTGGGACAATGGCAACAATCCATTTTTTTTTGCACAGCTCAGCAACTTACATTGTTACTCTATCTTCCTACAACTCATGGGGGTGGGGATCTATAGCGCATTACCAGCAGTGCAATTGCCCCTATTCATTCTCCAGTTAAACACACATAGCCTGATTTGGTGATCCTTCCACCATGTTATCCCTGGTCACAGAATCTGCAGTGCAGAAGGAGGCCATTCGGCCCAACGAGCCTCCACCGACAACAATCCCACCCAGGTCCCATCCCCGCAACCCCACATATTTGAGTGAGTGGAATCGGCTGCCTTTGGTGGTGGTGGAGGCGAACTCATTGGGGTCTTTTAAGAGACTTCTGGATGAGTACATGGGATTTAATGGGATTGAGGGTTATAAACAGGCCTGGTAGGGAGGGATACGATCAGCGCAAACTGCGGGCGGAAGGGCCTGTTTACGCTGTAGAGTTGTATGTTCTATTTATCCTCCTAATCTTCCTGGCACCAGGGGAAATTTAGCATGGCCAATCCTAACCTGCACATCTTGGGACTCTGGGAGGAAACTGGAGCACCCGGAGGAAACCCAGGCAGACACAGGGAGAATGTGCAAACTCCACACTGACAGTGACCCAAGGCTGCAATCCGAACCTGGATCCTTGCTGCTGTGAGAAGGCAGTGCCATGGTTCCGTTAATAGATATGACTTTCTTTAAACAATATTGTGACCTTCCTTATTTCAAATCTCAGTCTCAAAATTCTGGAAACAGGAGTGTTGAGTTAATATTATATTTCACTCATAGCTATGTCATCATCATTCCAAATGTTCAACTGCTTTAGTTACCAGACATCACACTATGAAATGTCTGCCACTAATCACTCAACAGCTCCTTTTGTTGTCGATACTTCTTTTACCGAGCTTTCCTCGTCACTTAATAATTTCCTGCCTGAGATTTCCAGCTTCTGGCCTTTCCGAATTCAGACTCAGGCTGCCACCTCCCTGCTAAGATAGTTTTAAACTCAAGTACTCGCAACCTCTCCACCCACCACCATCACCCCGACCTGATGTGGACCTTAGCCCCGTTGAGGTGCAAAGTTGTCTGTCTCGTGTGTGGGTGCCACCACCTTCAGAGCCAGTCTCAATGTCCCAGGAATTGAAAGCCCCTCTTTCTTGCACTCCCTCATCCATTTGCCTCATCCTCCTGTTACTGTACTCACTAGTGTGTGTGCAAAGGAGGAGGAATCCAGGGATTATTAGCTTCAAGGTTCTGCTTTCTATTTCCTTTCCAGGTTGACTGAAACCTAGCTGGAGGATCCCATTCCTCTTTCTACCTATGGAATCCCTAGAGTGCAGAAGCAGGCCATTTGACACACAGAGTCTGCGCTGACTGTTTAGGTGGATTCTTCATAAACTGCTTTTATTTCTTAGACCCAACTCCACATATAATTCTCTCCCAACACCCACATGTCGCCCCTTTATATTTCATGACTTCTACTGAATAACTGACATCAAATTAGGACTTCATTGGAAGGTCTGTTAACCCATTCCTAACAGGGACAGTGGTGGAGTGGTTAGCACTGCTGCCTCACAGCGCCAGGCGTCCGGGTTCGATTCCAGCCTCAGGTCACTGTCTATGTGGAGTTTGCACGTTCTGTGTGGGTTTCCTCCGGGGTCTCCGCTTTCCTCCCACACTCCAAAGATGTGTGGGTCAGGTGGATTGGCCATGCAAATTTGTCCCTTAGTGCCAGCGGGGTTAACACGGTAACTATACGGGGATAGGGCCTGGGTGGGATTGTGGTCAACGCAGGCTCGATGGGCCGAATGGCTTTCTTGGACACTGTAGGGATTCAATTTACCCAGGCCCTATCCCCGTAACCCCGTGTATTTAATCCCTCTAACCTGCACATCGTGGGACACTAAGGGGGAATTTAGCATGGCCAATCCACCGAACTTGCGCACCTTTGGATGACAACATCTTATGCCATAGAATCCCTATAATGAGAAGGTGGTCATTTGGCCCATCAAGTCTACATCGAAAACAATCCTACCCATGCCCTATCCTCATAACCCACATATTTACCCTACTAACCCCCCTCTCACTAAGGGGCAATTTGGCAAGGCCAATACACCTAACCCACACATTTTTGGACTGTGGGAGGAAACCCACACAGACAAAGCATTGGCAATGAAATGGGCCATGACCTGAGACTGCTCCCATTCACTCAGGATGGTTGGCAATCGCTCAGTGGCATCCTTTCCCCTGGCACCAATGAGGCAGCCCACTGTCGTAGAACTAGGAGCGAGATTCTCCGGCTGCGTGCACTCCAAGGGGAGAAATTCCCATCGGCACTCAACGGATCTTTAAATGTTCCCGCCAAATTCTCTGCCTCGCCTATTACCATTCCCGCAGTGAGTGAAACAGGAGAGCTTCAGCCCAGGCGTGTGGCTGGAGAAGTACCTATCCATCCCTCTAACCACTGAATCCTCTTTCACTGTTGCTTTTCCTCCGACACCCCTTGTACAGCTAAGTGACAGATGGTGGTCATGCGATGGCCTCGTGGTATTATCGCTCGACTGTTGGTTCAGAAACTCAACTGATGTTCTGGGGACCCGGGTTCGAATCCCACTAAGGAAGATGGTGGAATTTGAATGGAATAAAAAAAATCTGGAATTAAATATCCACTGATGACCATGGTCGGAAAAACCCATCTGGTTCACTCACGTCCTTTAGGGAGGGAAATCTGCCGTCCTTACTTGGGTCTGGCCGACATGCGACTCCAGAGCCACAGCAACATGGTTGACTCTCAACTGAGCTCTAAGGGCAACCAAGGCACAGGCAGTAAATGAAGTTAAAAAATACACTTGATTCCCCTTTACCTGTCTCCAAAAGTGAATTAGGGGGTGAAACATGCTCAGTAAACTCTTGGACCTGCTAAGTTCCCACTTGTCTGCTTGGCAGTCACCCATCCCTCCTGCACACTTGGAGAAATTAGCCACTGCCTCGCTCTCAGAGTCTCAGAAGCACCACGGCGACACCGGCTGTTGCTGTAATCTCTGAAACCGGAGCTCGTTCAGCCGATGGCACTGTCTGGACACGTGGCTGCCCAGGACACGAGAATGGGGGACTTGCAGAGTGTCCGAAATGGTTTACGTAGACATTTTCTACCGAGCTAAAACATTGTACACTTCATTGAATCAAACCTCAAGCAAGGACAAAAACTCTTTCCCGTGAAGTTCAACGGGGAATGTAATCAGATGTGAAACGTCATCTTACATCAGCCGTACAGGGGATGCGTCTGAAGGCGTTGATGGCTGCAAGTCGCACATTGAGCAGATTGGTTTTCGACTGCGCGCACTTATTCAACGTGGGAATCTGAGCACCGGCAGCAAGGCCAGCATTTCCAATCGCTTTCAGAGAGATCAGCACCTGCAGATGACATACGTATAAAAAAAAAAGGACATTTTCATCATTCACGTCCTTCACCGACACAAAGGAGTAATGAACTTGAAACAACGTCACGGAGCAGATCGTCCCGGAATAGAGTTAGCACAGAACATTCGGATTCATTGACCTTGTGTTTGTCAGAGCGCTTTGGAAAGTCGGGCATGGGATTTTCAAACCGTTAAGAGGTTGGAAACTCACGTGTGGTGGGACTGTTACGAGCCTCTCGGTTGCAGTTCAGTGAAGGAGACACAGATTCTGCTACTTCAGAAACTACTTTTATTTCTTAGACCCAACTCCACACGTAATTCTCTCCCAACACCCACATGTCGCCCCTTTATATTTCAGTGACTTCTACTGAATAACTGACATCAAATTAGGACTTCATTGGAAGGTCTGTTAACCCATTCCTAACAGGGACAGTGGTGGAGTGGTTAGCACTGCTGCGTCACAGCTCCAGGCGTCCGGGTTCGATTCCAGCCTCAGGTCACTGTCTATGTGGAGTTTGCACATACTGTGTGGGTTTCCTCCGGGGTCTCCGCTTTCCTCCCACACTCCAAAAGATGTATGCATTCGGTGGATTGGCCATGCTAATTTGTCCCTTTGTGCCAGCGGGGTTAACACGGTGACTGTACGGAGATAGGGCCTGGGTGGGATTGTGGTCAATGCAGACTCGATGGGCCGAATGGCTTTCTTGGACACTATAGGGATTCAATGATTTCTGCCCTACGCCTTTAGGAGTCGGGCTCCCGACTGAGGGCATGCAGTCAGAATATTTTCTCTGCTGTGTTGGAGAACAGTAAGAAGTCTTACAACACCAGGTTGAAGTCCAACAGGTTTATTTGGAGCAGTTACCCGGGAGCTAAGAAACATAAGAAATAGGAGCAGGAGTAGGCCATCTAGCCCTTCGAGCCTGCCCCGCCATTCAATAAGATCATGGCTGATCTGAAGTCGATCAGTTTCACTTTCCTGCTTTCTCCCCATAACTCTTAATCCCCTTATCTATCAGAAACCTATCTACCCGTGACTTCAATATATTCAGCGAGGTAGCCTCCACCACTTCAACAGGCAGACAATTCCAGAGATTCACCACCCTTTGAGTGAAGAAGTTCCTCCTCAACTCCGTTCTAAACTGCACCCCCCTTATCTTGAGGCTGTGCCCTCTAGTCCTGCTATCCTTTCTAAGTGGGAAGAATCTCTCCACCTCTACCCTATCCATCCCTTTCATCATCTGATACGTCTCTATAAGATCCCCCCTCAGCCTTCTAAACTCCAACGAGTACAGACCCAGTCTATTCAGTCTCTCTTCATAGGCTAACCCCCTCATCTCCGGCATCAGCCCAGTGAACTGATACTAGTGCAGCGAGGATACAGATTCCTAGAACAACACCATCTAGTGTTCAGGCTAACTGCTCACTTGCACTGAAACGTGTCTATTACATTAGCTAAGTGCAGGAACTGGGGGTGGCTTACAGAGCTGGCAGAAGCTCTGCGGCTCTCACTAACAACAGCTAAGAAGTGAAATGTTTCTCATTCTCCTACGAGTGAAATCCAATTTCAAAATTAACAACAATTACCCAACAGAGTCTCAGGGCGAGTCAGCTCCTTTTTTTTTATACCTCCGATACCTCGATTGAATCGACTTTGGCTGAAAATGTTTTCTGCGAATTATAAAGGGTCCCGTGGGAATACAAGGAGTTTCGCTCCAGTAAGTGGAGACACAAGGCCAGCACTGTTTGAACAAGTTAGCAATGGACGCAGGGAGGCGATGGGAATGACTTCTTCACACGCTGGCTTTGGCAACACGTATACTAAAATGGGAACAACGCAGAGAAAATTAGCATGGCCCCTGCGGAAGGATGACGCGCAAACTTGTGAAGCGTTCCAAGCTTTTGTTTTGGGTGGCACAGCGGTTAGCGCCGCTGCCTCACAGCGCCGGGGACCCGGGTTCAATTCCGGCCTCGGGTCACTGCTCTCCCCGCGTCTGCGTGGGTTTCCTCCGGGTGCTGCCACTTCCTCCCCACAGTCCAACAATGTGCGGGTTAGGTTGATTGGTCAGGCCGAATTGACCCTCGTGTCGGGGGATTGGCAAGGTAAACGTGTGGGGTGGCGGGAATGGTGGGATTGCGGTCAGTGCAGGCTCGATGGGCCAAACGGCCTCCTTCTGCACTGTCAGGATTCGATGGTATCCGCATTGATGCAGCAGGACTGATCTGAAGAAATTACGGTGAAGGTAGAATTATGGAGTAAATAATTCCTACAACATATCAGAGTGACATATTTATATTGCGTGTCATTCCAAACCTCTCCAACTTCAGATCCAATCATTCCAGAAAGGTTTCGCTGCACTGGTGTGTTTTTTCAAAGTAATCTCAACTCAATCTATTCACTGAATAAACTGATGCTTTCATTCCTTCAGGCAGTTTTTCAAATAATTAGGAGAGAAGGGGATATGCAAGCACTCCCACTTCCATTGTAATATATCAACGCTGTGTCCATGCTTTTAACTGCAACAGCTTAAATACTATACTTTGCATTTCAAACATTTTATCCAGCTGTATTATTTATTAAAGACATTTACACTGGACGCCCAGCGAAGTTGAAACACTCGCTCACAAAGAATGTTGTTCACAGTCAGTGGAAAATTGTAGAACCTTGATTTCACACTTTCGGTCTCCCAACTCAACAAAGAACAGAAAATATCGAAGACTTAGGAGTAAATTCTCCTCTCATTACCTCACAAATTTCAAGAGTAAATCTTGCAAACAATCTCCCTTCTACAAAGAGAAGAGTGAACTACGATTAGCACGAGTGTGCTTTTTGCGATCGAACCACAGGGTGGCACAGTGGTCAGCACTGCTGCCTCACAGCGCCAGGGACCTGGGTTCGATTCCTGGCTTGGGTCACCATCTGTGTGGAGTTCGCCCTGTGACTGCGTGGGTTTTCTCCGGGTGCTCCAGTTTCCTTCTACAGTCCAAAGACGTGCTGGTTAGGTGCACTGGCCGCGCTACATTCTCCCTCAGTGTACCCAAACAGGCACCGGAGTGTGGGTTTTCACAGCAACTTCATTGCAGTGTTAACGTATGCCCACTTGTGAGATTAAGAAATAAACTTAAACCCCCCCGATTCTATCGGCGCTGAAATTAGCCAAATATTAATGACATGCTTAGCGTGGGCAGTGAGGCAGACTGGCACAAGGAGGTGATTGGCGTTGGGGGGGGTGGTGGTGTTCCGATGTCCATGGGGCGGTGGGGGACATCTGGAGATCTCCGAGAGATCGGGGTTCCTGCACAATGGCGCACCAAGCCAGCTTTCCTATCCCAGCACATTTTTTTAGCACCAAGCGTACAAAGATGAGGTCTCGTAAAAACTAGTGTGATTCTCTCCCATTTTCTTGCTCGTTCGGCACTTGGAGTTCATTTTGCTAAGATCGCACCCAAAATATTTCCGACCAGGGAGAAAATCCTTCCAAAGATGGTTCTAACCCAGGCGAAGAGATCGGTAAGGAAGTGTTCTGATACCGGAACGCCGGGCGGAATTACGGGAGCGTGAACATTGCTGGACAGGTTTGGTGAAAATCAGAAAATATCTTCTCTGGTCTCCAGATTAACACATTCCAGTTGCTTGAGTATGAGACAGCTGGTTTGTTAAATTCCTGTCTGTTTACTAAGTATTTTTCCTTAGAAACATTCTTGGTAAACAAATCTGAAATTTAAGAATGAATTTGGTCTACAGGACAAATTGTACATGAAACTTGAGTTGGAAAAGATCACACGCCTCCTATATCTGACAAGACTTATGAATCCATATTCTTGTGAAATCTATGCTTAACTTAATGGGGAGAGTTGGGGACATCAACTCCTGATGGACCTTGGGCAGCACGGTGGCACAGTGGTTAGCACTGCTGCCTCACAGCACCAGGGTTCCAGGTTCAATTCCAGCACTGGGTCACTGTCTGTGCAGAATCCGTACGTTCTCCCACTGTCTGCATGGGTTTCCTCCAGGTGCTCTGGTTTCCTCCCACAGTCCAAAGACGTGCTAGTTAGGTGGACTGGCCATGCTAAATTGGCCCTAATGTTCGGGGGGTTTAGCAGGATAGATGCGTGGGGTTACGGGAATAGGGCCTGAGTGGGATTGTGGTCAGTGCAGACTCGATGGGTCAAATGGCCTCCTTCTGTACCGTAGGGATTCTATGCTCTGCGTTCTTACGTTCCTGCGACCTTATGTGTCGGTTGGTGGGCCACCAGCCTTCCATGGCTCTCCACTCCCAGGTTTGAGTGCTGTTTGTCACCTGTCACAGACACAGGCCTGGGAGTGGAGAGCCGTGGAA
This sequence comes from Carcharhinus amblyrhynchos, assembly GCF_965287045.1. Lineage (NCBI taxonomy): Eukaryota > Metazoa > Chordata > Chondrichthyes > Carcharhiniformes > Carcharhinidae > Carcharhinus > Carcharhinus amblyrhynchos. Next base: position 5,805,407 of record NC_137341.1, on the reverse strand, counting down.
GGCTGGTGGCCCACCAACCGACAGGGAGGGATCACAAAGGGGGAGAGGGACAGGGGGAGTGCCCAAAGGGGGCAGGGAGAGTTCCAAAGAGACTAGCAGGGAACAGGGGCATGAAATGATCAAAGTTGAGTTAAAAGAGAGAGGAGCAGAGACACAGGCTCCAAATAGGAAAAGGACTGTGGAGAGAAGACTTTGTGAAGAAGTCAGCCTGAAGGTTGGTGACTCTGTGGGGCACAGGTTACCCTTTCGGTGTAGGAGTGTTCCACTCAGCACTGTTGAAGGTCTAAAGTTGTCGCTACAATTTGGTGCTTAAGTAGGAACCCAGGCGAAGTGGGTGGGCGTAGTTATTGGAGTCACTCTTGAGAGAATTTCCAGGATCGATCTTGAACGATGAAGATTGGAATTCCCCACGACAGAAACAGAATTTCAGAGAGATCGGTTGACTCAAGAAGGTGATTCTCCCAACCCGCTCCACTAAAATATTAGTGCAGCATTCCGGGAGATTCCAGCGGGATCAAATGCTGGGCCTCCTGGCCCGTGAGTGTCTCCCAGCTCCGGATTTCCAGCAGCATCAGTTCCCCACCAGAAATTGGTGGCGTGTAAATTATGGTGATGCTCATTACCATATAGTTTAAATCCCAGTAGCAGGCCCGGGACTCAAGTCTCCAGGCCAGCTAGCATCTCCCCGTCCCGCCAGAGTGATTCACTCCCGCGGGGATTACTACATCTCCCTGCTTTCAGGGAGCTGGCAGCCCAACTCCACTGGAGTGAAGGGAGGGGTCCACCAGAGGCTCGGGCGCCGGGGTGGGAGGATGGTGTTGCTTGGGGGCGTTGGCTCCTTGGCAGTGTCAGCCTATGCATGGGGTGGGGAGGGGCAGCGACCCCTCGTGGGTGGACAGACAGCTGGCATTGCGGGGGTTGCAGGGCTGGCCAGCGATCGGGAGGCTGGCAGTGCGGGGCCACCGCACATGCGCCAATCTCAGACAGATCAGCACACGCGCAGTGGCCCACTCTGCTCTACGCTGCCAGTCTCCGAGGCAAGGATACGCCTGGATTCCGGAGCGGATCACTGCAGTGGGAGATTCATTTTAAAACTCACACCGAAACAATCCAGTGGGATTTACTCCGATTTTCACACTATTTTGAAACTTGGAAATTTTTTTGGGGAGAATTCCACCCGCAACATTTACTGACATCTGGGTGGGTGAGAAATCCATGGACTCGGTCTTGTTCACATATACCATTTATTCTGATGAGATGAGGTTGACCAAAGTTGGCTTGTTAATTGGCACCGATCTCATACTTACCCTGAGTGGTTCCATCTTTCTAACTTTGGATAATAAAGTTGGATAATAATTGTTGGTTCAAAATCCATGGAATCTTGTGACTTTATTCACTGAGAATTACAAAGAACAATACAGGGCAGGAACAGGCCCTTCAAGCCTGCGCCGATCACACCGTCCTACCTAACCTATCTCTTGTATTCTTCTATTCCCCGCCTGTTTGTGTGTCTATCCAGATAAATGTGGCTAACGTATCTGCCTCAACCGCCTCACTTAGCAGTGCCTTCCAGGCCCCCACCATTCTCTGTGTTAAAAACTCACCCCGCACTGAACCATTACCCCTTTACCTTGAACTTGTGCCCCCTTGCGATATCATTTCTGCTCTGGGGAAAAGCTTCCAACTGTTCACCTCATCTACACCCCTCAAAATTTCATAAACTTCTATCGGGTCACCCCTCATCCTCCGTCTTTCCAGGGAGAACAATCCCGGTTTATTCAATCTCTCCTCATATCTAATACCCTCCATGCCAGGCAACGCTCTGGTAAACCTCTTGTATGCTCTCCTCAAAGCTCCAACATCCTCTGGTAGTATGGTGACTAGAATTGGACACAGCATGCCAAATGTGGCCTAACCACTTCTAAACATCAAATTTTGTCTACGCTATTGGTCCTTAACCCCATCTTACCAAAAACCTGGGTGCCTGGTCAAGGATTACAACAATAGGAGGAGTAGAAACACAACGTTCTGGTATGTTCTATGCTGCTGGCTATCGAGTGCAAAGATATGTAGATATTAAACCAATGTGAGACACTGACAGGAACATTCCAGCTGTTCAAACCAGATTTCCCGGCAGGGATAAGGTGGAATCAATGGGAAATCCCACTGGCACGCCACCTCCCACAGTGAGAAAGATACTAAGGGGAGGCCAGGGAAAATCACTCACAGTAACCGCGGCAATCACTGGCGCAGAAGGTTCTGGAATAAAAGCCAATGACCGCAGAAAGGCATCTGCCCGATCTTCATCCAGCTCTTTCGACAAGATAATTTCTGTTACGAATTGGATACGTGCCCATTGGCCTGTGTTTAGTCTCAATTTGGCATGTCAGCTACGATTCTCAGCAACTTTTACAGATGCACCATAGAAAGCATTCTTTCTGGTTGTATCACAGCTTGGTATGGGCTCCTGCTCTGCCAAAACCGCAAGAAACTACAAAGGGTTGTGAACGCAATCCAATCCATCAGACAAAGCAGCCTCCCATCCATTGACTCTGTCCACACTTCCCACTGCCTTGGGGAAAAGCAGCCAAGATACTCAAGGACCCCACACACCCCGGACATTCTCTCTCCCACCTTCTTCCGTTAGGAATAAGATATAAAAGTCTGAGGACACGTACCAACTGACTCAAGGACAGCTTCTTCCCTGCTGCTGTCAGACTTTTAAATGGACCTGCCTCACATTAAGTTGATCTTTCTCTACATCCTAGCTCAGACTATAACACTACATTCTGCACCCTCTCCCTTCCTTCTCGTAAATGACATGCTTTGTCTGTATGGCATGCAAGAATACTTCTTGCTATATAAGTAGTAACTCACTGGGGGCTTTTAAGAGACTTCTGGATGAGTCTATGGGATTTAATGGGATTGAGGGTTACAGATAGGCCTAATAGGTAGGGAAATGATCGGAGCAACTTGTGGGCCGAAGGGCCTGTTTGTGCTGTACTGTTCTATGTATACTAATAAATGTGACAATAATACATCAAATATTAATATTCTACCATTTGATTTAACTCTGATTGAGGTTTGACGATCTTATGTCAATTTTAATGTGACGTTCTCCTTTTGTTTGACCGTGTGCTGAAATAAATTCCCTTTCATTCATCTTTTTTAATTAAAAAGAGTGGAGTGGGCCGAGCAGAGTCACTCTTAAAGAGAGCCAGAATTTTCCTGTCCCGCCCACCACGGGAATCGTTGCTGGCGAGACATGGACCATGCAACGGTCCACTCACCTTGGGTGGGATTTTCCAGTCTGGGGATGACCGCAGCTGGAAAATCCCAGCCCATGTGTCAAACGACCTGCTTCTGTGCTGTAACTAATGAGCCTATATGTTTAAAAATACACTCCCTTAACAAGATTGTCATGGCAATAGTCCTGAGTAAAATATGAGATTCTATTCTCCACAAACCTATTAATAAATATCAAGTCTGAGAATACCGTGGGCAGCACAGTGGTTAGCACTGCTGCTCCACAGCTCCAGGGTCCTGGGTTCGATTCCCGGCTCGGGTCACTGTCTGTGTGGAGTTTGCACATTCTCCTCGTGTCTGCGTGGGTTTCCTCCGGGTGCTCCGGTTTCCTCCCACAATCCAAAGATGTGCGGGTTAAGTTGACTGGCAGTGCGAAGAAATTGCCCCTTAGAGTCCAGGCATGCGTAGGTTAGAGGGTTTCGTGGGTATGTCGGGATATGGGGGTAGGGCCTGGGTGGGATTGTGTTTGGTGCAGACTCGATGGGCCGAAGGGCCTCTTTCTACACTGTAAGTTCTATGTTCTAATTATAAAAGGGAGTGCGGGGGTGGGGCGTGAGAGTACAGCACTATAAAATATGACCGGCTTGTACCTATACAATTCAACACATAGTCAGTCCTACCTTCTTCTTTAACTCAGGTTCCCGTGTTCGACAGTTTCCTTGTAGATAACCTTCCAGAACCTTCATGACCTCCAGCACCTCGGGCATTACTTGACAGCTGTTGTTTTTTGAACAGAAGTTATGAACCAGCGAGGAGACTCCGAGAAAAGTTGGCACGCTCGCCTCTGGTGATCGTAACAGAGCCTGTGAATTAAATTCACCATCGGGTTATCAAATGGGACGGAGTCACCGTTCCAACATTCTCTTCCTCACCTCTGGGAGCAGAACTGAGAGTGTGCCCGTTCCATAGCTAATTAGTATGTAAGACTTGCAAAGTGGCTCCGAAATAACCTGGATATCCTGTTACCCTCCCTTCGATTCACTCCCCGCATCCTCCCTTAGAATCACCCACACACTACAAATATAAGGCATTTTGCAGATCAGCGAAGGACAAAAGGAGCATGATAGTCAGCAGGATGTTATTTCGGGGGGCATGGTAGCACTGCTGCTTCACAGCTCCAGGGACCTGGGTTCGATTCCCGGCTCGGGTCACTGTCTGTGTGGAGTTTGCACATTCTCCTCGTGTCTGCGTGGGTTTCCTCCGGGTGCTCCGGTTTCCCCCCACAGTCCAAAGATGTGCGGGTTAGGATGATTGGCCATGCTAAAAAAGAAATTGCTCCTTAGTGTGCCGAGATGTGTAGGTTAGAGGGATTAGTGGGTATAACATGTCGGGATATGGGAATAGGCCCTGGGTGGGATTGTGGTCGGTGTAGACTTGATGGGCCTCCTTCTGCACTGTAGGGTTTCTATGATTAAAAACTAAGTAGCAAAAGAGTACGTGAGAATGTCTGAGTGTGTGTCCCACCTCCACCATCCTCCATTACGTGATTGCCTCTCGGAGTTGGATCTTTACGGCCGAAGCTGGTAGCTCAAGTCAGGAAATTTTGTCTCCGAGGAGACAGGGGCAAAATCAAGTCGGAACCACTCAGCCCGGAAGCAGGTCAGTGGCAGTCGCAAGGGAGGGTGGATGTCAAGATAGACTGCTTCGAAGGCCCACCTCAACTCTTTGGAAGGCTCTACATTCCTCACACTCACTCACCACCCTACTCTTCCATGCCAAGTAACGTCCCCACCCAACTCCCTCATGTCACCTCATACCGACCATGCCATCTCCATTGTAACCCACCCAGTGCAGGCTACTGGACGATCTCAAGAAAAACAAAATACATTTCTTACAATAATACTGATCTGTCCAAAGATTTTAAATCCTCTCAAAATGTTCAATCTGTTATAAAACCTGAACAAACTTCTATTCAGCAACCATATCAAAGGCAGATTATCCTTTAATAGCCTTTTTAAACTGTCATGAAAATGCAAACTCAACCCCCTGCCCACTTGCCTACCAAGCTCAGTACTTTTGAAGCATTTGAACCTCAGCCAACCATTCATATTGGAGTAATGGCCCTGGGAAATTTCAACAATGTACTGAAACTATAGGAATGGAGGGTAAATGCTTTTTCTAAGCTAAACCACATTATCTGTCAATCAAAGCAGCCCATCAGGATGCTGGTTTTAAACTCTGACAGCTACGGACATTTTATTCTGTTTCTAAAGGGATAAGGATTGAATTAACTTCTGGTTATAACACCAACAGACTTTATCTGCCTTTTAAGAGTATTTGTATCCACTCCAGAAATTTGTGGCTCCTGAACTTTGGGTTTGGCTCTTGGAATGGTGAAAATAGAAGTGTTTTTGAACTGAGCACTAGTTCCAAATGGCTTTGCTAAATTCAATGTGATTCAGGCATTCCATAAAACATGTCCTTCGAGAGATCATGTCCAATTTATCTTTCACCTAATTTTTCTAGTCTTAATAGGATATTCCTTGCCCATGATAATTGAAAGATAGAATACGTCTGAACTAATGTGGACGGCACAGTGACACAGCGGCACAGTGGTTAGAACTGCTGCCTCACAGTGCCAAGGACCTGGGTTCAATTCCGGCCTTGGGTCTCTTGTGTGGAGTTTGCACATTCTCCCAGTGCCTACGTGGGATTTCTCCGGGTGCTCCGGCTTCCTCCCAGAGTCCAAAGATGTGCGGGTTAGGTTGATTGGCCATTCTAAGTTGACCCTTGTGTCAGGGATTAGCAGGGTAAACGTGGGGTTATAGGAACAGGACCTGGGTGGGATTGTAGTCAGTCCAGACTCGATGGGCCGATTGGCTTCCTTCTGCACTGTCAGGATTCTATGATCTAATGTTTGTTTTAACTGAACAATCTCTATTGTACCTATTAAGCTGACAATTCCCTTTTGATATTAGGTCTGATGATTTAATTCTGGGTTTATTTTTATAACATTCCATTTCTTTCTCAATCAGCTATTTCATCCCACGTCAAACAGCAAATGATAAACTGCCTTTTCTTTTCCAAGGAATATTCAATACGTTTGGTCACCTGTTTTTCTTTTTATCCATTCGTGGGACATGGGCGTCAATGGGTGGTCAGCACTTATTGCCCAACCCAAGTTGCCCTTGGAGGGCAGTTGAGGGTCAACCACATTGCTGTGGCTCTGGAGTCACATGTAGGCCAGACCAGATAAGGACAGATTTCCTTCCCTAAGGTGAACTCGATGGGTCTTCAGGACAATGGTTTCATGGTCATCAGTAGATTCTTAATTCCAGATTTTTTTTTATTGAATTCAAATTTTACCATGTGCCGTGGCGGGATTCGAACCCCGAGACCCCAGGACGTGAGTGGATGTGAACAGAGTGGACAGTCAGAGGCTTTTTTCCAAGGTGGAAGAGTCAATTACTATGGGGCAGAGGTTTAAGGTGCGAGGGGCAATGTTTAAAGGAGTTATATGAAACCAAGTTTTTTTTTAAACAGAGGGTGGTGGGTGTCTGGAACTTGTTACCGGGGGAGGGAGTGGAAGCAGATATGATAGTGGCTTTTAAGGGGTGTCTTGACAAATACGTGAATAGGATGGGAATAGAGGGATACAGAAATCATAGAATCCCTACAGTGCAGAAAGAGGCCATTCAGTCTATCAAGTCTGCATTGACCACAATCCCACCCCATATCCCTACACGTTTACCCACTCATCCCTCTAGCCTAAGCATCTCAGGACACCAAGGAGCAATTTCTTAGCATGGCCAATCAACCTAACCTGCACATCTTTGGACCGTCGGAAGAAACCGGAGCACCCGGAGGAAACCCACACAGACACGAGGAGAATGTGCAAACTGCACACAGACAGTGACCCGAGCCGGGAACTGAACCCAGGTCCCTGGAGCCGTGAAGCAGCAGTGCTAACCACTGTGCTACCGTGCCACCCATCCCCAGAAGATGCAGGGGGTTTTAGTTCAGTCGGGCAGTTTGGTCAGTGCAGGCTTGGAGGGCCGAAGGGCCTGTTCCCGTGCTGTAATCCAGCTGAGTTACTGGATTACTAGTCTCGCGATAATACCACGAGGCCGTCGCCTCCCCACTCACATCGTGCACGGTTTTTGATTTTCTTCCCACTCCTACAGCTGCAAAACACAGCACCAAAAATACAAACTGTTTTAACAAGTGAACTCAATACAAGGGAAATCTCTCACAGTAACCGCGGCGATCATTGGTGCAGTAGGTTCCGGAATAAAAGCCAATGACCACAGAAAGGTGTCCGTCCGATCTTTATCCAGCTCTTTAGACAAGATAATTTCTGTCAGGAATTGGATACATGCTTCAGTTCCACACGCTGGTAACGTGTCCACCAGAGGCTGCCTGATAAAGGGAAAAGCACACTGTTAACCAGACATTTCCCCCCCTCAGTGGGTTCAAACCGTGAAACAACAGATCACGTCTCAAAGTCTTTGAAAGTATATTTTATTAGTAGGCTTGCATTAACACTGCAATGAAGTCATTGTGAAAACCTCCCAGTAGCCACACTCTGGCGCCTGTTCGGGAACACCGAGGGAGAATTTAGCACGGCCAATCCACCAAACCAGCACGTCTTACAGATTTTGGACAGAATTCCAGATAAACGATCTGAACTTACTTTTGACTGATCCTTATCATAAGGTGGCACAGCGGTGAGCACTGCTGCTTCACAACACCAGGGACTCAGGTTCAATTCTGGTCTCGGGTCATTGTCTGTGTGGAGCTTACACATTCTCCCCGTGTCTGCGTGGGTTTGCTCCAATTGCCTCCCACACCCCAAAGGAGCACACAGAGGAAACCCACGCAGACACGGGGAGAATGTTCAAACTCCGCAGTCAGTGACCCAAGCCGGGAATCGAACCTGGGTCCCCAGCACTGTGAGGCAGCAGTGCTAACCACTGTACAACCCATGGGTATAACCCATGCAGGCAAGGAGCAGAAGGTGCCTGCCTCTTCTCTCTTTGAATGGCAACTTGGATGGTAGGACATCTGATGCTCTCAAACCCGGCATTCATGTGTATGCAAGACACCAGGAACGTAGAATCAGAGAAAGTCATAGAATCCCTGCAGTGCAGGAGGAGGCCATTCAGCCCATCGAGTCTGCACCGACCACAATCCCACCCAGGCTCCGTCTCCATAACCTCACATATTTATCTCCCTGGCACTCTGGGCAGATTTTCCAGCTGCGCTCGTCCCGAAACCGGAAAATCCTGCCCAAGGCCAACGGATCTTTCCATGGTCCCTCCCGCTCCGATTCCCGTAGCATGCGGGATGGGAAAATTCGCCCCTAAGGGTCAATTTAGCGTGGCCAGTCAACCTAATCCTTTGGGGTGTGGGAGGAAACTGAAGCACCCAGAGGAAACCCACGCAGACACGGGGAGAATGTGCAGAGTCCACACAAACAGTGAGCCGAGACCAGAATTGAACCCGGACCCCTGGTGCTGTGAAGCAGCAGTGCTAACCGCTGTGCCACCGTATGATAAGAATCAGCCAAAACTGAGTTTGGATCATTATCAGGAATCCTGTCCAAAATGGCTCAATGTTTGGGAAAACAATGGAAGTGAAATATTGGGCATGTAGTTTCAGAAACAAAAGTACATTAATGACATGTGGCTCTATAAAGTTGGAAATCATTGAGTATTTGTTCTCTGAATGCTTTGGGGAAGAGCCAGGAACTGTATTAAGTCTTCAGGGGCAGAAGTCCCTTCACCAAAATCCCCTTATTTACAATTTTAACCGCAGTGCACAGAGCGCTCGCAGTCAGCAGTCTACCTCCGGGAGTGCCGGAGGAACTGACACTCCCGGTTAAATACAAGGAATCGGTTGCAGAGCTGGGTTGGGTTGCAGCACCCAGCTCACGCACTCTGACAACCGTAATGCACAAGTTTCCAGGAGAGTTACAATTGGCCAGTGTTGTCTTCGACCAACGCTGACTGCCCAGCGACAGAAAGCCTGCAGGAGGGGAAAAATCCAATAATATTTAAAACCCCGGCCAAGCGCAGTCTGTTGGAGGATCGGATGGATTCTGGATGAACTTACACCCCCGGGCAGCGTTTCATGCAATGTCATCACCAAAAGTTCCAATGCATTGACCGTAATGAATGAAAGTTTGGGCAGGATTTCTGCTCCCCACCCCCCATGGTGAGTTTGGTGCCAGGGTGGGTATTTAATCGGGTATACGGGAGGAGACCCTATTTCCAGTCCAATTAACTCAGTGGTGGGAAGGCATTTGGACAGCATTCATGAAGTGAGGCCGTCACATCTGCAATTTATTCCCACTCGAGGGCCCTCACCCGGGATCGCACTCTGCAGGGAGTGGGATCGCTTGAGGGTTCACAGTGGGGCGGTGGTTCCCTCATTAAGGCACTGGGTGCCCAATTAAAAGGAGCCGGTATCATAAAGAGGGTCCTATGCTGCTGATCCACGCTATCCCCTGAGCCCCCGGCCCTGTGACTCCCCTCCTCACCAGTCGCCTCGGGGACAAAACTAGGCCTCAGGCAGGTGTTGGACCAGCAGCAACCACTGCCTCCCCAGCGGTGCTGCCATTTTGTTGAGCTGCTGGCCTCTGATTCGCCAGCAGCTCTCAGTGGGCGGGACTTGTTGCTGAGGACTTCATGCCTGGGGGTCCTCTGGGGGAAGGCCTGTCCAGTTCAATGCCAGAGTGGCTTTCCCTAAAACAGACTGCTTGAAGCTCCCGTCATCTATCCAATCGGTGGGTGAGACCTTCATTGCCTCCAGTAAATCCAGCCCGCTGTTCAGGAGACTCCAGCCTCCATGTCGAAATTCACAATATTATGTGCATCCGTCACGAGAATGAGCCGTGACTGGAATCCTAATTTGTAAAATCTAGGCTGTAGAGCACAGATACCATTGGCACCTTCTGCATTCACAATAACTAAACACTAACACATTGTTTTAATCATTAAATCCTGGCTCATGCGGGTGCAGTGTACAGTGAAGAAATCTTTTTATTTAAATGAGTTTTAAGTTTGATAAACAAACTGAAAATCCCAACGAGAAAGCATGAGAAGCAATAGGGTCCTTCACGATTTGTAAGCAGATTGACCAACACCAGAGAGTCCCTACAGTGCAGAAGGAGGCCATTTGGCCCATCGAGCCTGCACCGACAACAATCCCACCCAGGCTCCATCCCCACACGTTTACCCTGCTGACACGACAGTCAACTTTAGCGCGGCCAATCCACCGAACCCACATGTCTTTTGGACTGAGGAGGGAAACCGGAGCACCCGGACAAAACCCACGCAGACACGGGGAGAACGTGCAGACTTCACACAGGCAGTGACCCAAGGCCGGAACTGAACCCGGGTCCCTGGCGCTGTGAGGCAGCAGTGCTAACCACGGTGCCACCGCAATAACATACATTATTAATTTTCCCTGGAGGCAGAATGCAGAAAAATATAAATATTCAAGTATCCGTACACTTGTGCATGAGTCGCAAAAACCCAGCTTGCAGGTACAGCAGGTGGTCAGGAAGGCGAATGGGATGCTGGCCTTCATAGCGAGGGGGATTGAATATAAAAGTAGGGAGGTCTTGCTGCAGCTGTATAGGGCATCGGTGAGGCCGCAGCTGGAGTACTGTGTGCAGTTTTGGGCGCCGCACTTACGCAAGGATATTTTGGCCTTGGAGGGAGTGCAGAGGAGGTTTACTAGGCTGATGCCGGAGTTGAGGGGGTTGAGCTATGAGGAGAGGCTGAATAAACTAGGCTTGTACTCGTTAGAGTTTAGAAGAATGAGGGGAGATCTCATTGAGACGTATAAGATGATGAATGGGATGGATAGGATAGAGGTGGAGAGACTCTTCCCGCTCAGAAAGGACAGTAGGACTAGGGGGCACAGCCTCAAGATAAAAGGGGGGCGGTTTAGAACGGAGTTGAGGAGGAACTTCTTCACTCAAAGGGTGGTGAATCTCTGGAATTCTCTGCCCGTTGAAGTGGTGGAGGCTGCCTCGCTAAATATTTTTAAGACGCGGGTTGATGGGTTTTTGATAAGCGAGGGGATTAAGGGTTATGGGGAGAGGGCGGGAATGTGGAACTGAGCCACGACAGATCAGCCATGATCTTATTGAATGGCGGGGCAGGCTCGAAGGGCTAGATGGCCTACTCCTGCTCCTATTTCTTATGTTCTTGTGTTCAAAAAAATAACGGGATGAGATTTTCCTGCCGCCCAACGGCATGTTTTCCGCTGGAGTTATCAGGGGTAAGGGAGCTGCTGCCTTGGCATTGCCAGCTTGACAAGGGGCAAAGTGGCATTCCCTGGGGGCCTGCCCACCAGGCATAGGGCAGTGCCAAGGGAGAAGGCCTTTGGAGGGGGGTAGGGATCCTCATGCCACTCTGCACATGGGATCAGTGATAGAGGGAGGGAGGTCAGTGATGGGGCTGGGACAGACACACTGGGAGGCCAGCAATCGGGATGGGGAGGCGGTCTTGGAAAATCAGAGGGGCAGCGTTGCGGGGAGACGGGACTGGCCAGCGATCAGGAGGCCGGCAGTGCAGAGCTAGTGAGCATGCGCCAATCCCAGCTCTGACAGATCAGCACACGCGCAATGGATCTCTCTGTGCTTTGCTGCCGGCCTCTCCAGCGGGAATAGGCCTGGCCCACTGATTTTTAGCAGGATACACACTGAGGCACCTACAGTGTAGAGAGTGGGAGATTCATTTCAAAAGTCCTGCTGATAAAAACAGCGGGATCTACTCCAGTTTTTACGTGAATTCAACACAGAATTTTTGTTTTTAGGAGAATTCCACCCTTGATTCTTGTCTGAAACCCTTGAGGTGCCAACGTCAAGCAATCCACGGCTGGGACAGGATATAGCCGTATGTAAGAAGTTATAAATGAGTCTTGGGAGCATCCTTATTAAAGCTGCCTTTTTCCGGGGAGAAGCTAAGTTTTTTTTTAAACCTGGTTGGTTGTATCTTGCACCATTTATTCTGCTGCTGAGACCTCCTCAGATCCATCTTTCTGACTATTTTCTGCACTCACACTTTCGTGGGTTCTGCTGGTTTTGAAGTTGCAAAAAAAAACAGGGTGTTTATTTTGAGGATCCAAAGATTGTGGCGGCGAAATGAATACAGATACAAATCTCCCAGGCACTTCATTTCCAGATCTGGACCTGTACTTGTTACAGCAGCCTTGCTTTCATCACTCCCCATTTCACAAGATAATCTACCACAACAATTTCTGCGCTATATCTCCGTACACATACTGCAAAAGGTGCAGTGGTTACACCCTTTCGAACGACTTGAGATTAGATCTGCAGCAATCATTGCATCAAAGTGAGAATCACTAGAGCTAGCAGCAGCAATACTTTCATCACTTTTAGCTCGCAAATAGACCATCTCTTCAACTGTTACTATCATTCCCAGGACTGCAGGATGTCACCCTTGCCACAGAATTCCTCCGATAGAATTCTATTCATGGAAACATTCTTATTCTTTCATGGGATGTGGGCCTCGCTGGGTGGGCTGGCATTTGTCACCCATCCTTACTTACCCTTGAACTGATGGCTCACTCGGCCATTTCTGAGGGCACTTAAGAACCAAGCACATTGCTGTGGCATATGTCGGCCAGACCGGGTAAGGACGACAGATTTCCTTCCCTAAAGGACAGTAGTGAACCTGATGAGTTTTTACAACTATTGACAATAGTTTCATGGTCATTATAGGGACTGGCTTTCAATCATAGATTAATTGAATTTAAACCTCACCAGCTGCTTTGGTAGGATTTGAACCCGTGTTCTAAGCATTAGCCTGGGGCTCTGGATAATAGAATCATAGAATCCCTACAGTGCAAAAGGAGGCCATTTGGCCCATCGAGTCTGCACCAACCACAATCCCCACCAAGCCCGATCCCTATATCCCTACATATTTACCCGCTAATTCCTCTAACCTCCGCATCTCAGGACTCTAAGGGGCAAATTTTAGCACGGCCAATCAACCTAACCCATCTTTGGGCTGTGGGAGGAAATCGGAGGAAAACCACGCAGACATGAGGAGAACGTGCAAACTCCACACAGACAGTGACCCGGGCTGGGAATCGAACCCGGGACCCTGGAGCTGTGAAGCGGCAGTGCTCACCCACTGTGCTACCATACCGCCTGTATAGGGACATTACCGTTACTCTTCCATCTACCCCATTGTGGACTCAATTTAATGTCCAATGGTATTTGCCTGTAGGATCATCAAGATGCAGACTGCTGGTGGTTCGCCAGGAGGCAGCCTTCATTGTGTGCCAGTCCATTCTGCCCATCTTATTTGAATATACACAATGGGCTAGGTACCTCTAAGGACAGAGCCTATGGCAGGAATCATCTTGGCCCTTGGGTGCCTCATGAACCGTTGAACTGCATCCACCACTTCCACCTTCACAAAAAAATGCAGCCTGGGCAAAACATTTCCTTATAATTTCTTGGGATGTGGGCATCGCTAACATTTGTTGACCATCCCTGATGGCATTTGATCTGAGTGGTATTGAAAAGTCACCCACAATGCTCTGGAGTCACATGGAGGCCAGGCCAGGTAAGGACGGCAGATTTCCTTCCTGAAAGGAACATGAGTAATCAGATGTGTTTTCACAACAATCGTCTCATTCAACTTTTAATTCCAGATTCTATATTTTTTTCTATTAAATTCAAATTCCACCTTCTGGGGTGGTGGGATTTGAACCCAGGTCCCCAGAACCCAGTCCCCTGAGTCTGTGAACTACTAGTCCAGTGACAATACCAGTATGCCACCATATCTCTACAATTGTGTGGAGTCCTGGTGGTGGACCATGCTTCCAGGGAGTTGCTAGATTAGGTTTATGCTATTACAAATGAGAGAATAAGAAGTGAGATAATGGGAAGCAATATAGATGCTTTCTCTTTTCTGAAGATACCAGCAAATCAGCAGCCAAATCCATGGGAACCATAAGAACATAATAAATAGGAGCAGGAGTAGGCCATCTAGCCCCTTGAGCCTGCCCCGCCATTCAGTAAGATCGCGGCTGATCTGAAGTGGATCAGTTCCACTTATCCACCTGCTCCCCATAACCCTTAATTCCCTTATCGATCAGAAATCTATCTACCTTGACTTAAACATATTTAGCGAGGTGGCCTCCACCACTTCAATGGGCAGAGAATTCCAGAGACTCACCACACTTTTGAGGAGGAACTTCTTCACTCACTCTGTTCTAAACTGCACCCCCCCCTTATTTTGAGGCTGTGCCCTCCAGTTCTGTTTTCCTTTCTAAGTGGAAAGAATCTCTCTACCTCTATCCAACTCGCCCCTTCATTATCTTCTAAGTCTCTATAAGATCACCCCTCAGCCTTCTAAACTCCAACGAGGACAGACCCAATCGACTCAATCTCTCCTCGTGAGCTAACCGAGTGGTCACATTCACTTAGCTGGAGATCTCCCTCGTGCAGTCGGCATCTGTATTTTCACCAGACAGAGGACTTTGGCTGCAAATCTTCTTTGGGGGCGACTCTACAGAAGGATTTCCAATGCGTCAGTATCCAAAGTGGCTATGCTATCCAAACATCTCCACTGTCAACTATTAGGAAACTCGTGTCACAATCCACTTTATGAAAGGCTACAGGCCTTTAAGGGCTGCTTCATCAGCAGATGTTGCACAGATGAGACAAGTTTGCAGGTCTGGCATTTCCTCGACCTGCAACTTGGCCAAAGGAGGGGGCAAAGTGACCACATGTTGGCACAAGTGGTTCGCACTGCTGCCTCTCAGCACCAGGGATCCAGGTTCAATTCCAGCCTCAGGTCACTGTCCACTGTGTGGAGCTTGTTCATTCTCCCCGTGTCTGCGTGGGTTTCCTCCCACGTTCCAAAGATGTCCGTGTTCGGTCGATGGCCTGGGGTTTATTTATTTTTTTTAAAACCATAAATATTTGCACGTGGGTGAAGCCTCAACTGAGCCTGTTCATCTTTCTGTGAGTGCTGTGCAGTAAAATGAAAAAACTGATCCACACTGTCGAACCGGCCCCACTGCTGCCAACAGCAACGTCAAGTGTCTTTTTCCTCTCCATTTTCAATCTTAAAATGCTGGATAAAACCCTGGCTAACTGGCTCGCTCGACTTCCCTAAGCATTGGCTGAAGGATTGAATAGTTACTGCTGGCTCCGCCAAACAAAGCAAAAGATTGGACAAATATCAATTGTTAAAATTCGAGTATCTGGCATTCATATCAAAAAGTGAGCAACATTAATGAAATGCAGATCCGTAACCAAATCTTCTGTCTGGTTAGATGAAAAGAGGGACCTGTTTAAATATACATGAGGTTTATATTCCTCATTGTAAGCTCTCAGGTTGGCCAGTTAGGTTAAAACCAAAAATAAAAAGGCATCCAAGTATTTTTTTTGAAGATTTATTTGTGGGACATGGGTTTCGCCAGCATTTATTGATGTGGAGATGCCGGTGTTGGACTGGGGTAAACACAGCGAGAAGTCCGACAACACCTGGCTCCTGAGGCCAGAACTTTTCGTTCACCTGATGAAGAGGGAAACCTCGAAAGCTAGTGAGTTTACGATCAAAAAATTCGGCTGGACTTAAACCTGGTGTTGTCAGACTTCTTACAGCATTTATTGCCCATCCCTAGTTGCCCGAGGGCAGTTGAGAGTCAACCACATTGCTGAGGCTCTGGAGTCACATGTAGGCCAGACCGGGTAAGGATGGCAGATTTCCTTCCCTGAAGGACATTAGTGACCCAAAGGGGTTTTTCCGACAATCGATAACGGTTTCATGGTCATCGATAGGTTATGAATTCCAGCTAATTTTTTATTGAATTCAATTTCCACCATCTGCTGTGGCAGGATTCGAACCCGGGTCCCCAGAACATTAGCTGAGTTTCTGGAATAATAGTCTAGCGATAATACCACTCAGCCATTGCCTCCCCCATCTGAGCAATGAAGAGAGGTTAGATAGGCTTGTATAGTTTTCCCCAGAGCAGAGAAGGCTGAAGTGGGGGGGGATTGACGTTTATGAAGGTATGAAGGGTGAACAGGGTGGATACGAAACAGTTGTTCCACTCAGTTGAAAGGTCAATAATCAGGAGACATAATTTGAAGGTGAGGGGCAGGAGGTTTAGAGGGGATTTGAGGAACCAATATTTCACCCAGTGGTGTGGACTTTGGTCTGCTCTCCCTGGGAGGGTGGTAAAAGTGGGAAACCTCACAACCCTTAACAAGGACTCGAATGAGCACTTGAAATGTCAAAATATTCAAGGCTCTGGGCCAGTGTTGGAAAGTGGGATTAGTGTGGATTTAATGTAGCTTTGTCAGTGCAGGCTCGATCGGCTGACGGGCCTCTTCTGTATTGTGTGACTCTATTATCACAGCGCTTGCCACAGAATCAGAGCGGGTGAGGAGCGGACAACGGAAACATCCGTTCACCTCGGGCAGGAATTCCCAGTCTCGCTTGAGGGAGGCCGTAAAATCCCACCCTACGAGTCTGAGCTCCGAATCTAACTTGGCTGGTGTCGTGCTTGGAAACAAAAACACTGGAAAATCTCGGCAGGTCTGACGGCACCTATGGAGAGAGAACAGAACCAATGTTGAGCTCTTTGTCAGAGCTCAATCCAGACTCGAAACGTTGGCTCTATTCTCTCTCCATAGGTGCTGTCAGACCTGCTGAGATTTTCCAACATTTTCTGTTTTTCGTTCAGATTCCAGCATCCGCAGTAATTTGCTTTCATCTCAGTGCCAGGAAACTCGGATTTCAGAGATGTTGCTGGAGCTATTCGCGTGAGGGGTTCATTTAGAACATAGATATAGAACACTACAGTACAAACAGGCCCTTCGGCCCACAAGTTGTGCCGATCATTTCCGTACCTAACAAGCCATAGAACTATCTGTAACTCCCAATCCCATTAGATCCCATATACTCATCCAGAAGTCTTTTCAAAGACCCCAGCGAGTTCGCCTCTACCACCACCGACGGCAGCCGATTCCACTCACTCACCACCCTCTGAGTGAAAACCTTACCCCTGACATCTCCTCTGTACCTGCTCCCCAGCACCTTAAACCTGTGTCCTCTCGTAGCGACCATTTCAGCCCTGGGAAATGGGCTCCGAGAATCCACCCTATCTATTCCTCTCAACATCTTATAAACCTCTAACTACTTGCTTCTTAAACACTGGAGATTTATTGGTGAAATATACCTATTTATTGCATCTCATTCCTTTATAAGATGTATCTATAAAGATTTAAACATTTCGATTCAAGTGATTTAATGAACACTTAAGATTCAATGTTGTTCAACGGCGCTCTTACCACGATTTCTCTCTCAACCCACACTGCAAACAACAAATGAACTTATTCATCTCGGGATCTTCCCTTGTGACAATCAAGGGGACTAAATAAATACAAATTGTTCTTTCTTGGTCCCCTATCTGCCTTCTTGCACACAACACAGCTGCAGAGTTCCTGTTCTGGAAACATTTCTGATACAAGTCAATTCTGGGAGGTGGTACGGCTCATTTCATAACAAGATTGCTGCCAATTGCAACGAAGTTAGTCATAAATCATTCTGAGATTGCTCTCGTATTGACATCATCTGAATAATCAGAGCTGTTACGTGGAGGAAAAGACGAGAAGAGCTATTATAACCACTAAGTTGACCGCGCTTCATGTTACAAGTAAAATTTAACATCAACGCGAGTGAGTGTTACACTAATAAATGTCATTTGACCCATGTGGCAGTAACCATGTACCAAGCAGGAATTTAAGAGTTAGTGTGTTACAATTGTGAGGTTTATAGAATAATCATATTTTGGCTTTCAATTTAGGGCAAGAGAGTCATGTGATCTCATAAGCCTGGGTGGTTTGATTGTTAGAGATTAAGGAAAACTTTTCTTAGAATCATAGAAACCCTACAGTGCAGAAAGAGGCCCTTCGGCCCATCGAGTCTGCACCGACCACAATCCCACCCAGGACCTACCCCCATATATTACACCCACTAATCCATCGAAGCCACACGTCTATAGACACCAAGGGACAATTTCTTATCGTGGCCAATCAACCAAACCCGCACATCTTTGGACTGTGGGAGGAAACCAGAGCGCCCGGAGGAAACCCACGCAGACACGAGGAGAATGTGCAATCTCCACACAGACAGTGACCCGAGCCGGGAACCGAACCCAGGACCCTGGAGCTGTGAAGCAGCAGTGCTAACCGCTGTGCTACCGTGCCGCCCATATTTTACCGGGAAGAAGGTCCAAGGTATTTATGGTTGTGTGGCAGCAGGTCTCACAGTCTGCCACAAGTCTCCCAAAGTCTCAGAAAGGTGTCATTGGTATTGGGTTGTAAACAGCAGTGCTGTAAATGGTCCATTTACTTCAAAGACGAAAGGGAGTTAGAATCAAAGACGGCTAATTAGCATTTTTACCTGGGTGGAAGGTGTTTCGTGTGGCCATGGGGGAAAAGAGGGCAGAGGAAGCCATTTTGAGATCAGGTTGCGGGCTGCCCTATAATATCACAGACTGACAGTGGTTTGTTTGGTTTGGTGTGCAGCCATCTGAAAAAACAGAAAGCCTGCCCTGCACCGGAAGCTGAGAAAATGTTGAATCTGTTGTTCACCAGGTAGAACGTAGGTGGAAGTTCACACTCAGATTGAAGAGACCAAATTCGTAAGGATTTGAAGGACACTGGAAGGTACTTGCGGGTGGTGGGAACATAAGAAATAGTAGCAGGAGTAGGCCATCTAGCCCTTTGAGCCTGCCCCACCATTCAATAAGATCATGGCTGATCTGAAGTGGATCAGTTCCACATTCCCGCTTTCTCCCCATAACCCTTAATTCCCTTGTCTGTCAGAAACATATCTACCCGCGTCTTAAATATATTTAGCGAGGTAGCCTCCACCACTTCAACAGGCAGAGAATTCCAGAGATTCATCACCCTTTGAGTGAAGAAGTTCCTCCTCAACTCTGTTCTAAACTGCTCCCCCCCGACTTATCGTGAGGCTGTGCCCTCTAGTCCTGCTGTCCTTTCTGAGCAGGAAGAATCTCTCTACCTCTACCCTATCCATCCCCTTCATTATCTCATACGTCTTTATAAGATCCCCCCTCATCCTTCTAAACTCCAACGAGTACAGACCCAGTCTATTTAGTCTCTCTTCAGAGTCTAACCCCCTCATCTCCGTTATCAGCCGAGTGAACCTCCTCTGCACTCCCTCCAAGGCCAATATATCCTTGCGCAAGTGCGGCGACCAAAACTGCACACAGTACTCCAGCTGCAGCCTCACCAGTGTCCCATATAGTTGCAGTAAGACCTCCCTGCTTTTATATTCTATCCCCCTCGCGATAAAGGCCAGCATCCCATTCGCCTTCTTGATCACCTGCTGCACCTGCAGACTGGGTTTTTGCGACTCGTGCACAAGGAGCCCCAGGTCCCTCTGCACCGTAGCATGCTGCAGCTTTTCGCCCTTTAAAGAGTAATCCCTCCTATTATTATTTCTGCCAAAGTGGATAACCTCACACTTGCTAACATTGTACTCCAACTGCCAGGTCCTCGCCCACTCGCTCAGCCTATCCAGCTCTCTCTGCAGACTTTCCGCACCCTCCACACAATTTGCTTTTCCACTCATCTTTGTATCATCAGCAAATTTTGTCACCCTACACTCAGCCCCCTCCTCCAGATCATCTACGTAAATGGTAAGGCATCTCCAGTGGAACTGACGCAGTGAAAGTCAATTCTACGGCTAGAAGTTACCTCCCTGGAAAAGTAAAAATGGAAACTAAGTCCAACTGGGACTGTTTCTAAAAGGAATCCCTGCATTGGAGAAGGAGGCCATTCAGCCCATCGAGTCTGCGCCGACTCTTACCCCGGAACCCCATGTATTTATCCCACTAATCCCCCTAACATATTTATCTTGGGACAGTCAGGGGCAATTTAGCTTGGTCAATCCACCTAACCTGCACATCTTTGGGTGGGTGTTAAGTATTCACTTTCTATAATTTAAAATACAGGTTGTCTACAAGAAGAGAATAATGTTCGGTCAATAGTGCTTTTTCATCATTTGTTAAAGTAAGATTTTGGAGATGTAACGTTTTGATGCATTATTCCTTCTGCTTTTAACCAGAAGTTAATTTTTAAAAGTTATCAGTCTCTGAAGATTGTAACAAGATTACAACATCAAATATTCAGAGATAAGGCTTCCAGTACGGAGCATTGTTAAAAAATAAATCATTTTTTGATTGACCTCCAACAATGCATCTTCGTGTTTGAGTGAACATAGATTAGAGATTCAGGCATGGAGGTTAATACCTGCTTCATGGCATTTTCAAAGAAGGGAAAGGCAGATGTGCACTACAGGAAGGATGTGGGAGCTATTGAGAGGGTGCAGAGGAGATTTACAAGGATGTTGCCTGGATTGGGTGGCATGCCTTATGAGGATAGGTTGAGGGAGCTCGGTCTTTTCTCCCTGGAGAGACGAAGGATGAGAGGCGACCTGATAGAGGTTTATAAAATGTGGAGAGGTATAGATAGGGTGGATTCTCGGAGGCTATTTCCCAGGGCTGAAATGGTTGTTACGAGAGGACACGGGTTTAAGGTGCTGGGGAGCAGGTACAGAGGAGATGTCAGGGGTAAGTTTTTCACTCAGAGGGTGGTGACTGAGTGGAATCGGCTGCCATCGGTGGCGGTAGAGGCAAACTCGCTGGGGTCTTTTAAAAGGCTTCTGGGTGAGTACATGGGATTTAATGGGATTGGGAGATATAGATAGTTCTATGGCTTGTTAGGTATGGATACGATCGGTGCAACTTATGGGCCGAAGGGCCTGTTTGTGCTGTAGTGTTCTATGTTCTATAAGTGGTTAGGCCACCAATTTCACCCCTCTAATCTGCATTCCCCATCAACTGAGGTCCCAAGCCTGGAGAACAGCTTCATTAACACTATCTAATTGGAACGTGAACTACAATTGAATAAACACAGAAGGTGAGTAGATTAATAGTTCATGTTTTTACTGTTAAATATTCTGTTCCTTTCCACCCCCACCCCCATTAACAAGATCCATTAATTTATAATTGTGATTTACAATGTGATGGCCCAGTGGTATTAATCGCTAGATTATTCATCCAGAAACTCAGCTTATGTTCTGGGGACCCAGGTTCGAATCCCATTGTGGCAGGTGGTGGAATTTGAATTCAATAAAAAAAATCTGGAATTAAGAATTTACTGATGACCATGAAACCACTGTCGGAAAAACCCATCTGATTCACTAATGTCCTTTGGGGAAGGAAATCTGCTGTCCTGACCTGGTCTGGCCTACATGTGGCTTCAGAGCACGTGGTTGACTCTCAACTGACCTCTGAAATGTCTGAATGAGCCACTCAGTTCAAGGATAACTAAGGATGGGCAATAAATGCTGGCCCAGCCAGCGATGCCCATGACTCATGAGTGAGTACAAGTCCCAAAACACGATTGCAAGAGTTAGTCTGGAGTGTCCTCGGTCCAAACATCTTCAGCTGCTTCATCAATGACCTTCCCTCCATTATAAGGTCAGAAGTGGTGATGTTTGCCGATGATTGCACAATGTTCAGCACCATTTGCGACTCCTCGGATACTGAAACAGTCCATGTTCAAATGCAACAAGATTTGGACAATACCCAGGCTTGCGCTGACCAATGGCAAGTAACAAATGCCAGGCAATGGCCATCTCCAACAAGAGCACGGTGGCACAGCGGCTCGTACTGCTGCCCCACAGCGCCAGGGACCCAAATTCGATTCCTGGCTCGGGTCACTGTCTGTGCGGAGTTTGCACATTCTCCCCGTGTCTGCGCGGGTTTCCTTCAGGGGGCTCCAGTTTCCTCCCACAGTCGGAAGAGGGAGAGGGATGGATGAGATCTCCGTTTCACGGGGAATTGTTTTTCACTAGCCCCAAGTCTCCTTGTCGCTTGTGATGACTATTTCCAGATTTGTAGTTTTGAGTGTGCCTGGTTACTGGCAATGGGAACGTGTCTGCAATACTAAACGGCAGATGTACACAAACATAAACTCCCAAAGGAGAAATAATAATCTCAAAAGCTTCAAGTGAATTGCCAGACAACCAAGGAAGCCTGAATATTATTGTTTTTGTTTAATTTGATTTTCCAACGGCAAACCAGAAGACATCCTCACACAGAGAGATGTATATTGTTACTGGCAGAATTCCTCATTGGTAGGAGAGGTGATCTAATCGACAGAAATCTTGCACATTCATCTGAGTTGCCACAATTAAGCCTCAGACAAGTTACATTGAACTGGCTGCTGCTGGTCAGATTGTGTTGAATGGGAGAAGCAATACACTTCGTTTGTAGGCTAAACACTTAGAAGTCTGTTGCTTTGTCAGTCGGAGTGACTTCTTGCTTGAAGCTGTCAATTTTCAAGATTGCACTGTCTAAAATGTTTTCCAATCACCTCATTTTAAACATGATTTAAAGTGGCAGTTCCGGTCTAGAATCGTACAGGGCAGAAAAGGCCCATCGACCCATACAGTCTGCACCGACACGTTAAAAACCCGTGAACTCCCCGAATCTGCCAGCACTTGGCCCACAGCGTTTAATGTTAAGACGTGCCAAGTGCTCATCCGGACACCTGCCAAAAGGATGCGAGCCAACTCGCTTCCACCACCCTCCCAGGCAGCGCACGCCACCACTCTCTGGGTGAAAAGGTTTTTCTTGGAATCATAGAAACCCTACAGTGCAGAAAGAGGCCCTTCGGCCCATCGAGTCTGCACCGAACACAATCCCACCCAGGCCCCTACCCCCACATCCCTCCATATTATACCCTCTAACCTACGCATGGGTGGCACGGTTAGCACTGCTGCTTCACAGCTCCAGGGTCCTGGGTTCGATTCCCAGCTCGGGTCACTGTCCGTATGAAGTTTGCACGTTCTCCTCGTGTCTGTGTGGGTTTCCTCCGGGTGCTCCGGTTTCCTCCCGCAGTCCAAAGATGTGCGGGTTAGGTTGATTGGCCAAGCTAAGAAATTACCCCTTAGTGTCCAGGGATGCGTCGGTTAGAGGGATTAGTGGATATAATATGTGGGGATATGGGGATAGGACCTGGGTGGGATTGTGTTTGGTGCAGACTCGATGGGCCGAATGGCCTCTTTCTGCACTGCAGGGTTTCTATGATCTATGATTCCCTGGACACTAAGGGACAATTTCTTAGCACGGCCAATCAACCTAACCCGCACATCTTTGGACTGTGGGAGGAAACCGGAGTACCTGGAGGGAACCCACGCAGACACGAGGAGAATGTGCAAACTCCACACAGTGACCCGAGCCGGGAATCGAACCCAGGTCCCGGAGCTGTGAAGCAGCAGTGCTAACCCATTGTGCTACCGTGCCGCCCCTCACCTTGAACCTATGTCCCCTTGGGACTGACTCTTCGACTAAAGGGAGCAGTTACTCCTTATTCACTTTGTCCATGCCCCTTAGAATTTTGAACACCTCAATCAGGTTGCCCCTCAGTCTTCTCTGATCCAACAAAAACAACCCAAGCCTATCCAACCTCTCTTCAGAACTTAAATGTTCCACCCCAGGCAGCATCCTGGTAAATCTCCTCTGCACCCCTTCCAGTGCAATCACATCCTTCCTATAATTTGGCTAGAGAACTGCACGCTGTATCTTTCCAAGTCTAGTTCTAAACAGGGCAAAACACTCTGAAAGAACACAAAGGCTCCCATAACTGGCTCTCCCAGTCCCTGTTTGGAATTTTATTTCATTCATTTGTGGGATATGGGCATCACTAGCTGGGCCATCATTTATTGCCCATCCCTAATTGTCCTTGTACAGAGTAGCTTGCTAGGCCATGCAGGTGAGAGTCAACCACATTACTGTGGCTCTGGACTCAGATGTAGGCCAGACCGGGTAAGGACAGCAGATTTCCTTCCCTAAAGAACATTAGCGAACCAGATGGGTTTTCCCGACAATGGTTTCATGGCCAATCAGTAAATTCTTAATTCCAAATATTCTTTATCGAATTCAAATTCCATCATCTGCCGTGGCAGGATTCGAACCCATGTCCCCAGAACACTAATGGAGTTTCTGATTAATAGTCTAGTGATAATACCACTGGGCCAACACCACCTCACTGACATGACTATAACAGGAGCTGAATGTGTTCCAGATGTTAAACGTTAGGTAGATTCCAGAGTTGAGAGGGTTGGCTTATGAGGAGAGACCGAGTAGACTGGGACTACACCCATTGGAATTCAGAAGAAAGGGAGATCTTATAGAAACATATCAGATTATGAAGGGAATCGATAAGATAGAAGCAGGGAAGATGTTTCCATTGGCGGGTGAATCTAGAACTAGGGGGCATGGCCTCAAAATAAGGGGGAGCAGATTTAGGACTGAGTTGAGGAGGAACTTCTTCACCCAAAGTGTTGTGAATCTGTGGAATTCCCTGCCCAGTTGAGGCTACCTCATTGAATGTTTTTAAGGCAAGGATAGATACATTTTTGAACAGTAAAGGAATTAAGGGTTATGGTGAGCGGGCGGGTAAGTGGAGCTGAGTCCACAAAAGGATCAGCCATGATCTTATTAAATGGCAGGGAAGGCTCGAGGGGCCAGATGGCCGACTCCTAGTTCTTATGTTCGGTGGCAATTTCCCTGTGAAGTAAATACAATAACAGCAGGTCTCCACAAAATGCCCGGGTTTATCTCCACAGGTAGCAACAACAAGTGGCTGGAAAATCTCAGGATCATGGCATTGTCTTTAGGCCTCCTAATGGTACACGGCATTCACATCTCGTTGTACAGCACCGCACCAAAGCAAAAATAATCCACCAGCTACTGTTTCGGCTCCAGGCCCTTTTTCCAGGAGCCGGCGTTCCCTTACCAGTTATCCCGACATTTGAATAGCGCTCGCTGCCACAGGTCTTGGAGGGCACCTTTGGAAAGGCTCCGAAGGTCAAACACCAAAGACATGAAAAGATCTGCAGACTGAACAGAGGGAAATAAAAAAAATCAGAATTTGAAATCTGAAAGCATTAAACACTGAATATTTCCAACAAAGCCTGCGTAATCCCACTGCTAAACTTGGTATCAGATGGAAATTGATACCAGCCAAAATATTTCAGTTTCATGTTGCAAAATCAACCCAAGAAACAGGCACGTTTGCATTAACTTTCAAAGAATCTGTACTAATTATACAACCTAGATCCTGGACCGATTGTGGAAATCATGCTGGAAAAACATTCTACTCAGTACAGTAAATATATTTATAAAATTGATGGACATACTGGCTTGACTCACTCTCGATTCTCTGTAGTTTGAAAACAGTTACTCTGAACTAATCTGATTTAAATCAGACCTACTTTCATGTATCTCATTTTCGAGATACACTGAGGAACACTCATCACCAGCCTCAGATTCAAATAAAAGAAATTTTATGGGTGGCACTGCCCCCATACAGCTGCCCCAATGCCCCCTATACCAGCCCAGCTCTTGTTGCACCTGTCCACTCGCAATGCCCGCTCCTTCTGCCCCTTTCATGTGCCCCTACAACCTCCCATTATCCCCCACACCTGCCCACTCCCCTCTCCCATTGCCCCCTATACCCACCCGATCTCAATGCCCCTAAACCCACCCACTGCCCCGTGCACCTGCCCCCTACATCTGGCCCACCCCGTCTGCCCTCTCCCACTGCTCCCTACACCCACCCATTCCCGCTGCCCCGTGCACCTGCCCAGTCCTACATGCACCTATCCACTCCCCACTGCCCTGTCCAGTTCCACTGCCCCTAATCCTACCCACTTCCACTGCCTCCCCTACACTCAATTATAGGTGCTGCTGTGAGGCCTGAGACATTGTGCTTGGGTTGTATTACACTGCCAGCCATAAGCTACAGGTGCCAAATGGAAATCTTGCTCAAGATTGCTGACTGAGAGAGGCAGGAGAGTGACTGGGTCCCAGTTAAGTGGCAGGGGGATCCAGCAGGGTGTAACAGGAGGTATGGGCATCGATTGCAGAGCTGGGTTATACACAGCTCGGTAGGCTTTTGTACAACAGGGAGCCAGGAGGGACATTCTTGATGCTGTTGGCCCCGCAAAAATCTTTCCCCAAAAGAATTCTGGGCCTTTATGTTAGTCATCAACTGCTGCTCAAGTTACTCACAGCTTCTTAAGAGTAAGCAATGCTCTTTGTCACTGAAAATTTTCAAAGAGCTCCTACAAGAACTGGTTCGTATTGTCTATATATTTTAGCAGCTTACACTAAATTACAGAGCTACTCAAAAACAAAACTGTTTTAAGTTTATACATTAGGGTCACAAGTAGACATACATTAACATGACAATGAAGTTACTGTGAAAATCCCCTAGGCACCTGGTCGGGTACACCGAGGGAGAATTTAGCATGGCCAAAGCACCTAACCAGCACATTTTTCGGACTGTGGGAGAAAAGTGGAGCACCTGGAGGAAACCCACGAAGATATGGGGAGAACGTGCAGAGTCCACACAGACAGTGAGCCAAGCCGGGAATCGAACCCAGGTCCCTGGCGCCATGAGGAAATTGGGAAAGTCCTCCCAAATTTTTAACTGCCAGTCACCCACTTTTTTGGGTGTGGAAGGGACAGCTTGGTGATTAAAAATATCTTGTAGTGAACAAGTTGTACAACATTGTTTTAAATCACTTCCATTTCTGTAGTGTTTATTATTCTTTTAAGTGTCCGTTGCAGTGTGGAACCAGCCTGACGAAGTCAATGAGAGTCCACAGAAGAAGTGAGAACTGTGTTAACACAACAGAAAAAGCTTCATTCTTGTAAGGACATTGTTGAGAGTTAGCGACAAAGATGATTAAAGTCTTCTCTCATTTGTGTGAAAATCTATTCTCCTGTGGGATGGGGTGTCACTGGCTGGTCCAGCATTTGTGGTCCGTCCCTAGTTGTCTGAGGACAGTTGAGAGTCAACCATATTGCTGTGGCCCTGGAGTCACATGTAGGCCAGACCGAGTAAGGACGGCAGATTTCCTTCCCTAAAGGACATGGGATAGATTTTCATGATATCTAACGATAGCTTTATGGGGCAAGATTTCCCACACTCACTTCCCACCACCCCCCTCCCTCCACCCCCACCCCACAGCGTGTTTTGTGGCAGCGGAGGTGGTCCTGCAGTGACGGGCAGCAAGATCTTCCAGTCCCGGGGCTGTCAATAATTTACAGGGAGCAAGATCTTCCAGTCCCAGGGCTGTCAATAATTTGCAGGGAGCAAGATCTTCCAGTCCCTGGGGCTGTCAATAACTGACAGGCAGCAAGATCTTCCAGTCCCTGGGGCTGTCGATAACTGACAGGCAGCAAGATCTTCCAGTCCCCAGGCTGTCAATAATTTGCAGGGAGCAAGATCTTCCAGTCCCGGGGCTGTCAATAATTTGATGGGAGCAAGATCTTCCAGTCCCGGGGCTGTCAATAATTTACAGGGAGCAAGATCTTCCAGTCCCAGGGCTGTCAATAATTTGCAGGGAGCAAGATCTTCCAGTCCCTGGGGCTGTCAATAACTGACAGGCAGCAAGATTTTCCAGTCCCCAGGCTGTCAATAATTTGCAGGGAGCAAGATCTTCCAGTCCCTGAGGCTGTCGATAACTGACAGGCAGCAAGATCTTCCAGTCCCCAGGCTGTCAATAATTTGCAGGGAGCAAGATCTTCCAGTCCCCGGGCTGTCAATAATTTGCAGGGAGCAAGATCTTCCAGTCCCTGGGGCTGTCAATAACTGACAGGCAGCAAGATCTTCCAGTCCCCAGGCTGTCAATAATTTGCAGGGAGCAAGATCTTCCAGTCCCAAGGCTGCCAATAATTTGCAGGGAGCAAGATCTTCCAGTCCCAAGGCTGCCAATAATTTGCAGGGAGCAAGATCTTCCAGTCCCGGGGCTGCCAATAATTTGCAGGGAGCAAGATCTTCCAGTCCCAAGGCTGCCAATAATTTGCAGGGAGCAAGATCTTCCAGTCCCGGGGCTGCCAATAATTTGCAGGGAGCAAGATCAATAACTGACGGGCAGCAAGGTCTTCCAGTCCCAGGGCTGTCAATGACTGACAGGCAGCAAGGTCTTCCAGTCCCAGGGCTGTCAATAACTGATGGGCAGCAAGGTCTTCCAGTCCCAGGGCTGTCAATGACTGACGGGCAGCAAGGTCTTCCAGTCCCAGGGCTGTCAATAACTGACGGGCAGCAAGGTCTTCCAGTCCCGGGGCTGTGAACAAGGTCCCCCATCGAGTGCAACCCTGGGGAAAATCTGTGGCAGGGATTCGCCATCTGGAAGGCCCTGCCGCCAGGAGCAGCCGGAAAATTTTGGTCATGGTTGCCATTACCGAGACTGGCCGTATGATCGAATTTGTTAAATTCCACCAAATGCTGTGGTGGGAATTGAACCCGGGTCCCCAGGGTATAAGCCTGTATCCCCCCCGCCCCCTCCCGGATCCCTCCCACCCCCGTTCCACGTGAGGTGGACTTGGGAGTGAAAGGCAATAGCAAACGCTCAAGAAATAGGCCACTGCTTGTTGCTGCTTTACCCTGACCCAAGAAGCTGCCTTTCAGCACTGCACATCCAGAATGGAACAGCAATGTCAGATAACTGGAATTCTGCATTGTATTAAAATGCTACTTTCAGCAAAATTCCTTCAGAACAGTAATTCCGCAGACTTTCCCAACTTCGGAACAGGCGCAAAACCTCATCTCTAACTCTGAAAATACCAAGATCTCCGTCAGTGGACTCAGGCAAATCTCTCCCCGTGAATTACACTGCTCAACCGAAAAGATGAGCAGTTTTGATTAAATATGCTAAATAAAATGATGTGTTTGGGCTTCTCGGTGGCACAGTGGTTAGCACTGCGGCCTCACAGCGCCAGGGACCCGGGTTCGATTCCCAGCTTGGGTGACAGTGCGCGCAGAGTTTGCACACTCTCCCCGTGTCTGTGTGGGTTTCCTCCGGGTGCTCCGGTTTCCCCCCCACAGTCCAAAAATGTGTCAGTTAGGTGGATTAACCATGTTAAATTGCCCCCCCCGTGTCCCAAGATGTGTAAATTAGGGAGATTAATGGGGTAAATGCATGGGGTTAAGGGAATGGGATGGGCCTGGGTAAGATGGCTTGCCCGAGAGTCAGTTCAGACTTGATGGGCTGAATGGTCTCCTTCTACACTGAAGAGATTCTCTGACTCTATTCATACAACGTTCTTTCATAGCTGTACACTGTGATGATTTAAAATGCAGGGCAGGGTGGCCATTAAACGTTTGAATTTAACACTGACTGTAACCTAGCATTAAAAACAATGAACAACACAGCCCATTGTCCAGACAAAGTATAAAATACAAAGCAGAATTATTATATCAATCTCCGCCTGGAACATACTCAGTGACTGAGCCTCTGCCGTCCTCTGGGGTACAGAGTTTCAAAGGTTCATCATTCTGAGTGAAGAAATTCTTCCTCAGCTCAGTTTTATATGTCCTATCACTGATCCTGAGATTGTGTGCCCTGGTTCTACGCTGCAGGTAGTCATGATGTGGAGATGCCGGCGTTGGACTGGGGTAAACGCAGTAAAAAGTCTGATAACACCGGGTTTAAGTCCAACCGATTTATTTGATAGTAAACTCGCAAGCTTTTGGGTTAGCCCCTTCGTCGGGTGAATGGAGAGTTCTGGCCTCAGACAGAGCATATAAAGCACAGACAGTTTACAGATTACTGATTAGAATGCGAATCTTTATACCTAACCTGCTGTTCAAGTCCTAAAGTGGCCGACAATGTGAGTGGAAGGAGCACTGATCACAGGTTAAAGAGATGTGTACTGTCTCCAGACACTACACTAAGTCACTTACTGTAGTGTCTGGAGACAATACACTCTCCTTAACCAGCGATCAGTGCTCCTTCCACTCACATTGTCGGCCACTTGAAGACTTGAACAGCAGGTTAGGTGTAAAGATTCACATTCTAATCAGTAATCTGTAAACTGTCTGTGCTTTATATGCTCTGTCTGAGGCCAGAATTCTCCATTCACCTGACGAAGGGGCTAACCCGAAAGCTTGCGAGTTTACTATCAAATAAATCGGTTGGACTTAAACCTGGTGTTGTCAGACTTCTCACTGTGACTATGCTGAAGGAGCAGCGCTCCGAAAGCTAGCGGCTTTTGCTACCAAATAAACCTATTGGACTTTAACCACAGTAAGACTTCTGACTGTGTCGACACTCACACAGTAAGAAGTATCACAACACCAGGTTTAAGTCCGACCAGTTTATTTGATAGTAATCCCACAAGCTTTCGGAAACCGTGTTCCTTTGTCAGCACACAGACCTGACGAAGGAACACCATTTCCAAAAGCTTGTGGGTTCACTGTCAAATAAACCGGTTGGACTTAAACCTGGTGTTGTGAGACTCCTTATTATGTTTACCCCAGTCCAACGCCAGCATCTCCACATCATGTCTACACTCATCAGCCAGGGGAAACATCCTTTCTGTTGTCACATCCTATAAAAATGTTGTAAGCTTTAATGAGATCAACTCATATTCTTCAAAACTCTAGAGAATAGCGATGCCCCCCCCACCATGAGACAGTCCTTTCCCAGAAACTTTCTCAGAAGACTAAGGAAATTTGGCACGTCAGCTGCGACTCTGGCCAACTTTTACAGATGCACCATAGAAAGCATTCTTTCTGGGTTGTATCACAGCTTGGTATGGGCTCCTGCTCCGCCCAAGACTGCAAGGAACTACAAAAGATCATGAATGTAGCCCAGGTCATCATGCAAACCAGCCTCCCATTCATTGACTCTGTCTCTGTCACTTCCTGCTGCCTCGGAAAAGCAGCCAGCATAATCAAGGACCCCACGACTCCCGGACATTCTCTCTTCCACCTTCTTCCATCCACATACCAACTGACTCAAGAACAGCTTCTTCCCTGCTGCTGTCAGACTTTCAAATGGGCCTACCTTGCATGAAGTTGACCTTTCTCTACACCCTAGCTATGAGTGTAAGACTACATTCTGCACTCTCTCCTTTCCTTCTCTGTGAACGGTATGCTTTGTCTCTATAGTGCGCAAGAAACAATATTTTTCAGTGTGTTAATACATATGACAAAAATAAATCAAATCAAAATCCTCAGATCCCAGGGATTAGCCTGGTGATTCTCTGTGGCAAGTATAACTTTCCTTAGATAAGTAAGCCAAAACTGTTCACATTACTCTGGCTGTGGCAAAGGGTGCTGGGCAGGGGCACAGGTTGACAAGACTTGGCGTGAGTTCAGATGGGGCCCTTAAGAGACCATGAAAGGGCAGCATGGTGACACAGTGATAAGCACTGCTGCCTCACAACGCCAGGGACTTGGGTTCAATTCTGGCCTCGGGTCACTGTCTATGTGTAGTTTGCATGTTCTCCCCATGTCTGCATGGGTTTCCTCCAGGTTCTCCAGTTTCCTCCCACAGTCCAAAGATGTGCGGGTTAGGCTGGGGGATTAGCAGGGTAAATGTGTTGGGTTACGGGAGTGGGGCCTGGTTGGGATTGTGGTTGGTACAGTCTTGATGGGCCAAATGGCCTCCTTCTGTATCATAGGAATTCCGTTCTATAGTTATCCTAAAGGCGGGTTGAGGGGTAAAGCTTGGCATGGGGGTTGGAGAGGTCTATGTGTGGGTGGGAGCAGGAGGGTTGTGGGGGGGTGGGGGAGGGGATAGGGGTGTGTAATTCTTTTTACTTGTATCTTTATTAAATTTACTTAAGTGCCAAAGGAAGGCTGTCTGCCCAGCTGGCCTCTGGGCTCAGCCCACCTCTGCACATGACCGCCTCCACACGCACTGGGTGGGTCAAACTTCAAATCCAACCCACCAACCCCAGAACGAAAACCCCAACTGCTGGCGGCCATCTTTAAAGTTCAGGGCGTGAACTCTCCCGCCTCCGTACGCCTGACCTGGAAACAAACATCTAGGTCAATCTTTTGAGTCGGAAATCCATGAGAATGGAAATTAGGGGCAACGTACAATTGATAATAGTCCGTTTTACACAATGTACTCCAAATACCAACTGGAAAATGAGGCCCTGAATGGCTGCTCTAGAACTAACCAATGTTCGTCTGGTTCCACGCTGACTGCTTTTTTTTTTGAAAAAGGGCATCTTCTCCACACTCACACTGCTTTTCCATAGAAACCAGAGAAAATTACAGCTCAGAAACAGGCCTTTTGGCCCTTCTTGTCTGCGCCAAACCATTTTTTTGCCTCGTCCCCACTGACCTGCACTTGAACCATATCCCTCCGCACCCCTCTCATCCACGAACCCATCCAAGTTTTTCTTCAATGTTAGAAGTGTTAAATATGTCCCTTTGGGGAATAGTGGGCGAAGCGGTGGAAGGATTCCGAAAGCTGATGATGAGCTTGTTGAACCGGGTTACAAACACTCCTACAACAAGTCCTGGCCTGAGTCTCGAACCGGGAGCTTTTGGTACAGTGGCAATGGTGCTAACCACAGTAACCACAAGGCCACCTGATTGCTTATTAATAACTCTCAATTGTCCCACATTATGGAAAATAAACGATCCCCCTGTGTGATACAAGTTAGCTAACATACCAAAGAGGACATTCAAATATTGGTAGTAAATTCTCCAGGCTCGCTGGTCTAAAAACCAGAAATTCCCACCTGACCATCAATGGTGTTTCACATCCTCCGCAACCCACCGCTAAAATTCCAGTGGCGGGCGGGATGGGAGAATTCCAGCCCACATTTCTAACAAATTATCCAAGTAGATAGACTGAGCAAAAAAAAAAATTAAATTGTTTATTTGCGTCGCAAATACGCTTACATTAACACTGCGGTGAAGTCACTGTGAAAATCCCTTAATTGCCACACTCCGGCGTCTGTTCGGGTACACTGAGGGAGAATTTAGAATGGCCAGTGCACCTAGCCTGCACTTTCTGTGTGCACCTAACCTGCACAGTCTTTGGACTGTGGGAGGAAACTGGAGGAAACCCATGCAGACACAGGGGGAACATGCAGACTCCACACAGACCCGAACCAGGAATCGAACTCGGGTCCCTGCCGCTGCAGTGCGAACCACTGGGCCACTGGAATAGGATCCACGCACCAGGATGTTTTATTTTGGTAGCCAGGACATGCAAACTGGAGAAATGGCCAGGGGCTCCTTTGTTGCATTATTCAGGCATTAAGGGATTACTGTTCAAGTAATTAAAATAGAGATCTGCATCAGATTGAATCAGAATCACTCTGTGCAGACATGGAAACAGACACCTCACTGACTTTTAAAAGTGAGGTCTCCCCACTTGCTCGACATTCCCTCTGAAGTTATCTAACGTTTGGCTGCTTCAAATATTATCCAGCACTTCGTAAAACCAGCAAGTGCCAGTTTTAACTGGCAGCATGCGTGCATTTTCATTTAATTGCTTCCCTGCAGTTCTAGCACTTGATCTCATGCCAGTGGGGCATTGAGTTTGACTCCTTGCTTTCATTAGCCCGACGGTCTTGCTTATTTTCCTAATTCTCCCCCTCGCTGTTCGTGCCATAGACTCCAGGGTCAGAGGATACGTTCCTCTGGGCTTTTCTAATGCTCCCCAAGATCAGGGTGACTGTTCGGACATTTCAAATCTCTGCCTCTATTTCCTCCTCCCCTCTCAAGTTGGGACTGGGAGCTGATAAAACTTTTTTTTAAAGTAGTGTTAACATTTTCAAATCATATTATATATTTAACGTCTTATTTTCAGCCCTTCACTTTGTCTCCATCCTCTAATCCTGCAAAGAAGGACCTTTAATTCACCCTAAAAAGACTGCTTGATTTAAGTTACCTATTTACAATGAGTGGCTTGATCTATATGTAAGAAACCATTCACAGGCAGCAGGCTAAACATGCTTTTAAGTCTCTGCGTCCCTAGTTCCTATCGCTACATGAAAAAGGCGCTTTGTAAACATCTCGATCTGCACCGAGTGACATTAAGACCAAAATGCTAAGCAGTGACAGAGGTGCTTTCATATTTCAGGAGAGAAACTGGCCTTTTTATCCCAGTTCTAAGTGTGCTGTTTAAATCCGAGCTCTCGTAAACCAAAGGCAATGAATTGCTCCTTAAGAGGCTTTCAGCTGACTTCAGATCAGAAGTCTCAACCGCCTTCTGTCCCCAACCCCTCTGCGGTGAAAAGTGGGTTCATTGAGAAAAATTGTACAAATCGCACTCAGTCAAGGTAAAGTCGGGAGAAATGTGCATGCACATTCACAAATATATCTCAAATTGACAATCTAATCGTGCTCAATTTTCTGTGATTATTGGAATATAGATGGAAGTGCAAATAAATATATAGATAAGATTACCCTTCAGAACTTTCAGTTAGCTAGACTGTCTCAGCTAGTTATTGCCCATCCCAACTGTCCTTGAGCTGAGTGGGTTGCTGGAGTTATGAAGACCAGGTAAGGTCGATTTCCTTTCCCAAAGGACATTAGTGAATCAGATGGGTTTTTACGACAATGGTCTCTCTCGGCTGTGACATTTAGGAAGGTTCCAAGTCATATCCTGATGCTTCGTCATCCAGAGTGTGGAGTAAGGGGGAGATGGTGCAGTGGTGTTGTCACTGGATTAGTAATCCAGCAACCCAATATTCTGGGGAGCTGGGTTCAAATCTCACCCAGGTAAATTTGAATTCAATAAAAATCCGCAATTACGAGTCAAACGATGACCACGAAACCTTTGCGGATTGTCGTAAAAACCCATCTGGTTCACTGTCCTTCGGGAAAGGAAATCGACCTTACCTGGTCTTCACAGTCACAGAAACCCACTCAAGGGCAATTAGGATGGACAATAAATGCTGGCCCAACCAGCGATGGTGTAGAGATGCTGGCGTTGGACTGGGGTAAACACAGTAAGAAGTCTCACAACACCAGGTTAAAGGTCCAACAGGTTTATTTGATAGTAATCCCACAAGCTTCCGGAAACACTGTTCCTTCATCAAGTGTGTGGAAGGTGCGTGCAAGAACAAAACCTTCCACACATCTGACGAAGGAACACCGTTTCCGAAAGCTTGTGGGATTACTGTGAAATAAACTGGTCGGACTTTAGCCTGGTGTTGTGAGACTTCTCACTGTGCCCACCAGCAATACCATGTCCCAAGAAGGAATGAAAACAATTCAGGGCCAGTCACCAAGTCCTGTATAAATTCCGAGCTCAGATCATTTACTTACTTTTACAATAGACTTACTTTGTTGCAATTTACTAGGATGTTACTGGGACTTGATGGATTGAGTTATAAGGAGAGGCTGGGTAGACTGGGACTTTTTTGACCCTCTGGACACTTTTGTATCTCTTCCCTCTCACCTTTAACCCTCTAATTTTAGACTCCTCTATCTTTGGGAAAAGATGTTGACTATCTAGCTGATCTTTGTCCCTCATTATTTTATAGACCTCTATATGATCACCCCGACACTCCAGAGAACATTAAAAATAGGAGCAGGAGTAGGCCATCTAATCCTTCGAGCATGATCTTATTGAATGGCGGGGCAGGCTCAAAGGGCTAGATGGCCTACTCCTGCTCCTATTTCTTATGTTCTCTGGAGTGTAGGGGTGATCTTATCAAGGTCTGTAAAATAATGAGGGACAAAGATCAGCTAGATCGTCAACATCTTTTCCCAAAGATAGAGGAGTCTAAAATTAGAGGGTTTAAGGTGAGAAGGGAGAGATACAAAAGTGTCCAGAGGGTCAATTTTTTCACACAGAGGGTGGTGAGTGTCTGGAACAAGCTGCCAGAGGTAGAGGCGGGTACAATTTTGTCTTTTAAAAAGCATTTAGGCAGTTACATGGGTAAGATGGGTATAGAGGGCCAAATACGGGCAATTGGGACTAGCTTAATGGTTAAAAAAACAGCAGCAACGTGGACAAGTTAGGCCGAAGAGCCTATTCCCATGCTGTAAACCTCTCTGGCTCTATAATATGGAGACACAGTCAAGCTTACCGCGAACGTCACCTCAGGAGGCTTCAAACGACAACTGGCATTCAAATGACAATTTACGGGGATTTCCGAGCCTGGATCCAGGAGTTACGGTGAGGGAAACCTGGAAATGCGAGCTTCCCGGAATCTGACTCCGCAGCACGTGGGCAATGTTCTCCTCAGGTTTACCACCCTACGGCCAGACGGGTTGTCTGAAGAGTGGGTTGAGGCCTCAGGTAGGGCAAGGACCAGGGAAGCTGACTCACGATCGGAGAGGAGTGGGTGAATAAAGTTCCCACTTGAAAGTTGTAACAAGATTGTTTTCCACTCAATCCGAACCCACCCTATTTGGGGAAAGTTGATGTAATGACTGGAGCAGACCGGAATGTGGCTCCAACAGCAAAAAAGGGATCTATTAAACGATGATAACTATTTCCACTCTAAGGAACTTTGGGACAGGTCTGCTTTCTTCTCCACCCAAGCTCCAACTGAACTCCTCCCAGTCACCAGGACATGTGCTCTCACTCCCGGCTTCCCACATTTCCGTTCAAAAATAAAGTTTATTTATTAGTCACATGAACACTGCAATGAAGTTATTGTGAAAATCCCCTAGTCACGACATTCCGGTGCCTGTTCAGAGAGAATTCAGCACAGCCAATGCACCTAACCAGCACGTCTTTTGGACTGTGGGAGGAAACTGCGACACCCGGAGGAAACCTACGCAGACATGGGGAGACAGCACACAGACAGTGACCCAAGCCGGGAATCGAACCCGGGTCCCCGGCGCTGTGAGGCAGCAGTGCTAACCACTGTGCCACCGTGCCGTGCAGCCACTGTAGGGCCCTGCCCAATGACACGGCCTGTAAACGATCACCCCTTAAAGGGGCCACGTTACCACAGTTTAAATTTATTCTGCATCGAATTCCTCAGCCTCCTTTTAAACCTGGCGGAAGAAGTGTCACGCCAGAGAAATAATCATTTTAAAAAGTTACCAAACATCACTGGGACTCCTGCGGAAACTCCGGCCCCGTGTATGTTCATTCAAATAACATCTGCAGACATCAATTCCTGCTTGGTTTAGAATTCTTTGAGAATTGGGTTGATCAATCTTCACGTTTGTATGTCCCTTCCTTTTATCTGTACTGCTCAATATTCCAGGCTCTGCCCCCTATTCCCAAT
Organism: Carcharhinus amblyrhynchos; assembly: GCF_965287045.1. Lineage (NCBI taxonomy): Eukaryota > Metazoa > Chordata > Chondrichthyes > Carcharhiniformes > Carcharhinidae > Carcharhinus > Carcharhinus amblyrhynchos. The sequence goes on along the minus strand of NC_137341.1, from coordinate 5,768,039 downwards.
GTGTATTCAAAGCCCGAGCCACCAACACTGACACACTGGGTGTTTTGTGAACATAACTCATTATTCTCATTGAAAGTCTGAAACCCAGCCTGGTGCCCACAAAAGGGATTGTGTCCTTTCAAGCTTTTTTTTTCCTCCAATTGTGTTGTGATTTTCTGTGACTGCTGGGCTGAAGAATGGCTATTCTGTTTGTTTTACCGACCAACAACAGACCTCGGTTTTGTCTGCGACTGCAAAACTGTGCCGTGTCCACTGTCCATCACATACGTTGCCAATGACATCAATGCACAGACCAGTGACTTCGAACATTACCCTTTCACCTCTGCCACCCAAGTACAATTTACCATTGAACGTAGAGACAAAATCTCCCTGACTGGTTAACTGAAATTAATACATCCCAGTGGGTTAAACAGCACTGTTTAAGTTCGGAATAATTTGATAACTTCACTCTAAAACGTCAGAAATCAGAACAGGAATTTGTTCAGTTTAGCACACCACTCTAACAAAGCACCAATACTTCCCACGGGCTGTGCCTCACTGCCGCTGAAAAGCAAATCAGGTGGAGTTCTGTTTCATGTATAAGCTCTACTTATTTATTACACGCCAATACATATTGTTTTTCAGATCACCAAAATGCAGAAAGGCAGGTCTATTTCCTAGATTACCACATGTGCTTGGGTGGGATCTCAAACAATAACGAGACGGAGGACAGAGAAGAGGTAGAGATTCTGGTGGAATTGGTGCAATGACAATAATCTCTCCCTCGGTGTCCATAAAACGAGGGAGATTGTCATCACCCTCAGGAAGCGTAAAGGAGAACATGACCCTCTCTACAACGTGGAAATGGTCGAGATCTTCAAGTATCTGGCTGTCCAGATCACCAACAAGTAGCCCCGGTTCCCTCCACACCGACCTATAGTTAAGAAAGCCCACTAACGCCTCTACTTTCTCAGGAGGCTGAGGAAATCTGGCATGTCCACGACAACTCTCACCAACCTTTACAGATGCACTATAGAAAGTATTCTTTCTGGACGTATTACAGCTTGGTATAACTCCTGCTCTGACCAACACCGCAATAAACGACAAAGTGTTGTGAACATAGTCTAATCCATCACGTAAACCGGCTTCCCATTCATTGATTCTGTCTACACTTCAAGGATCTAATCAAGGACCCCATGCACCCCAGACATACCTCTCTTCCACCTTCTTCCATTGAGAAAAAGGAGGAAATGTCTGAGGTTCCTTAAGAACATTTCTTTCCCGCAGTCATCAGACTTTTGAATGGACCTCTCTCACATTAGGCTGATCTTTCTCTACACCCCAGCTATCATGCTACATTCTGCATGCTCTCCTTTCTTTCTCTCCTATCATTCGATGAATGTGATGCTTTGTATAGTGCGCAAGAAACAACACTTTTCAGTGTATACCAATACACATGACAATAATAAATCAAATCACAGTTATTACTTCAGTCAACATTAATGTAAGCTTCTGTGCATTATCATTTCAATATTTTTTCTATTGATAATGCAACTTCTGTTTGAGCTCTTAGTCAAACATTTTCATATTGGCAGAGATGGAGGAACGATTAGAGTTTAAAATGATCTAAAAGTATTATGTTCTCTGGAAATTCTCTAAAACACAAAACTCTGATGTCAATTTTTCCATGATAAATTCCTGAAGGTACATTTCTAATGGAAACTGCCCGTGGAACAAACTGCTCTGTCATTATTGGAAGCTGAGGGTAATTATAACTTCCCACCAGTGCTATTGCAGCTCGATCCTCCCAGTTCCCCACCCTCCGTCCAGAAGAAATCCCCAGTTAACTCTGCAGTCAGCATCAAGCAAAGTGTCTGGAAGCGGGGAATGAGATGGGCTCATAATTGCGCGGGAAGTGAAATGTCCAGTGATAAGATAAAAGTTAAGATGTCAGCTGGTGAGGGATTAAAGGCAGATTTATGGTTCCCACTGGCAAGCAGCCGTTTCAATGCATTTGGGCCGGTGTCTGTGGGAGTTTGCGCATTCTCCCCGTGCCTGCGTGGGTTTTCTCCGGGTGCTCCGGTTTCCTCCCACACCCCAAAGATGTGCTCTTAGGCTGATTAGTGTAACAAGTTGTCCCTAAATTAGTCTCCCCTCAATCTGGTTTCCAATGTGGAGCGCCATAAGCACAGACGAGGGTCACGGGTGGACACACAATGTTGAGATGGCGGCGCAGGCTCGTTGAGCCGAAGGGCCTGTTTCCCGTGCTGTGTTTGTTCTTTGTTCAAGCTCTGCTCCAAAATCTGGTCTCGAGATTCAACTGTAACTTTGCGATGGAGTCAGCAACAAACAAGAAACACGGGCTTTCAGGTTCATAACTGGGGCAGGAAGTGGTCTACCTGGTGGATTGGGAGTTCAGAGGGGCAGTGTTCTGAGGACATTACCCAGGCACGTCCCCCTCCCCCCTGGAGACTATACTTACCTCTGTGCCCCCAGAGGGAGCCCCTCAACTGCTTATCGTTTGGCCAAACCTGTTGTCAACTTGGCCAACCTGATACATCAGCAAGGTATGAAAATTGATTGAGACTGGGAGGGGAGTGGGGGTATGATATTTAAATTCATGAACATCTATTCTAATGAAATTCCGGCACTTAATGCTTCCCGATTCTCCACATTTCCCATCCGCGTTGCCATTCTCTTTGACAGCGAAAGTGGGCTGAAAATCGCCCCCAAAGTTACTCAACTCAAACATAAGGGCTTGATGGTGGCAATGTCACTGGATGAGTAACCCAGTAAGCAGGCTGGTGACATGGGGTCAAATGGGTGACATTTAAATTCAATTCATAAAAATCTGGAATAGTAAATCATCGATCATTGGGAAAAACCCATCTGGTTCACGAATGTCCTTTAGGGAAGGAAATCTGCCATCCTTACTTGGTCTGGCCTACATGTGACTCCAGAGCCACAGCAATGGGGTTGACTCTCAACTGCTCTACAAAACAACCCAGAAATCACTCAGATTAAGGGCAATTACAAAATGAAAGGCTAAGTCTGGGATTCTCCCAAACAAAGTTTGGATCTTATCGAGACTTACAAGATAATGAAGGGGCTGGATAGGGTAGAGGTAGAGAGATTCTTTCCACTTAGAAAGGAAACCAGAACTGGAGAGCACAGCCTCAAAATAAGCGGGGGGACAGAGGGGGTGGGGGGGGGTGCAGTTTAGATCAGAGTTGAGGAGGAACTTCTTCACTCAAAGGATGGTGAATCTCTGGAATTCTCTGCCCATTGAAGTGGTGGAGGCTACCTCGCTAAATATATTTAAGTCACGGGTAGATAGATTTCTGATCGATAAGGGAATTAAGGGTTATGGGGAGAAAGCGGGAAAGTGGAACTGATCCACTTCAGATCAGCCATGATCTTATTGAATGGCGGGGCAGGCTCGAAGGACAAGATGGCCTACTCCTGCTCCTATTTCTTAAAGTCTCCAATTTGTGTGAAAACTGGACTAATTCCCAGTGGTTTATTTACCAGGGTTTTCAAAATGAGTATCCCACACTCTTGAGCACTGCAGAGTGTCATTCACACTGGAAGTCAGGGATCGGGGCCTATTCCCGCTGGAGAGTCTGGCAGCAGGGTGCTGAGCGGGCCATTGCGCACGCGCTGATCTGCCAGAACTGAGATTGGGGAGTACGCAGTGGCCCCACACTGCCAGCCTCCCCCAGGGGGTTGGAAGGGCAGCGGTGGGGAGGCTGGCAATCCCAAACACCCACATTCCACGTGAGTGGTGAACCCCGCTGGAGCTTAGGGAGGGGGTGTGGAGGGGAGGGAGACACCTGCAGACTGGGAGACTTCAGTCCTGGGCCCGCGAACGATATGGAAATCAGCAGGGAGACGACTGCGTGAAAAAGCTTTGCCGCAGAGACACACAGAGGCCCAGCAGGAAGCCCCCCACTGATGTCTGCTGGAGCAGCGCAGCGGGTTCTGAGAATCACCACCCAAATAAATGAGTAAATCATATGATACAACAAAAACTGGCTTTCTTCCTACTGCTCAATTTGGATGATGGATTTTTAAAAAATAAACTTAATGGGGTTGTTGCGAAAACACAGCGGTTAAGAGCTCTTTCCGAGAGCTGAATCTGACTTGATGGGAAGAATGGCCACTTTCGACGATGAATGCTTCTGTTGCAGTTCTGGAAATGCTCAGGATCAGAAATACAAACCTATTTGGTTTGGTCTCTGGAGCCGCTTTGCCGTGTTATTACCATGGAACTTCGATACCTGAACTTGGCATCGCTAACCCGCTGCTTCTCCACTCCACTCATTCCCCCCCCACTCTTCCTACTCTTTCCCAACACGTCACTTATCTTGCAAAGCGAGCCGTCAGTTTTGCCAGCTTTTTTTTGATATTAAAAAAGCTCTTTTTGTCACGCCAACTTTCAAGGAAGCTGAACACAGACTTTTAATACAAGTGGGAGTTTTAACCTTCACGAGAGAGGGAATTATTTGTATTTTCGCTCCACCCTCTGCACCATGAAAAGGCCAAGTGTGACTTACCTCGAAGGTCATGCCTTTAGTTAAGCAGAGTTGTCTCACTTCCTCTGCCACTCGCTCTACACTCGAATATCCCGTCTTTTCCCCCTTTTCGCCCTCTCTCTCAAACAGCAGAGTGCTGTGTGGGTGTAGCGTCTTCAGTTCCACTGTTAAGAAACACAATTGCCGATTTACAAAACGCACAGTCCATTTCACAGTGCAGATTGGACACTTCCATTGCAGCTCCGACTTACACACACGAAGGAACTTTTATTTCTGCCTCTAGTTCTTCCCAACAGCTGGATGTCTCAGAGTGCTGCACAGCCAGTGTGGTTTCTAAAGTGTAATCAATTTGCCAAGTGCATGCCGCAAATAATAATGTTAGAACATAGAACACTACAGCACAGACAGGCCCTTCGGCCCGCAAGTTGCGCTGATATCCCAACCTACCAGGCCCATCTATAACTCCCAATCCCATTAAATCCCATGTACTCACCCATAAGTCTCTTACAAGACCCCAGTGAGTTCGCCTCCACCACCACCGACGGCAGCCGATTCCACTCACCCACCAAGTGAAAAGCTTACCCCTGACATCTCCTCTGTACCTGCTCCCCAGCACCTTCAACCTGTGTCCTCTCTAGCGACCATTTCAGCCCTGGAAAATAACTTCCGAGAATCCACCCTATCTATACCTCTCAACATCTGATAAACCTCTATCAGGTCACCTCTCATCCTCCGTCTCTCCAGGGAGAAAAGGCCGAGCTCCCTCAGCCTATCCTCATAAGGCATGCCTCCCAATCCAGGCAACGTCCTTGTATATCTCCTCTGCATCCTTTCAATAGCTTTCGCATCCTTCTTGTAGTGAGGCGAATGTTATGTTATCGGACAGATTGCCTGAGTTTCGTGATGTTGCTCGAAGAACAAATATTGTTCGTCTCACTAGGAGGAACTGCCTTGCTCCTTTTGGTATAGTACCACGGAGGTTTTTTGTACCCACCTTGAAGTTCAATGCCTCATCTGGAAGATGCCACAGTATTGCAGTGGAGTGTCATCCAAAACTCTGGTGTGGGACTCGTGAGGTTTGGTCCATCTCCAGTAATTCCAATTCCAACTCAAAAACTACACAAACCATTTGCCCATTAAGTCAATCCTCCCACTGTTCTAACCTGAATCTGTGCATTTCCATAGTTGCTCCCCTGTTGTGACCAATGGTAAGGGTCAGCTGACCCAGTGTGTTGTGGGGGTCAGCTGACCCAGTGTGTTGTGGGGGTCAGCTGACCCGGTGTGTTGTGGGGGTCAGCTGACCCGGTGTGTTGTGGGGGTCAGCTGACCCGGTGTGGTGTGGGGGTCAGCTGACCCGGTGTGGTGTGGGGGTCAGCTGACCCGGTGTGGTGTGGGGGTCAGCTGACCCGGTGTGGTGTGGGGGTCAGCTGACCCGGTGTGGTGTGGGGGTCAGCTGACCCGGTGTGGTGTGGGGGTCAGCTGACCCAGTGTGTTGTGGGGGTCAGCTGACCCAGTGTGTTGTGGGGGTCAGCTGACCCAGTGTGTTGTGGGGATCAGCTGACCCAGTGTGTTGTGGGGGTCAGCTGACCTGGTAAATGATGTAAACAAATGATGTGGTGGTCAGCTGACCCAGTATAAGTAAGAAGCTGCTGGGGTTTGTGGGAATGGCCCAGGGTGAGGCCTGAAGTATTGGAGTAATGAAGTTTCTTCATTAAACCTTTCTCTTTGATTTATAAATTGGAGTAAGTCTTGTTTTATTTTATTGTCTACAACTGAAGAGTTCCTTCTGATGAATCATCACCACCCATCTCCCCACATCACCTCACTTTGTGCACGAGACCCACTTCCTACTCCCTGATCCTATACTCACTAAATTGTGAACCATCGAGGTTCCTTCCACTATTTCAGCTGAATTTGTGAATAACTTCTCCTCAATTTCTATCACCCTTCCTTTGACACAATGAACAGCATCTCATCGCTGAAAAAAAATCCTCTCTCCTTATCCCATCTCAAATTTTCCTTTCCTTTCTGAAGTCTGTCACATCCCAGATTTGTGCCCATCTATCTTGCAACTACCTTCCTGAATATTTCCAATCGTTGTCTCATCCACAGCGCTCACCAGCTCAAATACAAATGACAGGCCCGATTCTCCCAGCATCGGGAGACATCAGCGGAGGCCGATTGGCGGGTTTCCCACTGGGCACCATGGCCTCTGCACATCTCCGGGGCCAGGATTTGAGGCAGTATCAGCTCCGTCTGGAAATTGGTGCAGAGCTGATTTAAACATTAAAATTGGCACTTCCCCAACAGTAATGGGCCCGAGACTAAAGTCTCCACGAGCCCTAGCCTCCCACCAATTCCCCCCTCCAAAACTAGGTTCACTCCAGCAGAATTTACAACAGCTCCCCACTAACAGGGAGCTGGCAGCCCGACTCCGCTGGAGTGAGGGGAGGCCACTGAGGCTTTCCCGAGAAGTCGGGGGGAAGGGAAGGGAAGGGGGTGCCCCTTGGCATTGCCAGCTTCGCACTGTCAGTCTCCCTGGCACTGCCCAAGGGGCAAAGTGGCAATGCCCAAGGGGTGCCTTGACACTGACCACCGGGCATCAGATAATGTCAAGGTGGTGGGGCCAGACCCAATTGGTGGGGTGGAATTGATGGGGATGGGGAGGGGGGCGTTCCTGCTAACACTCTGCAATCCGGATCAGTGACACAGGGACAGAATGGGCTGATCGGGGCTGCCCAGAGTGGGGGGGCAGTAAGCCAGTGATACTGACAGTGCTGGCCAGCAGCACGGGGCTTCTGCACATGTACCAATTCCGTTATGACAAATCGGCACGCCCAGCGAATATCATTTATATTGGTTTTCAAGATATATTTGATAAGGTGTTATATTTGATAATTAAATAATGATCAGGATATATGGGGTTACAGGAAATGGAAGTGCATTGAAACTATAATGGGGTATTTTCACAGAGTGGAAGATGTGACTGGTGCTCCACAGGATCTGTCTGATCCAGACGTAGAAATTAAAGGACATTTTCAAAAGGATCCCACAGTTTATAACTATCTCGCTACTCAAACTGCGCAGTGCAATGTATATTTTAGATTTGGAAAGCAGCGGACTGTAGAAATGGCTATGATTCAGAAGCTTTAACTGGAGCTCCTTTCTCTATTCCAGAATGGAACATATGCCCAACAGGCGGTGCCCAGGTGATTCCAGATACCAAGGCTAAATGCTGGATTTGGATACGGATTATTCCATAAGAACAGAAGAAACAGGAGCAGGAGTAGGCCATCTGGCCCTTCGAGCCTGCCCCGCCATTCAATAAGATCATGGCTGATCTGAAGTGGATCAGTTCCACTTTCCCGCTTTCTCCCCATAACCCTTAATTCCCCTGTCTATCAGAAACCTATCTACCCGTGTCTTAAATATATTTAGCGAGGCAGCCTCCACCACTTCAACGGGCAGAGAATTCCAGAGATTCACCACCCTTTGAGTGAAGAAGTTCCTCCTCAACTCCAATCTCAACTGCCTGCCCCTTATCTTGAGGCTGTGCCCTCTCGTCCTGCTGTCCTTTCTAAGCGGGAAGAATCTCTCTACCTCTACCCTGTCCGTCCCCTTCATTATCTTATACGTCTCTATAAGATCCCCCCTCCTTTCCAGAAGGAAAGGCTGCTGAGTTCTGCTTTCCGTTCAGTATTTCTAACTCACGTCTGGGCATGGGTGATGCCTCTTCCATCTTTAGAAGCTTCAGCGTCGAGAGAATCTCCGTCTTTGCTCCTTTCCCATCCTTGGAGAAGGGCCGAAAGACATTTGACTCATTGCAAGTGGCCATTTCGATGATGCCGCCTTTATAGTTCTGCGTGCATTCCAGCTGGGAATCCAGAATCTGTTGGTGAGACTAACAGAGGACAATAAAACATCAGACTGGATTAAACCCCTCCATTTTTTTCATGCGCTAAAGGTTCTTGTTTAATACTAGCCATTTCCTCTTTTATACAATGTGCCTGCAAAATGATTTAACTTGATGGCACAGTGATTAGCACTGCTGTCTCAAAGCACCAGAGACCCAGGTTGAGTTCCTGGCTCGGGTCACTGTCTGTGTGGAGTTTGCACATTCTCTCCGTGTCTGCGTGGGTTTCCTCTGCTGCTCCGGTTTCCTCCCACACTCCAAAGACATGTAGGTTAGGTGGATTGGCCGTGCTAAATTGCCCCTTAGTGTCAGGGGGACTAAATGTATGGGTTTATGGGGATAGGGCCTGGGTGGGATTGTGGTCGGTGCAAACTCCATGGGCCAAATGGCCTCCTTCTGCACTTAACGGATTCTGGGCTTGTAATAAAACCATGTTCTCTTTCACAAGTTATACCGACAAAGGTGATTTAACATGGGGTGACACAGTGGTTAGCGCTGCTGCCTCATAGCGCCAGGGACCGGGGTTCGATTCCCGGCATGGGTCACTGTCTGTATGGTGTTTGCACATTCTCCCCATGTCTGCGTGGGTTTCCTCCAAGTCCAAAGGTATATGGGTTCGGTGGATTGGCCATGCTAAATTGCCCCTTAGTGTCAGGGGGACTAGATAGGGTAAATGTGTGGGGTTTTGGGGATAGGGCCTGGGTGGGATAGTGGTTGGTGAAGACTCGATGGGCCGAATGGCCTCCTTCTGCACTCTGGGATTTCATGGCTCTATGATACTGGCAATCATTTTGTGCAAGGGTCTTGGTTATAAGTTGACAACTGGAAAAAAGGACTCATTAATACATTATTTCTTACAACAAGTATTCATTTCCAGTCTGTCTCTGCATCTCAGAATTCTCATCAGGACCATTACAGAATCTTGCAGTTCAGAAGGAGGCCATTCAGCCCATTGAGCTTGTACTAGCTCTCTGAAAGAGCATTCTCTTTCACATCATGTGAAACGTCATGTCTATACTCCTTTTGTCCATTATTACCAGTCCCATTCCCGTGCCTTATCCCCGTAACCTTGCACATCCTTTCTTTACAGATAATAATCCAATTCCCTTTTGGACACCTCAATCAAACCTGCCTCCATCACCCTCTCAAGAAGTCCATTCCAGACTCTCTCTGAAACAAAATTCATCACATCATGTCTATACTCCTTTTGTCCATTATTTTGTCTCTGTGTCCTTAAGTCCTTGATGCTGTTCTGAGTGGTAACAGTTTCCCACTATTTACCCTGTCCACACTCCTCAGGATCTTGAATACCTCGATGAAGTCTCCTCTCAATCTTCTTTTCTCCCAAGAAAACATTCCCAACCTCTCCAATCTATCCTCATAGCCACAGAGCTTTATCCCTGGAATCATTATTGTGAATCTTCTCTGCGTTCTCTCCAATGCCTTCACGCAACTTCCTCAAGAATGGTGCCCAGAACTGGACACAGTGCTCCAGATGAGGCCTAGGCCAGGTGAGGCCTAACTCGTATCTTATACAAATGTAACATGACCTCCTGTCTCTTACACTCAATGCCCTATTAATAAAGTACACGATACCATTTGCCTGGGAACACCACCCTCTGGAGATTCCCCTCCAGTCTCTCACCATCCTGACTTGGAAATATATCACCATTCCTTCACTGTCGCTGGGTCAAAATCCTGGAACTTCCTCCCTATTGGTGCTGTGGCGGTACCCACAGCTCAGGGACTGCAGCGGTTCAAGAAGGCAGCTCACCACCACCTTCTCAGGGGCAACTAGGGATGGGCAATAAATGTTGGCCTAGTCAGTGACGCTCACATCTGCAAAATGAAATTGAAATAAAAATTTGCCATCCTCAATGACTGATGTACATTTACATCAAAGTCTCTCTGTACTGGCGCCTCTTTTAGAGTTTCTCCCTTTGATTTATACTGCTTCCCCATATTCTTCCTGCCAAAATGAATCACCTCCCAGTGCTCTGCCCAATTTCCCAACATGTCTATGTCCTCTTGTAGTTCCAGATCTATCCTCATCACAGTTGACAATGTTTCAAATCTGAAAGTTTTGAAGTTATCCCCCAAACGCCACAGTCTCGGACATTAATATATATCAGGAAGAGCAGGGATCCCTGTGGTACCCCCCCCGAGATCCACAGGGAAGCACTGATGACCTCCCTGTGAGGCTCATTGAGTACAAGTTCCCCTGGTAACAGGCAGTGAGTGGCCTGCCCAACTGAAACTCATTTGCTGAACCATTTTATAAGGCAGGCCCGGGACTGGGCCTGCTGAACTGCAGTCCCAAGCAGGGACCAGCTTGTGTGTGTACAGCACAGTTTGGGTTTACTTTGCATTCTGTAGTCAACTATGTTCCTTTGTAGTCTGACTTCCTGATTCATTACAGTCCCAACACTCACAGCTGGGGAATTCCACTACTGGGCAGCACGGTAGCACAGTGGTTAGTTCTGCTGCTTCACAGCGCCAGGGACCTGGGTTCGATTCCCGGCTCGGGTCACTGTCTGTGTGGAGTTTGCACATTCTCCTCATGTCTGCGTGGGTTTCCTCCGGGTGCTCCGGTTTCCTCCCACAGTCCAAAGAAGTGCGGGTTAGGTTGATTGGCCACGCTAAAAATTGCTCCTTGGAGTCGTGAGATGCGTAGGTTCAAGGGATTAGCGGAGGGATATGGGGGTAGGGCCTGGGTGGGATTGTGGTCAGTACAGACACGATGGGCCAAATGGCCTCCTTCTGCACTGTAGGGTTTCTATGAAATCTTCCTCCAATCTGAAAATCAATCACATGCCACATTTCCTGTCACTCAGCCACTTTCTTATCCGAGTGACCACTTTCCCTTTCGTTCCACATGTTAGAATTGTGCTCACAGGTCTGATGTGTGGCACTGTATGAAACTCACGTCAACAACACTGCCCTTCTCAACATCCCGTTACCCACTGATCCATTCACTGACGCAGAATGATTTTAAAGTAGGTCAAATTTAACGTTTTTTATTGATAAGATTATGGACAAAAGTCTCTTAAATCTTAACGTATGCCGAAGAAGGTTTTGCTTACTGCAGAATCTGGTAGAATTACTGACTGCAATGATGTGACAGCCATGGAGCGCAGGACACAACGGTTTAGGTTTTTAAACTTCACAATTCGGGAACCTTGCACCCGATACGTGGTCAGACACTTGCCCGAAATATCGACCTGTGAGAAAAAGCATTGAAATAAATATACGGTCGTACAATATACCAATGAGAACTAATTTGAGATGTTCCTGAATACAGTTAAAAAGAATTAAACCACCATCCTATTACACCTTACATACGCAGAGAGTTCAGAGGAACATCAAGTTGTTCTCTCAGCCTCCCTGCCCAAACCATTAGGGACAGTGTGTGCTGACACAGTGCTTGGCACTGCTGCCTCACAGCGCCAGGGACCTGGTTCGATTCCCAGTTCGGGTCACTGTCTGCGCATTCTCCCCACGTCCGCATGGGTTTCCTCCAGGTGTTTCGGTTTCCTCCCACAGTCCAAAAGATAAAAGTTGTAGAGGTTTACAGTATGCAAACAGGCCCTTCGGCCCAATTTGTTCATGACACCTTTTTTAAAACCACTCAACTCGTCCCAATTGCTTGCATTTGGCCCATATCCTTCTATATCCATGAAACTGTCTAAATGCTTTGTAAAAGATAAAAAAAAAGACGTGCTGGTTCGGTGCATTGGGCACGCTAAATTCTCCCTCACTGCACCCGTGTGGCGAGATTTTCACAGTAACTTCATTGCAGCGTTAATGTAAGCCTACTTGTGACAAATATACAGACCTTAAAACTTGAATTTTAAACCTCATTGCAGCCCTCGTGTCAGTCACGAATTCAGTCTTTCGCCATTCATTTTGGCTCAATATCAGTTTCCCTATGTGCCTTTTGACGGAGACATGGTGAAGCTGTTTCTATCTTTAAAGGCACAATGTAAATGTTTGATGCTGTTGCCCCGAGACAGTACCAGGGCTAGAACAAAGAGCAGCACCTTTCACATCACACAGCAAACATGAATTTCCTGCCCTAACTCTGCACATGACAGCAGTGTGGGAGACAGGATCCCTTAAATAGACAAGGGAGATTTCCAAAGAGTTCTGAGCGTCCGATTTTCAAAAATAGCCAGTGTAAGATATCGATAAACCTGCGGCAACAACGAAAATATTTTCATTCAAAAGCAGAAAGTGCTGGGAAATCTCAGCACGTCTGACAGCATAGAATCTCAACAGTGCAGAAGGAGGCCATTCGGCCCATCGAGTCTGCACCGACCACAATCCCATCTAGTCCCTGCCCCGTCGCCCCACGCATTTCCCCCGCTAATCCCCTGACACTAAGGGGAAGTTAGCATGGCCAGTCGACCTAGCCTGCACACCTTTGGAGTATAGGAGGAAACCCATGCAAATACAGGGAGAATCGTGGGTGGCACGGTGGCACAGTGATTCGATTCCTGGCTCGGGTCACTGTCTGTGTGGAGTTTGCACATTCTCCCCGTGTCTGCGTGGGTTCCCTCTGGATGCTCCGGTTTCCTCCCGCAGTCCAAAGATGTGCGGGTTAGCTTGATTGGCCATGCTAAAATTGTCCCTTAGTGTCCAGGGATGCTTAGGTTAGAGGGATTAGAGGGTAAAATACGTAAGGGTATGGGGGGAGGGGTTGGGTGGGATTCTGTTCGGTGCAGACTCGATGGGCTGAAGGGCCTCTTTCTGCACTGTAGGGATTCTATGAACACGCAGACTCCACACAGACAGTGACCCAAGCTGGTAATCACTGCGAGGGCAGCAGTGCTAACCAGCGTGCCACTATTTCAAGGTTGGATCTATTCTCTCTCCAGAGATGTTGTCAGACCTGCTGAGATTTTCCAGCATTTTCTCTTTTCGCTTCAGATTCCGGCATCCGCGGTAATTTGCTTTTATTGAAGCATTTTTGCTGTTTTTCATCCCAAATCGGCAAGCGTAATGCGTTGCAAACTAGACACCGATCCTCAAGACCAGGATCTTACGCCCCCCCCACCCCACTGTCCACCGAACCTAATGGAGATTTTAAGTGGACCACCGTATGTGTTGGGGGTGGGGGAACAGGAGGGAGAAATGCCCTGGACCCTAACAGGGTAGCCTTTGAATCGAAAGGAAACAATTAAGGCTTTAGAGTTTTGATGATCCCATGTGATGTTAGAGATGGTGAGGAAACTGATTTTTCCTTGGGTTTGATCCCAATGTTTGCTCACGAACTGCCAACAATCCGGAAGGGACTCGTCTGGAATCCGTACTCGATTTAACTTTATTTCCTGAAAATTCTCTTCAATATGTATAAACTCATAATATTTTGTCCGTAAGTTGTGGGATTTTTCGTCACATAAATGTGGCAATTTCTTATTGAATAAAAATATGCACATACCGAAACGTGAATCGTGATCAAACCTAACCTGGCCAACAGGAGTTCTCCTCAAATGAAAACATCGGTCTGTGCCAGTGACAGCAATGTTGGTTAATCATCAGACATTACTGAATTCTCAGAATAACTTTCCCACTTGGGAGCCAAGAGGCGTTGTTACATCTGGGTTTCTTTTTAGCCTCCCGGCTCTGTAGACAGGAGCTTGAATTCATCAATAGGATGGCACAGTGGTTAGCGCTGCTGCTTCACAACGCCAGGGGCCTGGGGTCATCGTAGGTTAGAAGAATTAGTGGCTAAATACGTAGGGATATGGGAGTTGAGCCTGGGTGGGATTGTGGTCGGAGCAGATTCCACCTTGGGTCATTGTGTGGAGAGCGCGCATCCTCCCAGTGTCTGTGTGGGTTTCCTCTGGGTGCTCCGGTTTCCTCCCACAGTCCAAAGATCCACAGGTTAGGTGGATTGGCCATGCTCAATTGCCCTTCAGTGTCCCGAGATGTATAGGTTAGATGGATTAGCCTGGCAAAATGTGAGGGTTCATGTGGATAGGACAGGGAAGAGAGCTTGGGTAAGATACTGGCTGGAATTTTACTGCCCCGTCCACCATGGGAATTGGAATGGGCGAGGGATGGACAACGGGAAGGTCCGTTGACCTCGGATGGAATTTTATTGTTTTGGGACGATCGAGACCATAAAATCCCGCCCGCTCTGTAAGATAGTAAGATGTTCAATGGACCAAATGGCTTCCTCCTGTACTATAGGGATTCTATGATCCTGCAGGCAATTCAGAATCAGAAACCCTACAGTGCAGAAAGAAGCCATTCGGCCCATCGAGTCTGCACCGACTACAATCCCACCCAGGCCCGACTCCCATATCCCGACATATTTACCCACTAATCCCTCTCACCTACGCATCTCACAATACTAACGGGCAATTTTAACATGGCCAATCAACCTAACCCACACATCTTTGGACTGTGGGAGGAAACCGGAGCACCCGGAGGAAACCCACGCAGACACGAGGGGAATGTGCCAACTCCACACAGACAGTGACCCGAGCCGGGAATCAAACCCAGGTCCCTGAAGCTGTGAAGCAGTAGTGCTAACCACTGTGCTACCGTGCCGCCCCAATTCATTCCCAATGGAATGCCGCCCACTCCATTCACGGAGTCCAATATATATTCACCAATAGCAATGATGACTATGAGTATTACTTACAAATCAGATCAGAGGACCAGAAACATGATCAATAATTCATAAATCAGGAATTAACCTTTTTTTTTAATCCTACAGTGCATAAGGAGGCCATTCAGCCCATCAAGTCTGCACTGATCATAATTCCATGCAGGTCCTATATCCACAACCCCATTATGTACCCTAGCTAGTCCCCCTGACACCAAGGGGCACTTACCTTGGTCCATGAATCTAACCCGCACATCTTTGGACTGTGGGAGGAAACCGGAGCACCCGGGGGAAACCCTCGCAGACATGGGGAGAACGTGCAAACTCCACACAAGACAGTGACCCGAGGCCGGAATTGAACATGGGTCCCTGGCGCTGTGAGGCAGCAGTGCTAATCACTGTGCCACTGGTAACTGAAGTTAAAAAGTCTGCAATTATTTAGCATTGCTGCCTCACAGCACCAAGGACCGGGGTTCAACTCCTGGCTCGAGTCACTGCCTGCGTGGAGTTTACACATTCTCCCCGTGTCTGCATGGATTTTCACCGGGTGTTCCGGTTTTCCCCCCGACAGTCCAAAGATGTGTGGGTTAGGTGGATTGGCCATGCTAAGTTGCCCCTTAGTGTCAGGGGGATTAGCAGGGGTAAATGCATGGAGGGGTTGAGGGGGTGGGGCCAGGGTGGGATTGTGGCCAGTGCAGGCTCAATGGGCCGAATGGCCTCCTACTGCACTGTGGGATTGTATGTATGGGTGGATTGTATGTATGTAACTAGCAGTGTGTTAATTTACAGACTTAGTGAAGGATTTGCTTGATATTCTGCAATCTTCAAAAACACCACAATACTTTTCTCTATTCAATCAGATGCAACTTTTCCATTGTTTCAATAAAACTTAGTATAAGTTTCAAACTATCCCATTCAGGAATGGCTTTTACGAGTGCCTTACCTCCTCAACAGTTTTCCGTTTATTTGCTGTGTATGAATCCTGGAGTACACTGAGGATGCCTCGCTTGATGTTCAAGGCCCAGGTTTCTTCATTCTCTGAGGGACAGATCTCAGGGATGATTCCATCTTGGAAAGAAAACTGAAGTGGATGTTTCTCCAAGAAAGCTCTGCAACAACAGACATGCTATTCTGAATGCACTTAGGTATCGGACTGTTAACATTATTGCAAGATCACCATCCGATAGACAGGTTCCACAGGGCAAATTGCACAAATTATTGGGAACATCCATTCTTGCAAAAAAAAAACTGCTACCTCACAGGAACCAGGGACACGGGTTCGATTCCCAGTCTGTGCGGAGTCTGCAGTTCTCCCTCACGTCCACCTGAGTTTCCTCTGCGTGCTCTGGTTCCCTGCCACAGTCCAAAAGATGTGTCGGTTGGGTGCGTTGACCGTGCTAAATTCTCCCTCAGTGTACCCGAGCAGAATGTGGCACCTTGGGGATTTTCAATAACTTCACTGCAGTGTGAATGTAAGCTGACTTGTGACTAGGAAATAAAACTTCATCTTCCATACGGCAGACGTTCCACAGGGATGATTTCCCAATGGATGATGCTGGCTATCTCAAAACAAACCTATGTTGGCGTGGGAACCTCAAGCAGACCTGGAGGCCTGTAAGCACAGGGAAAGGTTGCATCTCGATTATCCTGATCAAAGAGGGTCACCTCGGTTCTCAGGCCTCGTAGTGTTATTGCTACACTTTTAATCCAGAAACTCAGTTAATGTTCTGGGGACCCAGGTTCGAATCCCATGGTAGAATTTTAATTCAATTCAAAATATCTGCAATTAAGAATCTACCGATGACCATGAAACCATTGTCGATTGTCGGAAAAACCCCTAACGGTTCACCAATGTCCTTTAGGGAAGGAAATCTGCTGTCCTTACCTGGTCTGGCCTACATGTGACTCCAGAGCCACAGCAATGTGGTTGACTCTCAACTGCCTTCCAAGGGCAACTAGGGATGGGCAATAAATGCTGGGCCAACAAGCGATGTCCATGTCCCACAACTGAGTAAAAAAAAATATTTAGTCCACAATGGAGTGGATTATTTTCCTATGAAAACTCGCCCCGATCCCCTATTTCCATCACTGGTTAGTGAGAATGCAGTAGCTAATCTGATGGCATCAGGATAGAGCAAGTCACCTCGTTTTCATAATTTGTCCTCCATTAGAAACTAGTTCAATCTCAAATTCTACCCCCTACTCCCTCCCCCCAAGAACCCTTTGCCCATGAATGGCACAACTGCCCACATGCACTGCACCACTTATCGTGAAACTGTAGATCTTAACGCTTCATCCCGAACGCTGCCTGTTCACCCTGACATACGGGCAACTTTGACCACTATTCTGAGGTCCTAATGATTCCAACAACCTCAAGTGACGAGAAAGCCCGTCACCATAACTAAATTATTCCTTTTAATGGACAAATTTAAATGGTGGCCGCAAGAAGAGTAATTAATTAAGGCAATCGTTATTTAACAAGGTTACTAAGCTGTAGAAGAAGTTGGAACACTTCTAGGATCACACAGTGCAGAAGGAGGCCATTGGGCCCATCGAGTCTGCACCGTCCACAATCCCACCCAGCCCCGATCGCCACAACCCCATGCATTTACTCTAGCTAGTCCCGTTGTCACTAAGGGGCAATTTAACATGGCCAGTCCACCTAACCTGCACATCTTTGGACTGTGGGAGGAAACCAGAGCACCCGGAGGAAACCCAGGCAGACATGGGGAGAATGTGCAGGCTCCGCACAGACAGTGACCCGAGGCTGGGAATCGAACCCGGGTCCCTGGCGCTGTGAGGCACCAGTGCTAACCACCGTGATGCCTCATACAACTGCCGCACTTAGTGCATTGAAAGTGGGGCAGTTGTAATTGACCTCGATGGTTCTGCCAAATGGACATAGAACATGTCCTGATATAGATGTCAGTCCTCCAAGAAGTGGTGGGGACTGCATCGCACACTAGGCCAACGCACTTTGGATCTGTTCTTTCATGTTGGGAGATCACGGCAGTCACGTGATCTGCTACAATGTTTGTCATGAGATGTTTTGAACATCCAACTCCTTCAAATAAGCCTTTTTGCACAGCTTGTCCCTGCATGAATGCAAAACACGGAGGCAAAAGAATCCTAGTTCCTGTTATTGCAAAAAAAACCCATCAATAATGTTTAGAAGGGAGCGTACATTCTTATTTCTATTGTGCTATGCTCTCTAACCAACCACAACATGTGGTCTCCAAAGAATCTATGTAGATCGGGTTGCCAAGTGCTAAACCAGTTCACGTATTCTCCATCTCTGAAAGAGAGAAGCATCGCTTTTAAACATTCTTTTGGCATATGTTTTTCCTCCATTCAGGGATGTGAACCGTGCAAACATTTATTGCCCATCCTTAATTGCCCTTGAACTAAGTTGCTTGCCAGGCCACTTAAGAGTCAACCACATTGCTGTGAGTCTGGAATCCCGTGGAGACCAAACCTGGTAAGGACGGCAGATTCCCTTCCCTGAAAGGGCATGAGTGAACCAACAAAGAACAAAAGAATGACAGAGCACAGGAAACAGGCCCTTCGGCCCAACGAGCCCGCACCGCCATCTCAACACCACCAGCCCCCCTCTCCACCCATGACCCTTGTTTAATGTTTTATGGCCATCCACATTGAGGGAAACTAATTTAGGGACAATTTATTACTCCCGCAGACACTGGCCCAAATCCATGTACCTGCACAGCAGTGATAGTCACTGAGCTGTCGTGTTGCCCAGCATCTGGTCCAGTTTAAGCGTACACGAACGACGTGAAGCACGAGGCAACTCTCGAAACATCCAAGAGCAGCCCTCACACGACCCACCGCGTGTATGCCCCTTGTTGGACAAGGCGGACCGAATCACCAGATGCATTTTTACGGCAATGGTTTCTGTTTTATGTATTAGTATCGCAAGTAGCCTGACATTAACTCCGCAATGAAGTTACTGTGAAATTCCCCGCGTCGCCATACTCCAGGGCCTGTTCACGTATGCCGAAGGAGGATTTAGCACGGCCAAGCCACCTAACCAGCGCGTCTTTCGTAAAGTGGGTGGAAACCGGACCACCTGGAGGAAACCCACGCAGACACGGGGAGAACATGCAGACTCTGCACAGAGAGTCACCCAAGCCAGGAATCGAACCTGGGTCCCTGGCTGAGGCAGCAGCGCTAACCACTGTGCCACCGAGGTTTCATGGACATCAATAAACTTTTGACTCCAGATTTTTATTGAATTCAGATTTGACCATCTACCTTTGTGGGATTCAAACCCAGAGCATCACCATGGGCCTGTGGATTACTCGTCCCGTGAAATCACCACTATGATACTGCCTCTCCAAATGCTAATAATTGAAATCTTTTCACACAGACAGTTTAATGTTTGGAATGCTGTATCACTGGAGGCAGACAAGCATGTCATGGGGAAGGGTATGGCTAACCATGGATGACAATGGTCTTCGACTTGGATATCGCTGGCTCGTCATAAGAGGTTTACAACACGCAACCAGGCTCTTAAGCCCAACTTGTCCATACCGCCCAGTTTTTACCACTAAGCTAGTCCCAATTGCCAGTGTTTGGGTCATATCCCTCTATACCCATCTTACCTATGTAACTGTCTAAATGCTTTATAAAAGTCAAAATTGTACCCGCCTCTACTACTGCCTCTGGCAGTTCATTCCAGGCACTCACCACACTCTGTGTGAAGAAATTGCCCCTCTGAACTCTTTTGTATCTCTCCCCTCTCACCTTAAACCAATGCCCTCTAGTTTTAGACTGCCCTACCTTTGGGAAAAGATATTGACTATCTCGCCGATCTGTGCCCCTCATTATTTTATAGACCTCTTTAAGATCACCCCTAAGCCTCCTGTGCTCCAGGGAAAGAAGTCCCACTCTATCCAGCCTCTCCTTACAACTCAAACCATCAAGTCCCGGTAGCATCCCAGTCAGTCTTTTCTGCAGTTTTTCTAATTTACTAATAATGTGGAGATGCCAGCGTTGCTCTGGGGTGGGCACAGTAAGAAGTCTCATTGCTCTGACATTTTCACCTGATAAAGGAGCTGCACTCTGAAAGCTCGTGATTCCAAATAAACCTATTGGACTTGGATTATTTACATAATTCCGTAATAGTGGTGTCACAAGTAGATAGGGTCATACAGAGTGCTTTTGGAACATTGGCCTTTATGAATCAAAGTGTTGAGTACAAGAGTTGGAATGTTATGGTGAGGTTGTATCAGACATTGGTGAGGCCGAATTTAGAGTATTATGTCCAGTTTTGGTCACCTAATTACAGGAAGGATATTAATCAGGTTGAAAGAGTGCAGGTTTACAAGGACGTTGCCGGGACTTGAGAAGCTGAGTTACAGAGAAAGGTTGAATAGGTTAGGACTTTATTCCCTGGAGCGTAGAAGAATGAGGGGAGATTTGATAGAGGTGTATAAAATTATGATGGGTATAGATAGAGTGAATGCAAGCAGGCTTTTTCCACTGAGGCTAGGGGGAAAAAAACTAGAGGACATGGGTTAAGGGTGAAGGGGGAAAAGTTTAAAGGGAATAGTAGGGGGGGCTTCTTCACACAGAGAGTGGTGGGAGTGTGGAATGAGCTGCCCGATGAAGTGGTCAATGCGGGGTCACTTTTAACATTTAAGAAAAACTTGGGCAGATACATGGATGAGAGGGGTGTGGAGGGATATGGTCCAGGCGCAGGTCAGTGGGACTTGGCAGAAAAATGGTTCGGCACAGACAAGAAGGGCCAAAAGGCCTGTTTCTGAGCTGCAGTGTTCTGTGGTTCTATCGTGTCGTGAGATTTCTGACTAGTTTATTAATATCCTTTCTATAATAGGGCGACTAGAACTACACACAGTATTTCATGCGTGGCCTTGCTAACGTCTTGTACAACTTCAACAAGACGTCCCAATTCCTGTAGACTAGCATTTATTACCCATCTCTAATTGCTTGAGAAGGTGGTGGTGAGCTGCCTCCTTGAACTGGTGCAGTCCACGTAGAGTGGGGCAGTGGGATTAGTTTTAGGTTATGCCATCATGTCAAGAGGGAACGGGCCAAGATGTTCAGTGGCGCCGTTTGGGCAAAATAGCACATCTTATCAACAAAATCCGCTGAGAGGAAGCAGAAGGAGTCTCTGTGACATTTCTTCAGAACCTACACTGTTCAGGTGCAATATTCTTGACGTGCTGTTGCTCCTGTGCTACTTGCCGAGTTTGACAAAGGAACAGAGAGCAGAAATGCAAGTCAAGGAATTCCCTTCTCGACAATCTGTCCTCAGGTTGATTTTCAATCACTTTTGCCAGAAGCTTTGATATTTGTGACAAGGGTTGGGATTTTCAAAGTCAACGGACATTTCGCTGCTCTGTCAAATTTCCTGGGAAACGGAGGATATCAAATCATGAGGTTACCCTTCCGCCATCACTGCTCTTGAGAGAATATTTGAACCATCAACATGAGCCTTGTTCTTGCAATGATAACACCACCAGCCAGGGCAACACAGACAATTAGAAAACATTAAAAAATAATCAATTGATTTAGATCTCACAAATAAAGTTTCTACTGCACTGTTGTTGTGGAGTCATTAATGGCACAGAAGCTGGCCATTCGGCCCGTCAAACCTATTCTGGCTCTCCGTGCAGCGATCCATTCCATTCCCCAGCTCTATCCCCATAACTCTCAGTTTAGTTCCACATTCAATTTCCTTTTGAGATTATTAACCGTTTCCAGTTCCACCACATTCATAAGCAGTGATTCCAGGACATTACCACTCGCTGCGTAAAAGTATTGTTTCTCAAATTCAACCTCCATCTTCTGCTTTAAACCTTCATCTGTGGCCCCAACAACACCAGGTTTTCCAAACAAATCTTGTAACCGTAATCCCTCGACCTTTGAAACATTCTGGCACATCTTTATTTGCATCCGTCCATCCTTCTTGGAATCATAGAACCCTGCATACCCACGAATCCCTCTAACCTACACTTCCCTGGATACTAAGGGGCAATTTCTCAGCATGGCCAATCAACCTAACCCGCACATCTTTGGACTGTGGGAGGAAACTGGATCACCCGGAGGAAACCCACGCAGACACAAGGAGAATGTGCAAACTGCACACAGACAGTGACCCGAGCCGGGAGTCGAACCCAGGACCCTGGAGCTGTGAAGCAGCAGTGCTAACCACTGTGCTACCGTGCCGTCCTTAAACTGTCGTGACCAGAACTGGAGCAATGTGTAGGTCAGGTGGATTGACCAAGCTAAACTGCCATTCAGTGTCCAAAGACATGTCGGGTAGATGGATTGACCACAGTAGACGAGTAGGGTTATGGGGATAGGATGGAGGGTGGGCCTGGATAAGATGCTCTTTTGGAGAATTGGTGCAGATTCACAGAATCCCTACGGTGCAGAGAGGCCAACATCGTGGGCCGAAGGGCCTGTTCTGCGCTGTAATGTTCTATGTTCTATGTTGACCCATCAAGTCTGCACCGACCACAATCCCACCAAGGCCCTTTCCCATAACCCCATACATTTACCCTAGCTCGACCCCATGACACGAAGAGGCAATTTAGCATGGCCAATCCACCTAACCCGCACATCTTTGGACTGTGGGAGGAAACCGGAGGAAACCCACACAGGCACAAGGAGAATGTGCAAACTCCACACAGACAGTGACCCAAGGCTGGAATTGAAGCCGGGTCCCTGGCGCTGTGAGGCAGCAGTGCTAACCACTGTGGCATCTCAATGATCCCTTCTGTATTGTTGGGATTCTATGGCTGCAATACCACTTTTGTGGCCTAAGCAGAGCTTTACAAAGGTAAATTGTTCCTTCCCATTGTCTAGATATTAGCTACATTGGTTTGAAAGCATCTTTCGTGCAGTTCATTTGCAATGGAATTTGGGGAGTTCTCACTAGATTTAGACAGATCTTTGAAATGTAGAGTAAGGCTGCGTGTGCCATTGTACCTGTGGTTTGGAGGGTGGCTGTGTCGCTATACTTGGTGTCACAGCAGATTGCTTTGCACTACTGGCTGCTTTTACACTACCCCAAGAAGAGTCAGTGCTCCAGGGAGATGCTGGGCATGGGCAGCCTCCAAGCACCAGAGAGTGAAGGAATCAACCTGAAAGTTATCTGGCCTGGTCTACCACTTCTCAAGGCCAGTTAGACAACCACACTGGCTCTGCAATTTTAGCCAAAGAAACAGGAGGGGGAAGAAAATAAACTGAGCAAATTAACATTACAAACAAATAAAAAAAAGAGTGAAGTTTAACTTCTATTCTGAACACTAGTGCATAAGCCAAAGCAGCAGCAATGAACATCGTGTAAAGTAAAACTTATTTAATAGCCACAAGTTAGCTTACATTAACACTGCGAAAATACCCTAGTCGCCACATTCCGGTGCCTGTTTGGGCACACCGAGGGAGAATTTAACACGGCCAATGCACCCAACCAGCACATCTTTCAGACTATGGGAGGAAACCGGAGCACCCAGAGGAAACCCACGCAGACACGGGGAGAATGTACAGACTACGCACAAACATGATATTGGAATAGTGTAGATTAGATGGGCTTTAGATTGGTTTCACAGGTCGGCGCAACATCGAGGGTCAAAGGGGCTGTACTGCGCTGTAATGTTCTCTGTTCTTTTAAACAGTGTCCCAAGCCAGGAATCGAACCCAGGTCCCTGGCACTGTGAGGCAGCAGTGCTAACCACTGTGCCGCATAAAATCATAGTAATGGAACTGGTGACTGAGCGAATAATGCGAAATATGAACTTTTTCCGTTAATTCCACTGACGTTGCATCAATGCGGGTGCCAGTAGGAAACTGTGGTTTCAGGGATTTTGCAAAATTCTTTCCTGGAATATCGCTGGCGAGCCCACCATTTGTCATCCATCCCTCGCTGCCCCCGAGGTGGCGACGATTGGCTGTCTCCCAAACGAGAGAGAGAGAGAGAAAAGCCAGGCACGCACAGACTGAATGTGAACGACAGACACGCACTGTGGAATGTCTGGAGACGGGCTCCACTGCAGACAGCCCGGCTTGTTCAAACGTCCTAAAGCATGAAAACCAGTCCAGGATGAGCAAAACGTGCATCGCGGGGAACTGCCACCAAAATCCCACTGCAGTCAGAAGGGCTGCGAAAGAGATCACGTACAGTAGCACCTTTGGTTCGATGGTGCGGACCGTAATACGCGGGGTGGGTGGGTGGGTGGGTGGGGGGGGGACTTCCATTGTCATCTGGGTTTAATCTTTACCAAAGGGGATGCCACCGTCAAGGAAAAAAGCAGCTGCTGTCAACAGGGACCCTTTTCATGTGTAAGATTTACCCGTAATGTTAATGTTTTACTGTGTGTTGTCACCCAGTCCCATGGATTTCCTTTGTCAAGTTTAATTTCAATAGTGATTAGCGCGGGTTCCATGACATCATCTGGGAAAGTGTCTGCGAAGAGTTTCCAATGCCTGACAGTGTGTGGGAACTGCTCTCAAAAAACAGCAGCATTTGCATAATTTGCTCAGGGGGGTTTTTTTTTCCACCGCTCTTGTCATTACAACTGTGTGTTATTTCATTTATCTCCCTCATCCAAGCAAACGCGGCAACCCCGCTCGCTGGCGGCAATCAGTGGGAACAGAAGACATCGGCGCTTTCGAGACAAGATTCTCTTTTATAAAGAAAGGAAGAGGCAAAAAGGACCAAGGGAATAATAACTGGAAGCGCAATGTTTCTCCTCCCCCACCACCCCAGCCTTTTATAAATTAGCCAAATGCTATCTGTCCAAACGGACAACTCGGTCCTGGAATAACTTCAAGCGATCGTCTTAACTGAAAACCAAGCGAAAAATCAGGTTTTTAAAAATCAAACTAGGTTTTAAAATTTGCTGGTTTTAGAATCTTTTTAAAACATCGCGTTACTGCATTATGTTTCAAAAGCTGAAGCTCTTTTGTAATCCGTATTTAAATTCCCAAATTGTACTCATTTCAGATTGACATTTATCTGAGAACTATAGAGCTACCTGGACATTTAAAATTAGTAACTTGATCTCTCCCACTGCCAAAAGAAGAGATATTTTAATTGTACATTTGCAAATATCTTACCATAATAAGTGATCCGTGTGATTCTAACATTTTTAAATAAATATCTTAATTTTATTTATTTGTGTCATCAGTAGGCTTACATTAACACCGCAATGAAATTACTGCGAAAATCCCCTAGTGGCCACACTCCAGCACCTGTTCGGGTACACAGAAGGAGAATTTAGCACGGCCAATGCACCCTAACCAATAGATCTTTCATACCATGGGAGGAAACACACACCGACACAGGGAGAACATGCAAACTTTCCACAGAGGGTACACCCAAAGAGAATTTAGCATGGCCAATGCAGCTAACCAGCAGGTCTTTTGGACCGTGGAAGGAAGCACTCGGAGGAAACCCACGCAAACACGGGGAGAATGTGCAGACTCCACACAAACAGTGACCCAAGCCAGGAATTGAACCCTGGTCCCTGGCACTGTCAGGCAGCAGTGCTAACCACTGTGCCCACCAGCAAAGGGATGGAGTTAACTTATAAAATAGGTACAGAGAAACTATTTAATCTACTGGAGGAATCCAGAACAATCTTCAAATTGGCAATATTCACAAAGTGGTTTTTCCACACAAAGGGTAGGAGAAATCTGGAACATTGTCCCCCAAAAGGGTTTGAATGTTGGATGAATTATAAATTTCAGGATCAATGGATATTTGTTGGGTAAATGAATCAAGAGGTATGGAGCAAAGGAGAGTTCACATACAAATCCTATTCTGTTTCTCGCTTGCAGTACTGACTTGTGTTAAGAACATAAGAACATAAGAAATAGGAGCAGGAGTAGGCCATCTAGCCCTTCGAGCCTGCCCCACCATTCAATAAGATCATGGCTGATCTGAACTGGATCAGTTCCACTTTCCCGCTTTCTCCCCATAGTCCTTAATTCCCATCTATCAGAAACCTATCTACCCGTGACTTAAATATATTTAGCGAGGTAGCCTCCACCACTTCAACGGGCAGAGAATTCCAGAGATTCACCACCCTTTGAGTGAAGAAGTTCCTCCTCAACTCCGATCTAAACTGCCTCTCCCTTATCTTGAGGCTGTGCCCTCTAGTCCTGCTATCCTTTCTAAGCGGGAAGAATCTCTCTACCTCTACCCTATCCATCCCCTTCATTATCCTATACGTCTCTATGAGATCCCCCCTCATCCTTCTCAACTCCAACGAGTACAGACCCAGTCTATTTAGTCTCTCTTCATAGGCATGTCTTGTGTTCAAAGCACTCTCAACCTATCTTGGTAGATGCAACAAACAAGCCCTCCTTTCGTTTTCTGCCCATTTCAAAACCCAACATGGGTACATTGCCAGTTTTAACAATCAGGGAGTGAGAATACAGGTGGAAAAATAAGTCTGTGTTATACACCCTCCATTACACCGCAGCTTACCAATATCCAGAATCTGTGTCCTCACACTGCACTAACACACAGGTTATAATCTTGATATCCGAAAGCACATTGCAAAGGATTACGTAGCAGTATTCATACCACCGCATTGCCAAGTGGCTGAGCATGCCACGTTGTTGCAGGATGGCCCAGAAGCAAGATATGATGTGGCAGAGTTTAGTCTTTAGACATGAATGTTGAACACCTCGGCAGAGTGAAAAATCACAAACCGAAGCAAAGACTTCGTCAGCGATTCAGAGATATTCTGGCCTCGGGTCACTGTCTGTCGGGAGTCTGCATGTTCTCCTCGTGTCTGCTTGGATTTCTTCCAGGTGCTCTGGTTTCCTCCCACACTCCAAAGATGTGTGGGTTAGGTGGATTCACCATGCTAAATTCATAGAATCATAGAAACCCTACAGTGCAGAAAGAGGCCATTCGGCCCATCGAATCTGCATCGACCACAATCCCACCCAGGTCCTATCCCCATACCCCTACAGATTTACCCACTAATCCCTCTAACCTACACATCTCAGAACACGAAGGGGCAATTTTAGCATGACCAATCCACCGAAGCCGCACATCTTCGGACTGTGGGAGGAAACCGGAGCACCCGGACAAAACCCACGCAGACACGAGGAGAACGTGCAAACTCCACACCAACAGTGACCCGAGCTGGGGATCAAACCCCAGTCGCTGGAGTGCTAACCACTGTGCTACCATGCCGCCCCTTAAGGGGATTAGTAAGGTAAATACGTGGGATTATGGGAATAGGGCTTGTGTGTGATTGAGATTGGTGCTGACTCAATGGGCTGAATGGCCTCCTTCTACACTGTTGGGATTCTGTGACACTTGCAACATGGGAGGCCATTCAGTCTATTGTGCCCATGCTAGCTCATTGAAAATAAAGCTACATCTCCACCTTTTATCCCGAACCCTGTGAGTTCCTCATCCTCAAATGCCTGTCAAACTTGCGTCGCCTTTTCAGATAGAACATTCCGGATCCTGCCAAGAAAATTCTCAGCTCCCTGCTAGATCTTTTGCCAATTATTTTTAAATCCATTGGCAGGATTTTCCAGTCATTTCCGCCACCCCACCCCCTGCTGTGGAGGTGTCTCGCAATTGGCTGCTGGCTGGACGTTTACGTTGTGCATGGCTGGTCCTACTGATGTTGACAGCGTTGTGTGGGGCTCACGCAAATTTTATTAAAAATAACAAATCTATTAGTCATAAATAAGGCTGACATTAAACACTGCAAAGAGGTTACTGCGAAATTTCCCGAGTAAACCTCCTCTGCACCCTCGCTAAGATCTACACCTCTCTTGACGTTTGGTGTCCAAAATTACCCACAGTACTCCAGCTGGGGTTCAACAGGTGACTTAGAGAGCTTAAGAACATAAGAAATATGAGCAGGAGTAGGCCATCTAGCCCTTCGAGCCTGCCCCACCATTCAATAAGATCATGGCTGATCTGTCGCTGCTCAGTTCCACTTTCCCGCCCTCTCCCCATAACCCTTAATCCCCTCTCTTATCAAAAACCCATCAACCCGCGTCTTAAAAATATTTAGCGAGGCAGCCTCCACCACTTCAACGGGCAGAGAATTCCAGAGATTCACCACCCTTTGAGTGAAGAAGTTCCTCCTCAACTCCGTTCTAAACCGCACCCCCTTTTATCTTGAGGCTGTGCCCCCTAAGCACAGTGTCTGAGTTATTCTATTCCATCCCTCTGCTTAGAAGCCCAAGGAAGCCATTTTTGTTTTAAAACCACCAGATCAAAATGCCTTGCCAACTTTGATGATGTGTAGACGAACACCAAGTCCCAGTTACTGTCCACTTTTCTGCAGGAATCTACACTCGAACACTGTAACTGTAGTGGAGATCCCAGAGAAAGAACATCAGCTGCCATCGCTCTGGGTTTTCTGCTCAGATTATGGTAGACAGCTCCTGTGGAGATTACTAGTCGAAGGTATATGTTGGACTAATCCCCCCCCCACTTCATCTTCATCTGAGGCAGAACTGGCTGAGTGAAAGGAGGCTGAGAGGAGTGGCGAAAGTCTGCTTTTCAGGAGGCAAAAGGCTTAATGACAGAGTTTCCTCGGGATGTTGGCTCCCAGCTCCTCTGGACCTTGGGGCACAATTTCAAAAATTTTCAGCCAACTTGGAAGCAATCTGAATTGTGAGGAAGGAGCGTAATTCAGAACTCCAAAAAGGACAGACAGGTTGGTAGAACGGGAAGGCAAGTAGCAGATGAAGTTTAACACACAGAAGTGTGCAAGGGACTTATCTTGATAGGAAGAAGGCAGAGAAACAAGCAGCAAAAGGGCCAGGGGGGTATACATGCACAAATCATCGAAGGTAGCCGGGCAGGTTGAGAGAAAGCATGGGGCGTCCTGCGTTTAGAATACAAAATTGAACAAAACCCTGGTTTGACCTCACACCTTAGAAAGGATGTGAAGACATGAGTGAGGGTGCAAAAAGATTCCCCAGAAATGGTTCCCAAATTGGACTGGAGAAGCTGGGCCTGCTCCGCTTAGAAAAGAGGGCTGAGGAGAGATTTGATAGAGGCGCCCAAAATCACGGAGGCGGGGGAGGTGGAGATCGTCCGGACGGAGGAGAGAGGGAGAAACTGTTCCCATCGGTGGAAGGATGGAGAAGCAAAAGGCATAGATTCAAGGAGATTGGTTAAAAGAAGCAACAGCAACATGAGGAAAAAATGGAATGGAGAGTGTGTGGTGGAGTCAGGTTCAATAGAAACATTCGGAAGGGAATTGGATCACTATCTGATAACTAAATATTTGCAGGGGAGGCTCGGGGGAAGGGAGGGGCATGGCACTGGGAACATTGCTCCTACAGAGGGCCAGCATGCTCACAACCAACTGATGGCCAACTTCTGCTCTTCAAAGAAAGTCTAACACCCATTTTATGCCCGATAAAATGAATCGCCAAGAACCAAGCTCCACTCTGGTTTTGAATGAGCGCTTTGGTTCCACCAGATCCCAACAGCTAGGGGTTCAAGTCTGTCTGAACAGCTGAGTCAGTTCAGAGATGTTTGATTTATTATTGTCACATGTATTAGCATACAGTGCTAAGTATTGTTTCTTGCCCGCTATACAGGCAAAGCACACCGTTCATAGAGAAGGAAAGGAGAGGGTGCAGAATGTAGTGTTACATTCATAGCTAGGGCGTAGAGAATGGTCAACTTCGTATGAGGTAGGTCCATTGAAAAGTCTGACGGCAGCAGGGAAGAAGCTGTTCTCGAGTCGGTTCGCATTTCTCTAAACATTAGTGATAAACTCACCTCTTTGTTTCCTTTAGGGGCACTCAGTAACACAGTGGTTAGCACTGCCGTCTCACAGCACCAGGGACCAGGTCGATTCCCGGCTTGGGTCACTGTCTGTGTGGAGTTGGCACGTTCTCCCTGTATCTGTGTGGGATTCCTTCAGGTGCTCCAATTTCCTCCCACAGTCTGAGAGACGCACTGGTTAGGTGCACCAGTCATGCTAAATTCTCCCTCAGTGTACCCAAACAGGCGCCGGAGCGTGGCGGCTAGGGGATTTTCATAGTAACTTCACTGCGGTGTTAATGTAAGTCGATTTGGGACACTAATAAATAAACTTTAGATCATATTATTCTTCACTGCCTTGTATAGTGAACAGGAAGTCGATTTGCCCCAACCACACTGCAGCTCTCTGCCTACACAAACTATTGTGACTTGTTTGTAGCTCTCAACTTCTGACTTGTATAGTTTAAGAATGTTTACTTCATCTTTAAACATGCATTTTCTTGTCCCTGACATTGTTAATTATGCTCCAGAAAGAAGGTTTCTTCCATGCTGGCCTCAACATGACTGCAGCTTTCAGTTTGCATTTTCTGTCTACGGAAACATTCACCAGATTGAAAACCAATTGATGGCCTATATCTTTTTTTTAAAACGCTGGGGAACCCCAGGTAATAAAAAAAGGCCAAGGGATCAACCTCGTTCAGGTAAATCCCCTGTGATTCCAACCTTGTCACCACTATTCCGAGAAGCTTTTGGGTCGTGAGGAGATATTCCCAGCGTTCGCTGAAATATTCCTGTCACTAGGACATCATCCTGGTTTAGCAGATTGCCCTGCGTATACCAATTAATTGGAAACAACTATCTGAGGGCAGACAGTGAGTGTTGTGTTAGTGTCACTGGGCTGTAAGCCAGGCTGTACTCTGGGGGCTCTGCGTTCACATCCCACTGTGGCAACTGACGGGACTTAAAATTCTGTTAATTAATCTGGAATTGAAAGCTAGCCTCAGTAATTAGACTATCTCTGATTAGCATCCCATAGAAACTCAGCTAGTCCTTGAGGGAAGGAAGTCTGGTGTCCTTACCTGGTCTGGCCTACACGTGACTCCAAGCCCACAGCAATGTGTTTGACTCTGAACTGCCCCCCCAACCCCCCTGAACTGGCCGAGGAAGCCACTCAGTTCAAAGACAACAAGGGACGGGCAACCAACATTGACCCAGCCAGCAACACCCAAGTCCCACAAAACGCAAAACAAAAGTGATACAACGAAGAATACGTCTGTAAAATGTTTTGATCAACCTGTGAAATTAGTCAAGTAGCACAGGCTGTACTTTCCAGTCAGAACAATCATTTTCAAAACAAGCCAAATGTCATGTTACAACAGGGTTTAATTGTGTGTAGGTGGTGGACATCAACCAGGGATTCACTTGATTAGTTAGATGCAGACAGTTGCTCGGTTTCACAATTAAACCCTCTTATAAAATGACATCTACCAAAATGGATCCATCTCCCCAAACTTTTGGTCGTTTATTCTTTACTGGAAACCAGTTCAATAATGAGAAAAATATCATAGCATCACTGGACACGTCTGTTTACGAATTTTATAAAAATGACAATCAACAGAAGTTTCAAACCTGACCAGCTCTGCTGAGGGGTCGGGGGGGGCTGCGGTTTGAACCATAAACGTGATAGCAATTAAAGCACAGAGGTTTTAATTTTTCTCTTGCCACCTCCACTGCAGTATCACCTCTCATTCCATTCTCATATTATCCCTTTTCTAAAACATGTCCTTTGCCTCTTTAATGATGTTTCTGTTCCAGACTCAATGGATTTTCCGGGAAAGTATTCCACACGGTTACTGTTCTAGCGAGCTCCTTTTAAAGGGGCTAGGCTTTGGAAGGCGACATGATCCACCAAGTGGCCAAAGAGCGGGGGTCCTGGGGCTGAGTAAGGGGTTTCCTGGGCACAATGGATCGCGGAGCTGTACAAGTCGGTAGCACACTGTATATAGTTTGTACGATGCAAGAGCAGGATGAAGCCATTCAGCCCATCGAGTCTGCTCCGCCATTCGAACAAGGCTGATACACCCCTCATCCCCATTTTCCTGCTTTCTTATAACCCACTACTAATTAAAAATCTAACTCCTCCTTCACTGTCCCAGCACCCGCTGCATTTTGGGGGAGTGAATTCCACAGATTCACAACCCTTTGGGAGAAGCAGTTTCTTCTCAACTCTGTTTTAAATTTGCTGCCCCTTATCCAAAGACGAGGATGCCCTACTAGATGAAGCATCCGCTCCACATGTACTTTATCCATACCTTTTGTCATCTTGTATACCTCAATTTGATCTCTTCTCATTCTTTTAAATTCCAGAGAGTATAAGTCTAAACTGTTCAATCTCTCTCATACAACAAACCCCTCATCTCTGGAATCAATGTAGTGAACCTCCTCTGAGCTGCCTCCAATGCCACTACATCTTTACTCAAATAAGGGGACCAAAATTGTGCACAATACTCCAGGTGCAGCCTTACCAATGCTTTGTGTATTTGCAACAATACTTCCTTATCTTTATATTCTATTCCTTGAGCTATAAATGCCAACACTCCATTCGCTTTCTTTATTATCTGCTGTACCTGCATGCTAGTTTTCTGTGACTCATCAACAAGGACACCCAGATCCCTCTGCACCAGCGCCACCTCAAAGTCTCCCCTCATTTGGATTTCCTTCCCATTTTCGCGACCAAAATGCACGCTTATCCACGTTACAGTTATCCTGACAAACTGTTAATGGTTGTTCAAATCCAGTGGTCGCCCGTCACTCAGGTACTGTAGTTAGGGACCAGTGAATGACAAAGGAATTTGAATTCTTGTTTCATTCTGTGATCTCTTGTGACTGATTTCAATAACTGGACAATAGCAGGGCAGATTTTATGGGTTTTGGCAGAACGGATAGAGAGAGAGAGAGAGCATAACTCATCAAAATACAAGATGAGCCATGAAGAAATCCAAGGGGAATTCTGAAGAAACCGCTCTTCCCAAAAACAAAAGAGGTGGGAATGTGCAACCCTCCACCACAGAGAGAGACTGAAGCCAATAGTACAGCTGGATTAAGACGAGTATATGTGGGCGAAGAGAATACAATGATAGATTTAGATGAGGAAAGATGGCTCGAGTGGAGTTGAAACACCAACACGGACTGTTAGATCAAAACACCCTGTTTCTGCGACATACACCCAATGCAATTTCTATCTTCACATAAAACATCAAATAGGCAAATGCAGCAAAGGCAACTGGCTGGGTATTAGATCCCATGCAGAATCCGTTCAATTGCTAAGGAATAGAACTGAAGCCAATTTCAGAGATGTCTTTATATTTATTTACAGAGCTACACATTACAAATAAACACCCCCCAACCTAACAACTACAGTTTTAGTCTGTCTCTACCTATAATGGTGCAAGTGAATCCCTGGTTAATGCCTACCACCTCCATACAATTAAACCGTTACATTTATTGACTATACAACAAGGATCTATTTCCCCAAACTTTTACTGATTTATTCCTTACTGGAAGGCAGATCAATGATGGGAACGATATCAGAGTAACACCGGACACATCGATGAATGAATTGCATTAAATGTGATGCATTTAGCAAGGATAGCAATATTCCTTTTCTATTCCCTACTCCTGGTGAGCAGTACAGCTGAGGGTTAATACTACATCCGTGTTTCAATCATAAATTGCACTTCATCTTGGATTATGTTGCCTTGACTTGGCAGTAGACAGGCTCGTCTAGCTTTCCTTAAATCAATAGTTTCCTGTACTTAACCTGATAGCTTCCTGCACTTAACCTATCAGCACTAAACGTTTCAGACAAAGCACATGATGCAACAACGGCGAAAGAAAAAAGACAAATGGGCTGTCTATTCTCTTTGTGCTCCACTTTCCAACTCAAGTTAGCAAACAGAGTGGCACAGTGGGGCAGCGCTGCCTCACAGCACCAGGGACCCGGGTTCAATTCCCAGCCTGGGCCGCTATCTGTGCGGAGTCTGCACGTTCTCCTCGCGTCTGCGTGGATTTCCTCCGGGTGCTCCGGTTTCCTCCCGCAGTCTGAAAGACGTGCTGGTTAGGGCGCATTGGCCATGCTAAATTCTCCCTCAGTGTACCCGAACAGGCATCGGAGTGTCTCATGAACAAGGACACCCAGATCCCTCTGCGCTGCAGAGTAAATTCATTGCAGCATTCATGTTCGCCTACTTGTGACACAAAATAAAATAAACTTGAAACAAACATCGAAATCTGTACAAATAAACAGAAGGTTGAAGCATTCAGGATCAAATAGAGTTTACATGTATTTATTAGTGTTACAAGTAGGCTTATATTAACACTGCAGTAAAGTTACTGTGAAAATCCCCTAGTTGCCACACCCCAGCGCCTGTTCAAGTACACTGAGGGAGAATTTAGCATGGCCAATGCATCTAACCAGCACATATTTCAGACTGCAGGAGGAAACCGGAGCACCCGGAGGAAAGCTCGTCCCCTTGGCACAAAGGGGCAATTTAGCATGGCCAATCCACCTAACCCACACATGGAACATCCCAAAAAGTAACCTAAAAATAGAGAGCTGTTCTTTTCAGTGAAATGTTTCCCGCGAGAGGATTGGGTTGTGGGAATTAACACTGGATGAGGTACAAATTGGACAGACACGGGGAGAACGTGCACATTCCGTGACCCACGCCAGGAATCGAACCCAGATGCCCCGCACTGTGAGGCAGTAGTGCTAACCACTGTGCTACCGTGCCACCCTTGGAATGATGGCGACAATGAACATTGTGATGTCTTATTCTCTTGCCCTGTCTGACACGCATGCAGATCTTGAAGCGATTCCAGACAGAACTTGTCCTTCCACCAGCAAGTCCATACTACAGTTACTTAAATTAGCAGACAACCTAGTTGGAAAATTTCCAACCATACATTGACTTACAATTCCAAACATGTGCAGAATGATTGACAGTATTAAATTATAACAATTTTAAATTCTTCCGTGGGATAAGTCACTGCTGGCAAGGCCAATATTTGTTGTCGAGTTGCCCTCGAGAAGGTAGTGGTGAGCTGCTTTCTTGAATTGCTGCAGTCCGCGTGGTGTAGGTACACCCACTTTGCTGTTAGGGAGGGAGGACCAGGATTTTGATCCAGCGATAGTGAAGGAATATTTCCCAGTGAGGATGGCGAGTGGAGAGGCGGAGGCACGGACGGGCATCCACTGCCTTTTTCAAAATTCATTCATGGGACGTGGGCATCACTGTCTGGCCAGCATTTATTGCCCATCCCTAGCTGCCATCTTGAATCGCTGCAATCCATGTGCCGTGCGTTGACCCACAATGCCATTAGGAGGGGAATTCCAGGATTTTGACACAGTGACTGCGAAGGAACAGCGATATATTTCCACATCAGGATAGTGAGTGGCTTGGAGGGGAACTTGCAGGTGATGGTATTCCCATGTATCTGCTACCCTTGTCCTCTGAGATGGCAATGGTCATGGGTTTGGAAGGTGCTGTCTCAAGGTCTTTGGTGAATTGCTGCAGTGCATCCTGTCGGTAGTACACACTGCTGCTACTGAGCAATGGCGGAGGGGGTGAATGTTGGTACACATGGTGCCAATCAAGCGGGCTGCTTTGCCCCAGATGGTGTCAAGTTTCTTGAGTGTTGTTGGAGCTGCACCCATCCAGGCAAGTGGGGAGTATTCCATCACACTCTTGACTTATGCCTTGTAGATGGTGGATAGGCTTTGAGAAGTCAGGTGGTGAGTTACTGGACACAGTATTCCTGGCCTCTGACCCACTATTATGGCCACTGTGTTGACGTGCTAAGTCCAGTTGAGTAACCCAAGGATGTTTGGCAGTAGGGGATTCAGTGATGATTACATCATTGAATGTCAAGGGGTTGTGGTTAGAGCGTCTCTTATTGGTGATGGTCATTGCACTTATGTGACTTGCCACTTGTTAGCCCAAGCCTGGATATTGTCCCGATCTTGTTGCATTTGAACATGGACTGCGTCAGTATCTGAGGAGTCGTGACTGCTGCTGAATACTGTGCAATCATCAGCAAACATCCTCACTTCTGACCTTACGTCTTTTGTCCTTCCAGATGGTACAGGTTGTGTGTTTGGAAGGCGCTATCAAATGAGCTTTGGGGCAGCACGGTGGCACAGTGGTTAGCACTGCTGCCTCGCAGCACCAGAGACCTGGGTTCAATTCCAGCCTGGGGTCGATGTGAAGTCTGCACATTCTCCCCGTGTCTGCATGGGTTTCCTCCGCGTGCTCCCGTTTCCTCCCACATTCCAAGACTAGGTCCACAGCACGTTTGGTTGATTGGGCATGCTAAACTGACCCTAGTGTTAGGGGAAAAGCAGGGTCAATATGTGGGGCTGTGGGGATAGGGCCCGGGTGGGGATTGTGATCGGCGCAGACTCGATGGGCTGAATGGCCTCCTTCTGCACTGTAGAGATTCTACGGTTCAGTAATCAGTGGAGCAGCTCCCACAATTTTATCACCAAGCCCGGTGTTTGCGTGGAAGACTTTGCCACGGCAACAGGACGAGGCAAAACAAATGATAAATTTGAGCAGAATACTCGGGACTTATTTTGAGTCTTTAGAAGCCAGTGAAAGCGATTGGGAGAGGAATATATTTCATTTACAACCAAGTTATAGTGCAACTCGGATATAAATTCATCTTGATTTTACTAAGTTTTAGCCGTTTGATACAAGGAACTGCAAGGTGAAAACAAATGATTCTTCTTCAAAGCCAGGTCCAGTACACAGCACCAACGCCTCCCAGGAACAGGAATCAAACCTCATCCAATTTGACCCATACCTGGCATCCAGCCAACCAGCCCTTATCAAGGATTCAGGCTTGCTTCGACAACATGCACTTTTTCATCTATGCAGTAGCTTGGAATTGTGTAAAGTGGAGGCTCCAATTTTCTTTTCCATCTCACGGTTGACCAGCAATCTCCCACCCTTGCTGCCCACCATTGCCATATGTTGGAAGGACTTCCAAGTTGGTATTCAACCTGTTTGGCTGTGTTATGAACCTTGGCCACCAAGTCCCAGGGTGGAACTTGGACCCAGAGCTTCTGGCTCTGAGGCAGGGTGCTACCCACCGCACCAAAAGACATCCCAAAAAAGTAATCTCAAATTCGAGTGGGATTCTTTTCAGGGACTGGTTTCTCTCAAGAGGGTTGGGTTGTGGAGATTAACGCAGTGGGAGGTAGAAATCGGGTCACTCTTACACCAGTTTTTGATGCAACAAGGCCTTATTTCAGAGACCAAATACCCACGAGAGTCTGGAAATGTCCGAGTCACAAAACCATTTTCAGCCACTCACGCAATTGTTCCCGGGTGAAATGAGGGGCCTCACAGCCACTTGGGATGTCCTCACAAGCACAGAGCAGGGCAAGAGTCAGACCTGCTCCCATTTGGGATTCCTCCGTGGCGGAGAACATCAGCCACAAGTACATTTTTCAATAGCAGAGACCTCTCACTCAGCCTCTGCTGCTTTCAGCTTGAGTCCGTGGCCTCCACAATGCAATTTAGCATGGCCAATCTCTCGAAGCCGCACATTTTTGGAGCGTGGGAGGAAACCGGAGCACCCGGAGGAAACCCACGCAGACACGGGGAGCACGTGCAAACTCCACACAGTGACCCAAGCCAGGAATTGAACCCAGGTCCCTGGCGCTGTGAGGCAGCAGTGCGAACCACTGTACCACCCACGTCCAGATAGGACTTTGGGCCAAGGACTTTGCATCGGCTTTCCGACTTGGAGCGAGAGGGAATCTAGTCGAGATGAATTCTCAAATCTATTCACGGGCGGATACAAAGAGGAGCGGAGAATATCGGCGGCAGACAACCCGGTCTTGTTTGTAACTCTAACTGGATTTGCCACCAATTGTCATAGATCCAGGGTGTGCAGTCACCTGAGCCACAGGGTCCCCCAAGACAGCTCCTGAAGAGGGACAAATTCAACCCAGACTAATGGCCCAACCACAGATACATCGATGACACTGCCCAGCTACGGAGTTGAAGGAAAGACAATGCTGCCAACATCTTAAGTTCTCCCGCGATGTGGAATTGTGCGGAGGGTGTGGAGAGTCTGCAGAAGGATCTAGATAGGCTGGGCGAATGGGCCAGGAAATGGCAAATGGAATTTAATGTTGGCAAGTGTGAGGTGGTCCACTTTGGTAGGAAGAATGGTAGGAAGGACTATTACTTACGTGGCGAAAAACTGCAGCAGGCGACGGTGCAGAGGGACCTCGGGGTCCTTGTGCATGAGTCGCAAAAACCCAGCTTGCAGGTGCAGCAGGTGGTCAGGAAGGCGAATGGGATGCTGGCCTTCATAGCGAGGGGGATTGAATATAAAAGTAGGGAGGTCTTGCTGCAGCTGTATAGGGCATAGGTGAGGCCGCAGCTGGAGTAGTGTGTGCAGTTTTGGGCGCCGCACCTGCGCAAGGATATTTTGGCCCTGGAGGGAGTGCAGAGGAGGTTTACTAGGCTGATACCGGAGTTGAGGGGATTGAGCTATGAGGAGAGGCTGAATAAACTAGGCTTGTACTCGTTAGAGTTTAGAAGAATGAGGGGAGATCTCATTGAGACGTATAAGATGATGAATGGGATGGATAGGATAGAGGTGGAGAGACTCTTCCCGCTCAAAAAAGACAGTAGGACTAGAGGGCACAGCCTCAAGATAAAGGGGGGGGCGGTTTAGATCAGAGTTGAGGAGGAACTTCTTCACTCAAAGGGTGGTGAATCTCTGGAATTCTCTGCCCGTTGAAGTGGTGGAGGCTGCCTCGCTAAATATATTTAAGTCACGGGTGGATAGGTTTCTGATAGACAAGGGAATTCAGGGGAGAAAGCGGGAAAGTGGAACTGATCCACTTCAGATCAGCCATGATCTTATTGAATGGCGGGGCAGGCTCAAAGGGCGAGATGACCGACTCCTGCTCCTATTTCTTATGTTCTTATTCCAAGTTCAACAGGGAACGTCGCCCTGACACCTGAGGCGGCCTGGCCACACAATGTCCGGAGGCGTTACGGGGAAGGGTGACTCGGAGTTACGTATGTGCCATTCCCAGCAACGCAGAACGAAGAGGCATCACCTTACCAAGGTCAGCCCGTCACCACTGCTGCTTCACTCTGTGCCAATCACTGACAGCTAGATTATCGAAAGGACGTCAGGGAAACATCATTCGATGAAGGAACGGTTGTGTGGCAAAGTAAAAACGGTGGATCCAGAGTAAAAATGTGATCACTGCGCCCTTGCGTCATTGATGAACTAATCTCGTGGGGACAATGGGCGGAATTGTCCGCCGTGCTGTCTGAAATTCCTGCCCGACGGTCAATGGAGTTCCACGTTCCCCGCAAACTCGCCCGCTAAAATTCCAGTGGCGGGCGGGATGGGAGAATTCCACCCAACGTGTCTCTCTTCCCTGCTGTCTCTCTGTCTCCTGGTCATATTGTTAAACTCCTCCAGCCAAACCACAGTGACTCACGTCAGCGCGTTCTGCAACTGTTGCCTTGGCACCTTTGGATTTGGAAGACTTCTGCTCCACTCCCTCGAACAAGAATTCAATGCCTTCATCCACAAGGCTGCTTGTCTATTTCTCTCATTATGTTGTTCTTTGGCTAACGAAAGCAGGAGGTGATCCCAGTAAAACTGTTCCAGCGGTTAGAGAGAGGAAATAAAAAAACTGCTACTCAACAATTCCAGAGCCAAAGCAGCAACGATCACTCCCTGAAATCAGCGGATTCTTTCCCTCCTTTCCCAGCCTGTTCCGGCAATGCCATGCTCTGGAGTTATTCCACCACTCAGGCCTGGAGCGTGGCCAACACATTTCACTGCTCATTGATACATGCAGTTCCAACACACCACTGCTGTAGCTCCAAACCTTCCACCTCAAAACTAAAGGCAGAGAGTTATTACCCATCAGGACTTGACGCGTCAAAGCAAATTCCTTTCGAAAGCTTATCGCAGAAGCAGAAATTATTAGAATCAGCTTTACTTTGCTCATTGGATGGTCAATAATAGATGGGTGGCACAGTGGTCAGCACTGCTGTCTCAGCGCTCGGGTTCAATTCCCGCTTGGGTCACTGTGTGGAGTTGGCATGTTCTTCCCATGTCTGCCTGGGTTTCCTCCCCACGCCATAACCATGTGCAGCTTAGGTTGATTGGCCATGCTAAATTACCCCGGATGCAGAGGTTAGAGGGATTAGTGGGGCAAATATGTGGGTGGGATCACTGCCAGTGCAGGCTCGATGGGCTGAATGGCCTCCATCTGCACTGCAGGGATTCTATGATTCCAACCACAAACGTACGAGAGAATGGTATTAAGTGGGAGAGCAGAGAGTTAGACAGAGGATGGCCATATGCATGAGGATAGATTTCTTTTATTCACTCACAGGGTATGGGCATTGCTGGCTAAGCAGCATTTAGTGCCCATCTCCAGTTGCCCTTGGAGGCAAGTCAGTCGAGAGTCAACCACATTGCTGTGGCTCTGGAACCACGTGTTGGCCAGACTCCCTTCCCTAAAGGACATTAGCGAACCACACGCATTTTTCCGACAATCAGCAACGGCTTCATGGTCATCAGTAGATTCTCCACTCCAGATTTTTTTTCTACTGAATCCAAATTCCACCACCTGCTGTGGCGGGATTCGAACCCCAGGTACCAGAGCATGAGCGGAGTTTCAGGATTAATAGTCTAATGATAATACCACTCGGCCATCGCCTCCCTTGAAAGCGAACAATGCCAAACGAGCAAGAATCAAAAGACAGGTAGACGGCCAGGAAATAATCAGGGGAACACTAATTCGAAGTTCGCAGGTATCTTTTAGAAATGTATAAATTGGATAGCTCACATCAATGCTGTCAGGCAAATACCTTCTCCCTGCTGACAAACCCACACAGAGTTAGAGGGCAACGAGCCCAGTCCCACATCACAAACCTTCAGCTTCCGCTCTCCCCCCCCCCAAACAGCTCCAGAGGAGTGTGAAACCACAGGACCCTCTTCCAAATTCCAATCCCTCGCACTCCTGCTAACCCCTGCGTGGGCAAACTCCAGAATTCTGACCCCGATGCGTCACATCCCAAAACCATCTCCTCAAGCCACTGAAGCCAAACATTAACATCTGCTGCGAAACAGTCCTGACTCTCAGCTTCAGGCAGACACCATCTTGCTGTGCGCATCAGATTCTAAAATGATAAGTGATAGATTTGGGCGGCACAGCGGTTAGCACTGCTGCTTCACAGCTCCAGGGTCCTGGGTTCGATTCCCAGCTCGGGTCACTGTCTGTGTGGAGTTTGCACATTCCCCTCGTGTCTGCGTGGGTTTCCTCCAGGTGCTCCGGTTTCCTCCCACAGTCCAAAGACGTGCGTTCAGGTTGATTGGCCATGCTAAGAAATAGCCCCTTAGTGTCCAGTTTAGAGGGATTAGTAGGTATGATATGGGGGTGGGATTGTGTTCGGTGCAGACTCGATGGGCCGAAGGGCCTCTTTCTGCACTGTAGGGTTCTATATATTGTGTATATTATTTCACACAAAGTGGGCGGTTAGCACTGCTGCCTCACAGCGCCAGGGGACATGGGTTTGATTCATTTACATTAGGAGCATAAGAAATAGGAGGAATGGGCCATTTGGTGCAGTGAGACTGCTCTGCAAGTCAATATGATCAGGTCTGATCCTGGGCTTCAACTCCATTTGCCCATCCACTATCCATATCTCCGAGAGATCCAAAATCTGTCTCTGTCTCAGTCTTAAACACTCAATGGAGCCTCCACATCAGGTACAGAACTCCAAAAGATTCATGACCTTTTCGTGAAGAAAAATCTCCTCACAATTCTAAACGATTGGACATTTATCCAGAGACGCTACCCCCACGTTCTTGATTTCGCAACCAGCACAGTCTCTCAGCATCTACCCTGCCAATCCCCTTCAGAATCTTGTACTGTTTGACATTACCTCACGGTCTTTTAAAATCCAGGGAGCGTAGGCCCAATTTTATCAGCCTCTCATTGTGGGACAACCCCTTCTCCCTCTTATTCAAAGTAAAAGTTTATTTATTAGCCACAAGACTTGACATTAACACTGCAATTAAGTTACTGCGAACTTCCCTTGGTGGCTTCATTCCGGTGTCCGTTCGGGTCAATGCACCGAACCAGCACATCTTTCAGATTGTGGGGGGAATCCAGAGCACCCGGAGGAAACCCACACAGACACAGGGAGAATGAGCAAACTCTGCACAGACAGTGACCCGAGCCGGGATTCGAACCCAGGTCCCTGGTGTTGTGAGGCTGCAGTGCCATCATGTTTAACATTACATGTTAAAAGTCACAGAAAACACATCACACCAACACCAATTCAGAAAATGATAATCAAACCCACACCAATCTACTATGCACTTGGAAGAAAAATGACTATTTCTCTAAGTTAAAAAGTTAATCCATAACATTTCTCCAGCACTAACTTTCACAATTGAACAACACGAAGTTTCACATATATCCTCAAACCCTGCCAAATCTATTCCGTTCTTCTAATTTTACAACCAAAGTGAATAATTTCACACCTCCACATTACATTTCCACTTCCACCTTGTTGCCATTCACTTAATCTGTCCAGATCTCTTTGTATCCTCCTCACAGCCTCTTCCCGCCCACCCCTGCACACACACAAAAAAAAATTACTGGACAGTGCAGGACAACTCGAGAATTTG
Source organism: Carcharhinus amblyrhynchos (assembly GCF_965287045.1). Classification (NCBI taxonomy): domain Eukaryota; kingdom Metazoa; phylum Chordata; class Chondrichthyes; order Carcharhiniformes; family Carcharhinidae; genus Carcharhinus; species Carcharhinus amblyrhynchos. The sequence continues at coordinate 5,725,488 of NC_137341.1, read as the reverse complement.
GTCCCCAAAGTGTCATGCAATAGAGAATCGGACTTATTCCGTCACTGCAAAAAGTGGGTCAGATCTGACAGTCAACATAACAGCCCTAGTGTGAACAAAAACCGTAAAAGAGATCGGTTAATACTGCATAAATGGTACTCTGAAGTGCGCAAACTTCCTGTACGCATCGCGTTTAGCTACAAAACAGTGATTGTTTGGAAGGACTGCTGCGAGGATTGTTGGAACATGATGTGGTAACTGGATATAACCTTCTCTTCGCCTGAGGAGATTCATGATTGGTTGTTGAGTGTATAAAAGGTAGCAACAGGACTCTCCTTTGACAATCAGCATGTCACATTCTGTCAACTCTATTCATATATGATTTGTTTTTTTTATTCATTATTAGGTGTAACACTGCATTTACACTGTGAAAATATCCTAGTCGCCACAGTCCAACACCTGTTCGGGTACACTGAGGGAGAATTTAGCATGGCCAATATACCTAAGCAGCATATCTTTCGGACCGTGGGAGGAAACCGGAGCACCCGGAGGAAACCCACGCAGACACGGGGAGTACTTGCAAACTCCAGACAGACAGTGACCCAAGCCAGGAATCGAACCCGGGTCCCTGGCTCTGCGAAGCAGCAGTGCTAACCACTGTGCCATGTGCCGTTTGCCTTGAAATACAAAGAGTCAAAATAATTTATTTCTGGGCACTTTGTCGTAAAGGAAAAATTCAGCAGTTGCGCTCTCTCGGAGGTGAGCTATAAAAGGGCCAAAGGTCAGAGGTAGAATAACAAGGTGACCTTTGTCCTCTGACCCCTTCCCTTCCTGAGCTGGGGGCTGAGTAACAGAGAATTTATCCCCCATCTTCAGAATGAAAAGGGCCAGCATTACAAGCCTGTAACTAACTGTTAGAGAGATTAAGCAACCATCAAAATTGAATGCAAGTTCATTAAAACATTGTTAAACAGTACCTTAGCTTTTCCTGACCTGGGAGAAGTTCCACCTCATTTGACATTGATCCTTTCATCTGTGTCTTTCTCAGCTGAAAGCATAAATTGACCATTTAGATTTGCAAGTAACAAACAGGCCAAGTCCTGAATTATAATGTTTTAAAGCTTTAAAGTTTATTTATGAGTCATTAACACTGCAATGAAGTTACTGTGAAAAGCCCCGAGTCGCCACACTCCTGTTTGGGTACACTGAGGGAGAATTTAGCACGGCCCAATGCATCCGATCAGCACATCTTTAAAACTGTGGGTTTCCGCCACGTGTTCTGATTTCCTCCCAAAGTTGTGCTGGTGCATTGGCCCTGAGTGTCAAGTTTAAAGTTTTTAAGTCTTTTTTTTTTAAAAGGTTTATTTATTCAAAGAACAAAACAGCATGGGAAACAGGCCCGTCGGCCCAATGAGCCCACACCGCCATTTCAACATTGCGAGTCCCCTCTCCACCCACGACCCTTGTCTATGCTTGTGACACTCATGTCACAAGTAGGCTTACATGAACACTGTAATGAGGTTACTGTGAAAATCCCCTACTTGCCACGTTCCGGCGCCTGTTCGGGTACACTGAGGGAGAATTTAGCATGACCCAACGCACCCTAACCAGCATGACTGTGGGAGGAAACCAGAGCACCTGGAGGAAACCCACACAGACATGGGGAGAACGTGCAGACTGTGCACAGTCACCTGAGCTGGATGGCATTGTGTGGTAACCCACTGTGCCACCCCAGGGGACTAGCTAGGGTAAATACATGGATTATGGGAATAGGGACTGGGTGCGTTTGTGGTCAGTGCAGACTCGATGAGCTGAATGGTCTCCTTCTACACTGTAGGGATTCTATGACACCAGGGCAGCTGGACGAAACCCACGCAGACATGGGGAGAACGTGCAGACTCCAAACAGACAGTGACCCAAGTCGGGAATCGAACCTGGGTTCCCTGGTGCTGTGAGGCACCGGTGCTAACCACCTATTTAATAGTCAACTCTGCACATTTGAGAAGTAAAATACAAATTTAATTCCGTCACTTTTAGTTCTTCAATTGGGTTTGTTGGTGAGGAAGAGGGAGTTTTCTTTTTCCACATTTTGGCAAACCCTTATTGGACACAATTCCACAGGCCACTAATCTAATGTTCCCATGTCCCATTGGTCTCCTGCAGCTTTGATAGCACGCAACCAGGTCCAATTCAGACCTTGATCACCGGAGCAAACTTTTGTCTATTCATCTCCTCCGTGACACATGTTCTGAGGCCAATGGCTGTGCCTGAACCATCAACAGAACAGATATCAAAAATCAAAGAACGGTTAACTCATTCAGCCAAACTGAAAGCCGCTGGATGAGCCTCGGAGCAAGATGGACGTGGGAAGGATTCAGTCATGAGGTATCTAATTCATTTCAGGGATCATTTTAAGCTGACTCGCCCAATGGAAAAAGAACCTGAGTGGAACAGCCACCTGATTTTAAATCTCCATTGACTCAATAAGCAGTGTGCCCTCACTCTCACTCCTGTCTGGAGTATGCACATTCTCCCCATGTCTGCATGGGTTTCCTCCGGTTTCCTCCCACAGTCCGAAGCTGTGCGGGCTAGGTTGATTGGCCATTCTAAATTGCCCTTAGTGTCCCGGGATGCATAGGTTAGAGGGATTGGTGCGTAAATATGTGGGGATAAGGCCTGGGTGGGATTGTGTTCGGTGCAGACATGATAGGCCAAATGGCCTCTTTCTGCACTGTAAGGTTCTATCATTTCTGTGCCACGAGCAAAAATCCACCACCATCACTATATTCAGCTTTCTTTCAGTGCAGTGGTTAATTTTTTAAAGCTTGTTTCTAAGTGTCACACGTAGGCTTATATTAATTTACTGTGAAAATCCCTTAGTCGCCACACTCTGGCATCTGGGCACACCGAGGGAGAATTTGGCTCGGCCAATCCAACCAACCAGCACGTCTTTCAGACTGTGGGAGGAAACCGGAGCACCCGAAGGAAACCCATGCAGACGCTGGGAGAACATGCAGACGCTGCACAGTCAGCGACCCCAGCTGGGAATCGAACCTGGGTCCCTGACGCTGTAAGGCAGCAGTGCTAACCACTGTGCCACCACACCCCTTACACTCTGCCCAGCACTACCGCTGCCAAGAGATACTAACTGCCAAAGCTATTTCAACATCAAACAAAGTAACTGGTGATAACTATGGATTCCACTAAAATGTGTTTCAGCTTTCATGTTACATGTGTTTTACATGGCATGGTGTTGTTTTGCACCCAGATGTGTTACCAAGTTACCATGGAATCATGTCCAATAATGCTTTTCAGAAACTCGAGTCGAAATATTGCTGAAAAAGAAAACTTCTAATCCTGGCTTTTACTCTGTCTCTGAGAAAGGCCAAACCTCATATCCTCAAATCCCAGGAGTGTGTTTAACTCCTGAAGACCAAAAACCTAAAACAACCTCTTCTTCCCCATACTCATATTGACCATTTCTCTCTCCACAGATACTACTAGGTAGGACAATTTGCTACAGGGCAGCACAGTGGTTAGCACTGCCGCCTTTGTCCCAGGGACCCGGCTTCGATTCCCAGCTCGGGTATCTGCCTGCGTGGAGTTTGCACATTCTCCACGTGTCTGTGTGGGTTCCCTCCACGTGCTCTGGTTTCCTCTCTCGGTCCGAAAGATGTGCGAGTGAGGTGGATTGGCCATGCTAAATTGTCCATCTGTGTCAGGGAGATTAGCAGGGTAAATATATGGGATTACAAGGATAGGACTTGTATCTTTCCCACAAAGCTCAGGCCTGGGCGGGATCATTGTCAATGCAGGCTCGAGTAGTTGAATAATTTTCTCCCGCAGTCCAAAAGCCGTGCTGGTTAGGTGCATTGGCCATACTAAATTCTCTCAGTGTACCCGAACATGTGCTGGAGTGTGGTGACGAGGGGATTTTCACAGTCACTTCACTGTAGTGTTAATCTAAGCCTACTTGCGACACTAATAAATAAAATTTTAAACACTTAATTCAGATTTTCAGCATTGCTTTTATTCAAAGGTTATATTCATCATTTTTCTGGCATTGTTACTGGAATCAAAATCCCAATAAAACTAAAGCTGTTTTGTAACAGCTTTAAGTATCTTTCTTCAGGTTGGCAGGACGGAGAGGGGGGAGAGAAGATATTGTGCAATCCAATACTGAAACAGATAACAAAAGGTGACCTGGGGATTAAAAGGGAGCTGGGATCTGATAAGTAGCACAGAAGCAGAAACAATTTATAACAAAAGAGATGGGAGTAAGTCAAACTCCAGCAGATGCAAGTGCTTTACAAAATGTTGCATACTACTTACACATGACCGTTTGCACATTGCTATTGAAGTATAAGGAGAGGGAACTGATGTTTTATTCAGCAGGTTGTACTGATTATTGACGAGTAATTGCATTTATCATCCCATCATCAGAGATAAGAATATAACTTATTCAATCACAATTTATGTGCTGAATTAAATTCAGTTATTGCCACACATATTGGGATACAGGGAAAAGTATTCTTTCTTGCGAGCTACACCAACAAAAGATACCATTCATAGGGTATATCGGGGAATGTTTAGCACTGCTGCCTCACAGCACCAGGGTCCCGGGTTCAATTCCTGGCTTGGGTCATTGTCTGTGTGGAATTTGTACAATCTCCCCATGTCTCCGTCGGTTTTCTCCTCCAGTCCAAAGATGTGCTGGTTAGGTGTACTGGCCGTGTTAAATTGCCCCTTAGTATCAGGGGGACTAGTTAGAGTAAATACATGGTGTTGTGGGGATACGGCCTGGGTGGGATTGCAGTCGGTGCAGACTTGATGGGCCAAATGGCCTCTTTCAGCACTGTAGGGTTCTATGAGAAGGAAAGAATAGGGTGCAAAATATCGTGTTGCAGTTTTAAAGTTCATTTATTAGTGTCACAAGTAGGCTTACATTAACATTGCAACAAAGTTACTTGGAAAATCCTCGAGTTGTCAGACTCCAGTGCCTGTTCGGGTCCACTGAGGGAGAACTGAGCATGATCAATGCATCTAACCAGCACATCTTTCAGACCCAGAGGAAACCCACGCAGACACGGGGATAATGTGCAAACTCCACACAGACAGTGACCCAAGCCAGGAATCGACCCCAAGTCCCTGGCACTGTGAGACAGCAGCGCTAACCACTGTGCCACCGTTACAGATAGGGTGAAGAGAAAAATTAGCTTAACATGTGATAGCACCAGTCAAAGGTCTGATGGCAACAGGTAACCAGCTGTTCTTGACTCAGTACCGCGAATAAAAATGGCTGGCAACGGTTTCCAAAATGTAATTCAGACATTAAGTTAAAAACGTGCAACAGTCCAAGAATGTCTAACGTACAATCAGGATTAATTGAGAAACGATTGTTTCAGAGTCACTAAAAAAATCCTTTGTGTTCCCAATTGCATTATTCAACAGTGCTGAGAAATTCTGGACAGCTGGACAGGCTGCCTTCTGTGTGTTAGCTGTTTTCGGCCAAAGTCGAGTCTCAGAGGAGACTGACAACTGCCACTTGGAAGCCCTGGTGACCTCTCCGCTCTGGGTGACTGAGCTCAAAAGCTCATTCAGAAAGGAGGTACATTGACAAACACAGACTGGGCTAAGGATCTGGTGAGCGAGGTTCCCCCTACTCCAATAGCAAAAAGAAAACAAAAATCACTCTGAACAGGACCTTCAGATAGTTGCAAGGGGAAGGAGCTTTGTTGGGTTTGAGCAGGGTTGGCCGCAAGCATCAAGTAATGAGGCTACACGTCATGAAGCCAGGGGGATCATGAGGGAGATTAAGTTGGATTAAGGTTTGCATTCCTCTGCAATAGCGTACAATTACAGAAAATCCACTTTAAACTGTTTCCTTTCATCCTATTGTCAGTCATCAACCAGTGCCAAAAGGATTTCTCTGGGCTAGTACCAATGACAAGGGGGCACACGTTCGAGGCCAGGCTAAATTGCCCCTTAGTGTCCGGGGGAACGAGCTAGGGTAAATACATGGGGTCATGAAGATAGGGCCTGGGTGGGATTGCGGTCAGTGCAGACTCGATGGGCCAAATGGCCTCCTTCTGCGTTGTAGGATTCTATGAGAAGGAAAGGATAAGATGCAGAATATAGTGTTGCACTTTTAAAGTTTATTTATTATTGAAATAATAAGGTTCAGTAGGGAGGTGCGGACGAAGTTTTTTTTTTAAAACACAGGTGGTGGAAATGTTATAAGGCATCGAATGAAGGGTAAATTTAAATTGTTTGATAAAAGACTTGAATTTTAGATTTTACACAGAAGGTGGTGGGGGCCAAGGACGCACTGCCAAGTGAGGTGTTTGAGGCAGATATACTTGCGACACTTAAGACTTAAGTGGATAGACACACAAACAGATGGGGAATAGAGGGATACAGGCCTAAATAGGACAACTTGATCAATGCAGGCTTGAAAGGCCTGTTTCTGTACTATACTGTTCTTTGTTCACTATGACGGACTGATTGCAACAAACCTGTGATATATTTTGGGGCCAACAAAGATAGTAAAATAACAAATAACTCAGATTATAGTGAAGTCTGCAAATTCTGATATTGACGCATGCAAGAATCCTCTTGAAACATTCTTTCTTAAACACTTTCTTTTATATGTTTCTGGGATGACAGCATCACTGACATTTATTGCCCATCCCTAATTGAGGAGGCAATTAAGAGTCAACCACGTTGCTGTGACTCTGGAGTCACATGTAGGCCAGACCAGGTAAGGACAACAGATTTCCTTCCCAAAAGGATATGAGTGAACCAGATGGGTTTTTAAATGACAATCGACAATGATTCCATCACCAGAATTTTAATTCCAGATTTTTATTGAGTTCAAATTTGACCATCTGCCATGGTGGGGTTTGAACCCAGATCCCCAGAGCATCATCCTGGGTCTCTGGGTTACTAGTCCAGTTAGATGTCTCACAACACCAGGTTAAATTCCAGCAGGCTTATTTGATAGTCAACATCACAAGCTTTCGGAGCACATTTCCTTTGTCACCTGATGAAAGAACAGTGTTCCGAAAGCTTGTGGCGTTTACTATCAAATAAACCTGTTGGAATTTAACCTGGTGTTGTGAGACTTTTTACTGTGTTTACCCCAGTCCAACGCCAGCATCTCCACATCATTACTAGTCCGGTGGCAATAATACTATGCCATCACCCACACCCACTGAGGAATCTCATGGACATCAGTGGTCCTTCATGCTTCCACAGGACACTGTATGAGAGCTCCAGAATAATTCAAGAAGTGGCAAGCTGAATACCTAGGACAGGTTGTACAGGATCACAGATAGTCACAGCGGACCCGATATTTAAAAAAACTGTAACACAAGTATTGGTTTTGCAAGGTTCGATCCCAGAGCTCCTCTGAACCCCAAAAAGGAAAACTTCTGCAGAGAACTCAAAAGTATGTCTCACAGGAGACCCAGAGGGGTCAGTCAACCCATCATGTCTGAAATCTTCAAACAGCAACCCAATCACTTTGAGGGTCATATTATGCTGGAGGTGGTGGAAATGTTATAAGGCATCGAATGAAGGGTAAATTTAAATTCTTTGATAAAACACTTTCATTTTAGATTGACGAAAATAAGTAGACTATGTCCAGGTAATGAAAAAAATGTCTTATATATAGTGAGAATTCACAATGTGCCTGGAACAATATATGCAAAGGTATTATAAATTATATAACCACAAATTAACTGAGTATTATAAGCTTAAACTGTATTTTTAATCTGTATTGTGTGCCTTGGCCAACTGTGATCTGAATGCTCAGCATGATGGGAAACACATCAGTTGACAGACCAAATACTTGTAACAGAGCATAGAAAGGCAGTTCTTCTTATCAGCTTGGGATACACAGAAGCAATCAGAGGTCTGGAACATATGGGAGTGCATTTGCTCCTGGGTAGCGGGGTTGGGATGTGGAGATGCCGGCATTGGACTGGGGTAAACACAGTAAGAAGTCTGACAACACCAGGTCTAAGTCCAACCGATTTATTTGATAGTAAACTCACAAGCTTTTGAGGTTTGCCTCTTCGTCAGATGAATGGAGGAGAACTTCAACCTGGTGTTATCAGACTTCTTACTAGCGAGGTTGGTACAGTCTTTCAGGCTGATAAAAGGGAGACTGAATTCAGGCAGAGAACTGGCTGTTCTCGCCAGTTAAAGTTTGCCGATGTTAGCAGTAGCCCTGGATATACTGGATTGACGTGGGTTCGGTTTATTCGCGAACGGGGAAGAAACCTTTGGATGCAATGAGCTATTGAGGTCCTAATCCTGTTGACAGGTGGAACGCTATTGGCTAAGCGTGTAATACTGCAATCGATCCCTCCAGTTTGGCTGACAAGCTGGGTGGAAAATAGAAGCGTGCAGAAGGGTATATCAATTCTACGTTTGTAATGTTATGTCAGATATGGCAGGTCGTGCCTTACGAGCCTAGTTGAGTTCTTCGATAATGTGACTGAACACATTGACGAAGGAAGTGCAGTGGACGTGGTGTACACGGACTTCAGCAAGGCGTTTGATAAGGTCCCCCATGCAAGACTTCTTGAGAAGGTGAGAGGGCATGGGATCCAAGGGGCTTTGGCCTTGTGGATCCAGAACTGGCTTGCCTGCAGAAGGCAGAGAGTGGTTGTGGATGGGTCGTTTTCTGCATGGAGGTCAGTCACCAGTGGAGTGCCCCAGGGATCTGTTCTGGGACCCTTGCTGTTTGTCATTTTCATAAATGACCTGGATGAGGAAGTGGAGCGATGGGTTAGTAAGTTCGCCGATGACACGAAGGTCGGTGGTGTTGTGGATGGTCTGGAAGGATGTCAGAAGTTGCAGCAGGACATAAACAGGATGCAGGACTGGGTGGAGAAGTGGCAGATGGACTTCAACGCGGATAAATGCATAGTCGTCCATTTTGGCAGGACCAACGGGATGAACGAGTACACTATCAAGGGCAGGAGTCTTAATAGTGTTGAAGAGCAGAAGGTTCTTGGGGTCCGGGTCCACAGGACTCTTAAATCGGCCTCGCAGGTGGAGGATGTGGTCAAGAAGGCGTATGGTGTACTGACCTTCATTAATCGAGGGATTGAGTTTTGGAGTTGGGAGGTAATGCTGCAACTTTATAAGACCCTTGTCAGGCCTCACTTGGAGTACTGTGCGCAGTTCTGGTCACCTCACTATAGGAAGGACGTAGAAGCTATTGAAAGGGTACAGAGGAGATTTACAAGGATGTTGCCTGGATTGGGAGGCATGCCTTACGAAGATAGGTTGAGGGAGCTGGGACTCTTTTCCCTGGAGAGACGAAGGTTGAGAGGTGACCTGACAGAGGTTTATAAAATGTTGAGAGGAATAGATAGGGTGGATTCTCAGAGGCTATTTCCCAGGGCTGAAATGGTCGCTATGAGAGGACACAGATTTAAGGTGCGGGGAGGCAAGTACAGAAATGATATTAAGGGTAAGTTTTTCACTCAGAGGGTGGTGAGTGAATGGAATCGGCTGCCGTCAATGGTCGTGGAGGCGAACTCGCTGGGGTCTTTTAAAAGACTTCTGGATGAGTAGATGGGATTTAGTGGGATTGGGGGTTATAGATAGGTCTATGGATTGGTAGGTGTTGATGTGATTGGCGCAACTCATGGGCCGAAGGGCCTGTTTGTGCTGTAGTGTTCTATGTTCTATGATATTTGGTGCTCGTTTGCTACTCTCTCTCCTGATGCATGCATCAGCAAACAAAAATCTTTCATTCTTTAACTACATGCTGTCTTTCATCGTCTATGTATTGGCTGTGTGAGATTGGCTGAGTACAAGACACCCCAGTGGGATACCTCAGAGGATTCCTCTTACTGCAATGAGTGCTGGCTAACCAAGTAAAGCGCTCGCCCCTTTCAATGAATATAACTAACACACACACACACACACACACACACACACACACACACACACACACACACACACACACACACACACACACACACACTGTCCCAGAGCTCTGTGGATTTCTCATTTCCTGCGATGCATTCCAAGCGATGGAAAAGTGATTGATGAGACAATAAATGAAACAAATTATTGTGGTAACAAACCAACTGCAGGTCAGGCAACCGCGAAAACCCCATTCTGGTTGGACGACCAGGTTAAGTTACGCCAATCAGCTGTGTTTTATGGAATCGTGAGCAAACTTGGATACAAGCTAACTCACGGTCAACCGTCAAAGACCAAAACACAATGACACCACTTGCAGAATATAGTCTGCCTGCATTGAAAAGTGTTTGAAGGCAACATTATAAACAGTACAAACAGTAAGGAAACCTACCGTTAAGACATGGCGACACTTGTCCACAACATCGATATTCACTAAACATTCTATCGCCACGCCGCTGCTCTCGTGTGAACTGCCCTGCAGGAAGCTATTTGTGACAGTTGTGTAGGTGTAGGTATATCGGAATCCTTTCTGGTACTTCAGTAGATGAGTACCTAATAGAATAATAAAACATGGTTAATTTTTACAGTGATGAACGAAATGTTGAATAATCACAGAATCCCCACAGCACAGAAGGAGGCAATTCAGCCCATTGAGTCTGCACTGATAACAATCCCACCCAGGCCCTGTGTACCCCCATATATTTACCCAGCTAATCCCCCCCGACACAAAGGGGCAATTTAGTATGGCCAATCAACCGAAGCTACACATCTTTGGAGTGTGGGAAGAAACTGGAGCACCTGGAGGAAACTCACGCAGACACGGAGAAATTGCAAACTTCACGCAGACAATGACCTGAGGATGGAATTGAACCCCTGGCACTTGAGGTAGCAGTGCAAATGAAATATGGGCAATGCATTTACACTTCTTTGGTTTAGGACTGTGACTAAAAAAATCTTTTTGAAGTACTAAAACCTCTTGCACTTAGCTTCACAGAGGAGAAGGTCAGAAATGACTGCTGCCAGTTTATCTTTATCTGTTCATGGGACATGGGATTCGCTGGCTGGGCCAGCATTTATTACCCATCGCTAGTTCCCTTTGAGTGCAGTTGAGCGTCAACCACATTGCTGAAGCTCTGGAATCACATGTAGGCCAGACCAGGTCAGGACAGCAGATTTCCTTCCCGAAAGGACATTAGTGAACCAGATGGGTTTTTGCAACGATCAACAATAGTTTCATGGTCGTCAGTAGGTTCTTAATTCCAGATATTTTTCCCTGAATTCAAATTCCACCATCTGCCATGGTTGGATTCGAACATTAATGAAGGTGACACACAGCGTGGATTTTGCAGGAGACGACTATTGGCTAGACTTGAACTAATTAATTTGTGCAAGATTTTGTAATATTGTCAGCATTTAACAAAATGTTAGGTTGTAATTCTCACGGCAAAATGCAAGTTAAAGAGAGAAATAGATCACAAAGAGAGTTGTGAATGTAGCCCAGTCCATCACGCAAACCAGCCTCCGATCCATTGACTCCGTCTACACTTCCCGCTGCCTCGGAAAAGCAGCCAGCATAATCAAGACCCCAGACATTCCCTCTTCCATCGGGAAAAAGATATAGAAATCTGAGATCATGTGCTAAGTGACTCAAAAGCAGTTTCTTCCCTGCTGCCATCAGGCATCTGAATGGATTTATCTCGCATTAAGTCGCTCTTTCTCTGGACCCTAGCTATGATTGTAACACTACAGTCTGCACTCTCTCCTTTCCTTCTCTGTGAACGATATGCTTTGTCTGTATAGCGCGTAAGAATCAATACTGTATGCTGTCGATGTGACAGTAATAAATCAAACAAAGTGAGCCGGAAGCTAACAGCCAATTCTTCTTAAAACACACAATCCTCACTTTTGCCAGAGATACATCAACGATGAACAGATGTGGAATGGAAAGAGACAGATGAAGACGATTCCTGTGTGATTTCCTGATTTGTGAGCAGGACTAATTTATTTCAGGATTTTAAAAAAATTGTAGAATTGTAAGTAATGTCAACAGCAATTAGTCTGTGTCCTGAAAAAAATACTGTTCACCCACCCAGAGCTGGACCAGAAACTACTTCTGGCGTTCATGATGGACAAATGTGGATCTGTCTGTCTGCTATTTGAACAGGAGCTTTTCGCACTCGGTTCAGCTTGTTCAACACTTTAGATCGAAATGCAGGCTGTGTCTTTCCCCACTCACAGCAGTCATTTCCGACATGCTGCTTTTCCCACACTCTTCTTCAAGAGAAGTGCAAAAAAAGAGGGGCCTGAGTACTCCAAAAAAAATATTTTATTAGTCACAGCCCTCAGAATGTTGAGTGAAGGCTTCAACATGGCAAAACACAGGCTATACATGTATGACAAGAGAGGTTAGCCCACAAATGTCAGGTAAAACTAAACACAACAGTATACATCAACACTATACACAGAACAGCACAGTGGTTAGCACTGCTGCCTCACAGCACCAGGGATCCGGGTTCAATTCCCAGCTTGGGTCACTGTCTGGATGGAGTCGGCACATTCTCCCCATGTCTGCGTGGGTTTCCGCCCACAGTCCAAAAGATGTGCTGGTTAGGTGGATTGGCCATGCTAAATTCTCTGTGTACCCAAACAGGCACCGGAGCGTTACCACTAGGGGATTTTCACAGTAACGTCATTGCAATGTTCAGAGAATTCTGCAGTGCAGAAGGAGGCCATTCGGCCCATTGAGTCTGCACCAACCACAATCCCAACCAGGCCCTATCCCCATGCATTGACCCGACTTAGTCTCCCTGACACTAAGGGACAATTTTAGCATGGCCAATCCACCTAACCCGCACACCTTCGCACTGTGGGAGGAAGCTGGAGCGCGCGGAGGAAACCCACGCAGACATGGGGAGAACATGCAAACTGTGAACCCCCCCCCCCTGCCAAGCCGGGAATCGAACCCAGGTCCCTGGCCCTGTGAGGCAGCAGTGCTGACCACTGTGCTGCCCATAATGTGGGCATGTAAGCCGACTTGTGACACTAATAACTAAGTAAATATACGGCCTGGGAGGAAAAGTGCAGTACGCACTGAATGACAACGATAGATGATAATTGAGGATAAGTGCAAGCAGACGCCTATAATTTACACGAAGGATTCGCCTTCCCTTTGGAAAGCCGCATGTCTTTGCCGCTGCTGACTTCAATCTGAGTTTGAACAACAGTAAGATTATTGTGCCAGGCCGTTTAGCAGTGAGTAATTCTTTGGCCTGTGAATCTCTCATTCTGCAATGCAGAAAGCACACTGCTGCTCTGTCCGGGTGGATAGAGAGCTGAGCCGGTGGGGGGGTTGGGGGGGCGGTGTAGGGGTCATTAGATGGATAGCTGCCAGTGCTATCCAGCACTTTTTCAAAACTTCAGTCTGCGGTGCGGGTTCCACTTCCACATGACGGACAGGATAAATGCTCCCAAATCCCAGTAACAGTTTGAATGGGCAAACATCGGATATTGTAGAAAAGACTCGGGGGGTTGATAGAGAGGGTGTAAAAAAAAACACTGGCTCCCACAACTCTCATTCAAACATCTCCAAGTTACTTTCGACAAGATTTCCCAATCCATGCACAAATTAACATACTAGGTGCTTACCTGTGCAGCTGGTCACGCAGGGATTATTACCTGGCCCAGGTTTCGCCAAATTCCCTAGACAGCAAACAGACACAAATCAGCTCAGTCGAGCCCACGGCAAAAAGCGAGTCTTAAGAATCATAGAGTCCGACAGTGCAGAAGGAGGCCATTCAGCCCATCGAGTCTGCACCAACCACAATCCCACCCAAGCCCTATCCCCATCACCCCATGCTGGTCCCCGACACTAGGTTCAATTTCGCATGGCCAATCAACCTAACCCGCACATCTTTGGAGTGTGGGAGGAAACTGGAGCACCCGGTGGAGACCCACACAGACATGGGGAGAATGTGCAAACTCCACACAGACAGTGACCCGAGGCCGGAATTGAACCCGGGTTCCTGGTGCTGTGAGGCAGCAGTGCCAACCACTGTGCCACCCAAGTTGGGGAATGTAATAAGAAGGAGCGATGGGCTGTGAAATAAGGCTTTAAGTATGACCCACGCTCTTAACAGAATATATTTCACCCAGGGTGAAGGCTGAAGGATTGGTTGCAAATGTTTAAGGGGAATGGCCAGTGGCTCAAAGAGGGACCAGGCTACACCTTTCCTTCCACAGGACTTGGTGCAATTAATGAAACCCCCCAGCATTAGATAGCCCATAAGACATGGGAGCAGAATTAGGCCACTCGGCCCCATCAAGCCTGCTGTATTATTCAATCATGCCTGATTTTTTTTTCTCATCCCCATCACTCCTAATCCCCTTACTAATCAAGGGCCTCTCCCTGGAGAGGGAGCACGTGGTGTCTGTGGGCGCAGTTGACGCCTTTCATACTCGTTGGGCACCGCAGGGGATGGGGTGCATTATTGACACAAATAATCACATTTTAAATTTGACGTGTCTGAAGTTTTCCTTTGTACTTTTGTTCGGGCTGTTCCCCTTCCCTTTGGGGAGCTGTTCCTTTTTACTTTGTTCTAATTTAATTTGAGTTTGTTTATTTGGTTTGATCTTAAAAGAGGATCAGGGGCCTTTCTATCTCTGTCTTAAAGACACTCAAAGACCTGGCTTCTGCAGCAAAGAGCCCACCTCCCCTTTTTAAATGAGTGCCAACTTTTGTAGAGGAACAAGAGAACACTGGCACCCACTGTACCATTCCAAATCCAACAATTTATATCTGATGCAGAATCTAATCTAGGAGATTTTCACAGTAACTGCATTGCAGTGTTCATGTCAGCCTGCTTGTGACACTAATAAATTCGATCTAATTCAAAGAATGCTTCCCCCTCCCCCGGATATTAACTCCCAATTATTTCACTTAAAAAAAGGGGGAGGGAATAAATCACAACTTGAAAGAAAATAAAAATTCTTTTCTACAATGCAGTTTCTACCCTGTAACAACCAATTTAAAACACACCAAAATACTTTCTAGCAGAGGACCAGTCATTGAAATTGCCTAATTCACTGTGTGCACAAACGCACACTTGGCTCAGAGTTTGCAGCGAAGTTTTTTCTACAAGTTTAGCAGACACAGGCACTGTGGGGACTCTCTTCAGAGGCTTCAGTAATCGCATTAGACTTCTTGTTAAATCTGCTCCTCCGCAGTTTATCAAGCAAATGAATAGACGCTGGATTGGAAAGAGCTTCAACTCTTGTGTGGAGACAGAGAATGGGCTTTTTATCCCCCCCCCGCCAACCAACATAAATCTCCAGACACACGCAGATATCAACTTACTCCCAAAAGCGCTGACAGCCGCCCAGAGAAAGAGAACCGCCTGCAGCCTCATAATTGTCACAAGATAAATCTCCCGGGATGGTGCAGCATTGAACACAGCAGCGCCAAGTTGCTGGCCAGAAGGAAGCTGGGTCTCTGGGGCTGGGAGAGGAACCCTCGCAGTCGCGGCCGGATCAGGATATTTGAGTCCTTCGCCCGGGCGTGGGAGTGGGAACGGGGCTGGAGGGGAGAGCCGCTCAAAACTTCCCTCCAATCCCCGGGCTCTGTAGGTTGGCTAATATCCTGATTGGTTCAGAAAATAAAGTTAACATCCAGCAGGAGAATATCCAGTCTGGAAATATCACTCACAAACTCACACTGACACATATAACTACACAAAATATTCAAAACTCACACTGACACATATAACTACACAAAATATTCAAAACTCACACTGACACATATAACTACACAAAATATTCAAATCTCACACACACACACACACACACACACAGAACATTCAAATCTCACACACACATACACACAGAGAACATTCAAATCTCACACACACACAGAGAACATTCAAATCTCTCACACACACAGAGAACATTCAAATCTCTCACACACACACAGAGAACATTCAAATCTCACACACACACACAGAGAACATTCAAATCTCACACACACACACACAGAACATTCAAATCTCACACACACACACAGAACATTCAAATCTCTCACACATACACACAGAACATTCAAATCTCACACACACACACAGAACATTCAAATCTCACACACACACACAGAACATTCAAATCTCACACACACACACAGAACATTCAAATCTCACACACACACACACAGAACATTCAAATCTCACACACACACACAGAACATTCAAATCTCACACACACACACACAGAACATTCAAATCTCACACACACACACACACACAGAACATTCAAATCTCTCACACACACACACACAGAACATTCAAATCTCACACACACACACAGAACATTCAAATCTCACACACACACACAGAACATTCAAATCTCACACACACAGAACATTCAAATCTCACACACACAGAACATTCAAATCTCACACACACACACACGGAACATTCAAATCTCACACACACACACACGGAACATTCAAATCTCACACACACACACACGGAACATTCAAATCTCACACACACACAGAACATTCAAATCTCACACACACACACACAGAACATTCAAATCTCACACACACACACAGAACATTCAAATCTCACACACACACACACAGAACATTCAAATCTCACACACACACACACAGAACATTCAAATCTCACACACACACACACAGAACATTCAAATCTCACACACACACACACAGAACATTCAAATCTCACACACACACACAGAACATTCAAATCTCACACACACACACACAGAACATTCAAATCTCACACACACACACACAGAACATTCAAATCTCACACACACACACACAGAACATTCAAATCTCACACACACACACACAGAACATTCAAATCTCACACACACACACACAGAGAACATTCAAATCTCTCACACACACACAGAGAACATTCAAATCTCACTCACACACACACAGAGAACATTCAAATCTCACACACACACACACAGAGAGAACATTCAAATCTCACACACACACACAGAGAACATTCAAATCTCACACACACACAGAACATTCAAATCTCACACACACACAGAACATTCAAATCTCACACACACACAGAACATTCAAATCTCACACACACACAGAACATTCAAATCTCACACACACACAGAACATTCAAATCTCACACACACACAGAACATTCAAATCTCACACACACACAGAACATTCAAATCTCACACACACAGAACATTCAAATCTCACACACACACAGAACATTCAAATCTCACACACACAGAACATTCAAATCTCACACACACACAGAACATTCAAATCTCACACACACACAGAACATTCAAATCTCACACACACACAGAACATTCAAATCTCACACACACAGAACATTCAAATCTCACACACACACAGAACATTCAAATCTCACACACACACAGAACATTCAAATCTCACACACACACAGAACATTCAAATCTCACACACACACAGAACATTCAAATCTCACACACACACAGAACATTCAAATCTCACACACACACAGAACATTCAAATCTCACACACACACAGAACATTCAAATCTCACACACACACAGAACATTCAAATCTCACACACACACAGAACATTCAAATCTCACACACACACAGAACATTCAAATCTCACACACACACACAGAACATTCAAACCTCACACACACACTCACAGACCAGTCAAACCTCACACACACACTCACAGACCAGTCAAACCTCACACACTCACTCACAGACCAGTCAAACCTCACACACACTCACTCACAGACCAGTCAAACCTCACACACACTCACTCACAGACCAGTCAAACCTCACACACACTCACTCACAGAACAGTCAAACCTCACACACACTCACAGAACATTCAAATCTCACACACACTCACTCACAGAACACTCAAACCTCACACACATCACACACAAACCTCATACACAAATTCACACTTAGAAAACACTCAAACCTCACACACACATACTCACGCTCTCAAACTCACTCACACACATAAGCACACAAACCTCACACACACTCACAGAACACTCAAACCTCACACAGAAACTCAATCACAAGTACACAAACCTCACACACACAAATACACGCATGTCACACACAAACACACACTCAGAACACTCAAACCTCACACACAAACTCACTGTCACACTTACACAAATATATAAACCTCACACTCACAAAACTCATTCATACCCTCACAAATACATAAATCTCACACTAAAACCTACACACAAACACACTGACACAAACTCACTCACCAACACAAAATACTCAAACTCTCACAGACCTCACACACAACACATTAAAACGTTCACAAACGCACGCACGAACACACACACACAAAACACAAACCTCACACAAACACAGAAATAGATCAAATTATGTTAGAAAAACACAGGAAATCTCAGTGATATATACACACAAAACAGCAAGAGTTCCTTTAAAACTAATAAATATTGGCTCATATTTAAACTGAAAAGTTCATTCTGACTTGCTGCGGCAGAATGTTAAATCTCCGCTTTTACTGAAATTTATTTTCAAATATAGGGGCTGCCTTTCTTCAGAGTAGCTCTGGGTGGAAGTATGAGATCTGCTCCCTGTGGACTGAATTTGAGATTTAGTTATCTCCAGTGTTGACTGCTTTAATTTCCTGCTGTGGGTCTACGGTTTCAGATTTGTGATCTTTCAGAAAAGTTTGAAAATCAATTACAGTGGCACAGTGGTGAGCACAGCTGCCTCACAGCGCCAGGGACCCGGGTTCAATTCCAGCCTTGGGTTACTGTCCGTGCGGAGTCTGCACATTCCCCCTGTGTCCGCGTGGGTTTCCTCCGGTTTCCTCCCACAGTCGAAAAGATGTGCTGGTTAGATGGACTGGCCGTGGTAAATTGCCTATTAGTGTCAGGGGACACACTAGGGTAAATACATAGAACATATAGAACACTACAGCACAAACAGACCCTTCAGCCCACAAGTTGCGCCGATCATATCCATACCTACCAGGCCATAGAACTATCTGTAACTCCCAATCCCATTAAATCCCACGTACGCATCCAGAAGTCTTTTAAAAGACCCCAGCGAGTTCGCCTCTACCACCACCGACGGCAGCCGATTCCACTCACCCACCACCCTCTGAGTGAAAAACTTACCCCTGATGTCTCCTCTGTACCTGCTCCCCAGCACCTTAAACCTGTGTCCTCTCGTAGCGACCATTTCAGCCCTGGGAAATAGCCTCCGAGAATCCACCCTATCTATTCCTCTCAACATTTTATAAACCTCTATCAGGTCACCTCTCAACCTTCGTCTCTCCAGGGAGAAGAGACCTTGAAAAAGAAGAAGATACACGGGGTTATAGGAATAAGGCCTGGACGGGTTTGCGGTCAGTGCAGACTGGATGGGCCAAATGGCCTCCTGCACTGTAGGGATTCTGTGAATTGATGAAATGTCCAGTTTACGCACATCACCTGCTCAATTCTTCTGCTGATGCACTGCCTAAAAACATTAAAATAAATAGAATTCTCTTTTCTTACCTGGTAATATTTCCCTTGCCGCTTAAAGAGATCAGAGTTGCAGTAAAAATGAACAGAATCATAGAACCCTACAGTGCAGAAAGAGGCCCTTCGGCCCATCGAGTCTGCACTTACCACAATCCCACCCAGGCCCTACCCCCATATCCCTGCACATTTACCCACTAATCCCTCTAACCTACACATCCCTGGACACTAAGGGGCAATTTCTTAGCACAGCCAATCAACCTAACCCGCACATCTTTGGACTGTGGGAGGAAACCCACGTGGACACGAGGAGAATGTGCAAATGCCACGCAGACAGTTACCCGAGCCGGGAATCGAACCCAGGTCCCTGGAGCTGTGAAGCGGCAGTGCTGACCACTGTGCTGCCGTGCTAAGGCAAGATAAAGACAAAAGGTAAAGTTGTCATAGTCTTACATCACCATAAGCCGATGAGGTGTGAGCTGACTGGTGATGATTTAATCTGAGGGTCACTACACCCCAGGCGAGGGGCAAGGTTGAGGATGCAGGGCCATCATGGAGAACCTCAGCAGGGAATTTAACCCGCACTGTTCCCAGAGAATCTCTACAATGCAAAAGGAGGCCATTCAGCCCATCAAGTCTGCACCAACAACAATCCCACCCAGTCTCTATTACCATAACCCTACATATTTACTCCACTAATCCCCATAACCTACGCATCCCGGGACACAAAGGGGCAAATTAGCATGGCCAATCAACTTAAACCAAACACCTTTGGATTGTGGGAGGAGAAAGGAGCACTCGGAGGAAACCCACGCAGACATGGGGAGAACGTGCAAACTCCACAAACAGTGACCCAAGCCAGGAATCGAACCCCGGTCCCTGGAGTTGTGAGGCAGTAATGCTAATCACTGTGCCTCATTGCTCTGCGTCACAAACCAGCTGTCCAGCCAAATGCCCCCAATATCGGTACAATATTAAAAATCAACGACAAAATCAATGACAAAAAATTGAGCTCTCCAAAAAGAGAGGCAGGACAGTGCAGAATTACAGCTAACCTGGAGATGGAATTGTTAGCTGAAGCACTATAACCTTGCTCAATGGAACAGACTTTGAATAGATCGAGCAACTCAAAACTTGGGCATCTACGAGACACTGTGGGCCATCAGCAGCTGCAGAATTGTGCTCCAGCGCAATCTGTAACCTCATGGCCCAGCGTATCCCCCACCCTACCATTACCATCGAGCCAGGGGATCAATCCTGGTTAAACAGAATGCAGAGGGCAGGCTAGTCACAGCTAAAAGTGAGGTGTCAACCTGGTGAAACAGAACTACTTCACTGCCAAAAAAATTAAAGTTCATTTATTAGTGTCAGAAGTAGGCTGACATTAACACTGCAAAGAAGTTACTGTGAAAATTCCCCTCGTCGCCACACTCTGGCGCCTGTTCGGATACACAATGGGAGAATTTAGCACCGCTATTGCATCGAATCAGCACATCTTTCAGACTGTGGGAGGAAACCAGAGCACCCGGAGGAAACCCACACAGACACAGGGAGAATGTGCAAACTCCACACAGACGGTGACCCAAGCCAAGAATCGAACCTGCGTCCCTGGCGCTGTGAGGCAGCAGTGTTAACCACTGTGTCACCGTGCTGCCATGCCAAACAGCATAAGCAGCAAGTGATAGACAGAGTGAAGTGATCCCACAGCCAACGGATCAGATCTGAGCTCTGCAGTCCTGCCACACCCAGTTGTGAATGGGGGTGGAACAATTGAACAATTCTCTGGAGGAGGAGGGCCCACAAACGCACCCATCCTTAATGATGGGGGAGACCAGCACATCAGGGCAAAAGACAGGCAGAGGCATTCGCAACAATCTTCAGCCAGAAGTGTTGAGCGGAGAAAAACTGCAGCAGGTGACGGTGCAGAGGGACCTCGGGGTCCTTGTGCATGAGTCGCAAAAACCCAGCTTGCAGGTGCAGCAGGTGGTCAGGAAGGCAAATGGGATGCTGGCCTTCATAGCGAGGGGGATTGAATATAAAAGTAGGGAGGTCTTGCTGCGGCTGTATAGGGCATTGGTGAGGCCGCAGCTGGAGTACTGTGTGCAGTTTTGGGCGCCGCACTTACGCAAGGATATTTTGGCCTTGGAGGGAGTGCAGAGGAGGTTTACTAGGCTGATACCGGAGTTGAGGGGGTTGAGCTATGAGGAGAGGCTGAATAAACTAGGCTTGTACTCGTTAGAGTTTAGAAGAATGAGGGGAGATCTCATTGAGACGTATAAGATGATGAATGGGATGGATAGGATAGAGGTGGAGAGACTCTTCCCGCTCAAAAAAGACAGTAGGACTAGGGGTCACAGCCTCAAGATAAAGGGGGGGCGGTTTAGAACGGAGTTGAGGAGGAACTTCTTCACTCAAAGGGTGGTGAATCTCTGGAATTCTCTGCCCGTTGAAGTGGTGGAGGCTGCCTCGCTAAATATTTTTAAGACGCGGGTTGATGGGTTTTTGATAAGAGAGGGGATTAAGGGTTATGGGGAGAGGGCGGGAATGTGGAACTGAGCCACGACAGATCAGCCATGATCTTATTGAATGGCGGGGCAGGCTCGAAGGGCTAGTTGGCCTACTCCTGCTCCTATTTCTTATGTTCTTATGTTCTTATGTTGTGATCCATCTCGACCTCCTCTTGAGATCCCCAGCATCACAGGTACCAGCCTCCAGCCAATTCGATTCACTCCATGTGAAATTAGAAGCACTGGATAGTTCAAAGGCAATCAGCCGTGATAACTTTCTGGCAAGAGTACTGAAGAATTGTGCTTCAGAACTTGCCGGGTCCCCTAGCCAAGCTCTTCCAGCACAGTTACAACACTGGTATCCACCCAACAATGTGGAAAATCGCCTTGTACACAAAAAGTAGGACAAATCCAACCCAGCCAATTACTGCCCAGTCTACTCTCGATCATCAGTAAAGTGATGGAAGGGGTCATCGACAGCGCTACCAAGCAGCACCTGCTCAGCAATAGCCTGCTCAGTGACGCCCAGTTTGGGTCTTGCCAGGGTCACTCAGCTCCTGACCTCATTGCAGCCTCAGTTCAAACATGGACAAAAGTTCTGAATTCCAGTGACAGTGACAGCCCTGAATATCAAGGTCAGATTTGACCGAGTGTGGCAGAGGAGCCCCCCAGCGAAACTGGAATCAATGGGAATCGGGGGCAATCTCTTCACTGATTGGAGTCATAGCTGGTACATAGGAAGATAGCTGCGATTTTGGGGAGTGGGGTTCAGTCATCTCTGCAGGAGTCCCCCGGGGTAGTCTCATAGGTCCAACCATCTCCAGTTGCTTCATCAATGATCATGGAATCATAGAACCCTACAGTGCAGAAAGAGGCCCTTCGGCCCATCGAGTCTGCACCGGCCGCAATCCCACCCCCATATCCCTACATATTATTACCCGCTAATCCCTCTAACCTGAGCATCTAAGGGGCAATTTTAGCATGACCAATCAACGCAACTCGCATATCTTTGGACTGTGGGAGGAAACCCACGCAGACACGAGGCGAATGTGCAAACTCCACACAGACACTGACCCGAGCCTGGAATCGAACCCAGGTCCCTGGAGCTGTGAAGCAGCAGTGCTAACCACTGTGCTACCGGGCCGCCCAAAATTACAGCACAAGGACAGACTCTTTGGCCGTCTTGCACCGACCATGCTGCCTGACTGAATTAAAACCCCAAAGTTTGCACCTCCTCCACAGCGAGGAATTGAACCCTGGTCTCCCGCGTGACAGGCAAGGATGCTAACCACTATACCATACATTCAGTGGCATAGTGGTTAGTGTCGGTAGTATAGTGATCCTCCATCTGTCGTAAGGTCAGGAGTGGGGATGTTCACCAATGATTGCACAATGTTCAGCACCATTCACGACTCCTCAGATACTGAAGCAGTCCATGTTCAAATGCAACAAGATCTGGACAACATCCAGGCTTGGGCTGACAAGTGGCAAATAACACTCACGCCACACAAATGCCAGGCAATGACCATCAATAAGAAAAGACATGCCAACCACACAGCCTCTTGACATTCAATGGTGTAACCATCACTGAATCCCCTACCGTCAACATCCTTGGGGTTACCATTGACCACAAACTCAACTGGACTCACCACAAAAACACAGTGGCTACAAGAACAGGTCAGAGGTTGGAATACTGCGGCAAGTACTCACCTCCTGATTCCCCAGAGTCTATGCGCCATCTGCAAGACACAAGTCAGGTGATGGAATATTCCCCACTTGTCTGGATGGGTGTGGCTCCAACAACACTCAAGAAGCTCGACGCCATCCATTAGCCCGTTTGATTGGCAACACATCCACAAACATCCACTCCCTCCATCACCGAGGCTCAGTAGCAGCAGTGTGTACTAGCTACAAGGTGCACTGCAGCAATCCACCAAAGATCCTTAGACAGCACCTTCCAAACTCATGACCACTTCTATTTAGAGAGATGGGAACTCCACCATGCCAGTTCCCTCTCCAAGCCACTCACCATCCTGACTTGGAAGTATATCGCCGTTTCTTCACAGTCGCTGGATCAAAACCCTGGAATTCCCTCCCTAATGGCATTGTGGGTCAACCCACAAAACGTGGACTGCAGCGATTCAAGGAGGCAGCTCACCACCACCTTCTCAAGGGCAACTAGGGATGGGCAATCAATGCTGACGTTGCGATGCCAGCATTGGACTGGGGTCAACACAGTAAGAAGTCTCACAACACCAGTTTAAAGTCCAACCAGTTTATTTGATAGTAATCCCACAAGCTTTGGGAAACGGTGTTCCTTCGTGAGGTGTGTGCAAGGTTCCGTTTCCGAATTCCAACACCGTTTCCAAAAGCTTGTGGGTTTACTATCAAATAAACTGGTTGGACTCTAACCTGGTGTTGTGAGACTTCTTACAATAAATACTGGCCAGCCAGGGACACACACGTGCCACAAATAATTTTAAAAAAAGCACCATCCACTGGCCGGAGGCCTGAATTGTTGCAGCCCAATGTTGCCAGAAATAACGGCTGGATTTTCCCCCAAGAGGAAAAGTCAGGAATTAAAAACAGCAAAACCTGGGAAAATCCTGCAGGTCTGGCAGCATCTGTGGAGAGAGAAGCAGAGAGTTAACGCTCCGAGTCCAACATGGCTCTTCTTCAGAACTCATATTGGACTGGACATACAATCTGCCCTTCTCTCTCCACAGAGACTGATAGATCTGCTGAGACTTTCTGTTTTATTTCTGGTTTCCAGCATTATTTTGCTTCTAAACAGAGGTCGGGTGCTGAACCCACCCGTGACGGGGGGACAATGAGATTGGAAAAGCTGTTTAATTCGGATTTTGACAGAGGGACATTTTTACTGGCTTTGTGACCTGTCTCAGTCGGGATGGGAGGCAGCATTGTAAAGCAGTCAAGAGGAGCAGTTTCCTCTGATGCTAAGTAAGAGAGAGAGGGCACTTCAAAATGGAGTGGGGGGGGGGGGCACTGCAATTTACAGGGTGACTCGAGGATGCTTTTGTCCCCATGCAGGCAGTAAGGCTCTCCATACCAGTTTGCAGGGCCACCACTTGCACCCCACCCCAGCCTACCCTCATGAGCCTGTTGCTAGTTCCCTCCCCAGGGTATGGCAGCACGGTGGCACAGTGGTTAGCACCGCTGCCTCACAGCGCCAGAGACATGGGTTCAATTCTGGCCTCTGTGCGGAGTTTACATGTTCTCCCCATGTCTGTGTGGGTTTCCTCCGGGGTACTCCAGCTACAGTCTGAAGGTGTGCGTATCAGCCAAGCTAAATTGCCCCTCAGTGTCCCAAAACGTATAGGTTAGGGGGAATAGCAGGGTAAACACATGAGGTTCTGGGCTGGGTGCGATTCTTGTCAGCGTAGGCTCGATGGGCCAAATGGCCTCCTTCCGCACTGTCGGGATTGTATGAAATCGGCCCCCACCAACGCAAGAACCTGGAGGTTAGTTTTAATTGGATTTAACAAGACTCTTAATGAGGCGAATTAGTGACCCGCTGTGTAGGGAAGGCATAGCTTGCCAATTCCAATTCTGCCTCTGCTCAAATGACCGGCTGTGCAAACAGCTTTGGGAAACTCGTGTGCCATCTGGTGCCAACGCGTCCGAGGCTGGTCTGCCTTTGTTCTTACCCCGAACAGGGTCCAAAGATTCAGTCCGTACACTGGATTTCCATTACAAAGACTTGCTCGAAATGTTGACAGATGGAAACTGTGCGCTTACAAAAGATTCTTCCTATAATAGATACACATAGTTTGAAAGCTCCTTTATTTTCGTTACATGCCTATTTTAACCCACCCACTTTCATGGGAATATCTGAGGGAATTTATACAAAAGAAATTGAAAGGAAGTTTAAATTAGCACCATGTCTGATGTCCCATCGCTTATAATCCTTCTCGAGGTACCTGCAAACTCTGGATACAACTGGCCACACCACCCTTCTCCAACCCCGTTCCTCACTGCCTGCCATCTGACAATTACACATGATAGAATGCCACATTGGCACAGTGGTTAGCACTACTGCCTCGCAGCGTCAGGGACCCGGGTTCGATTCCTGGCTCGGGTCACTGCCTGTGCGGAGTCTGCACATTCTCCCCGTGTCGCCGTGGGTTTCCTCCCACAGTCCAAAGACGATTGGCCATGCTGCATTGTCCCTCTGTGTCAGAGGGACGAGGAGGGTAAATATATGGTGTTACAGGGATAGGATCTGAGTGGGATTGTTGCCGGTGCAGGCTCGATGGGCCAAATGGCCTCCTTCTGCACTCTTGATTCTATGACAGTTTCTCTTCCCCGCCCTTTCCTCCGCACCATTAACTCCATGGATCCAATCAGTGTGCACCGTCTACAAGACGCGCTCACCGAGGCTCCTGCGACACCGTCTTCCAAACCCATGACCATCGAGATGGACAAGGGCAGCAGAGACACCCCCACCTCCAAGTTCCCCTCCACTCACCTTCCCGATTTGGAAACACACCACCCTTTCTTCACTGTCGCTGGATCAAAATCCTGGAACTCCCTCCCTAACAGCACGGTGGCTGTACCTACACTACATGGAATGCAGTGGTTCAAGAAGACAGCTCACCACCACCTTCTCAAAGGCAACTCAGCCCTTGATGAACTGCAGTTTTATCCGCTTAAATATTTGAGAACATGGAAATCAATGGCTTTGGTTCCTGCCACAAACTCTCTATTAACTCATCCCTAACCCCAGGCACTTTCTTGGTTTGAACTAGACTATTTGCAACATCCCAGCAGGTCTGACAACATCTGTGGAGAGAGAACAGAGCTGAAAATGTAGAGAATTGGCCTTCATAGCGAGGGGGATAGAATATAAAAGCAGGGAGGTCTTGCTGCAACTGTACAGGGCATTGGTGAGGCCGCAGCTGGAGTACTGTGTGCAGTTTTGGTCCCCTTCTTTGCGAAAGGATATATTGACCTTGGAGGGAGCGCAGAGAAGGTCCACCAGGCTGATACCGGAGATGAGGGGGTTAGTGTATGAGGAGAGATTGAATAGGTTGGATCTGTACTCGTTGGAGTTTAGAAGGCTGAGAGGTGGGTGTTATAGAGAGTTACGAGATAATGAAGGGGCTCGATAGGGTAGAAGTAGAGAGATTCTTTCCACTTAGAATGGAAACAAGAACTAGAGGGCACAGCCTCAAAATATGCAGGGGGGTGGGGGTGGGGGTGGGGGTGGGTCAGTTTAGATCAGAGTTGAGGAGGAACTTCTTCACTCAAAGGGTGGTGAATCTCTGGAATTCTCTGCCTGTTGAAGTGGTGGAGGCTACCTCGCTGAATATATTTAAGTCACGGGTAGATAGATTTCTGATCGACAAGGGAATTAAGGGTTATGGGGAGAAAGCGGGAAAGTGGAACTGATCCACTTCAGATCAGCCATGATCTTATTGAATGGCGGGGCAGGCTCGAAGGGTTAGTTGACCGACTCCTGTTCCTATTTCTTATGTTCTTATGCAAACTCTTGATGAAGGGTCATCCAGACTCGAAACGTTGGCTCCATTCTCTCCCCACAGATGCTGGCAGACCTGCTGAGATTTTCCAGCAGTTTCTGTTTTTTGATTCAGATTCCAGCATCTGCAGTAATTTGCTTTCATCTTACTTACAACATCAGCTCCCTGTCTGACCCCAAACTAACTCCTGATCCCAAATCCTTTTGATCACAAGGATTGTCGACTTTCACATCAATAATATCTTCCAACCCTGCATCTGCATCCATCACAAACCCCTGCACCACCCCCACCCTTCCCCCGCACCCTCCTCCCCAGCCTCGACTAAGCCAAATCCCTCCCTTACCCAGTCTCCCATCTGTCCCACTGGCCCTGATCTTCTGGGCATCTTTTCACCCCACCATCCTGGAATGGGCTCCTTATACATCTCTCTGCCCCTTTCCATGTTCAAACCCAAACTTTGTTCAATCCTCCTAATCTTTCATGCTTGGTGCTTCATTTCCCACCTTATTTCTATTTGCAAAGCTTTTGATGTCAGAGACACGATGTCATCTAAAATGTTGTTTGTGTGTTTGGGTGTTTTCCCCTTATAAATTCAATTCACGTACGTAGTTACTTATAGCCTGAGGTGTACTATTGAGGAGAGTTTTAATCCCCCCTCCTCTGCCCCCAAAACATGTGGGACGGAACATCAAATGGTTTTAAACTCTCACAGATGAACACTCAGCCTGACTGTGATAATATGGACATGTAGTATGCAGGGGGGGTTTGGGGTGCGGACTGCCCCTTTAAGAGTGCAGGTCAGGTGACCCCGGACAATTAGCTCCTCCCAGCATGGGACCCTGGTGGACAGTCTTTGACCTGACAGTGAACACCTCAACGAAGCAGTTCCCATTAGTTATCAAGCCTACCTGCCTGCCCCTCGACCGTGGCTACATTCGCGGGCAGGTGTCCCTGGAGAGGGAGCATGCAGTGTCCGCGGGCATAGTTGATGCCTTCCGTGCCTGCTGGGCACCGCAGGGGCTGGGGTGCATTACAAACCCCGACAATCACGTCTTGATTCATGTTCCAAGTTACCTTTCGAGCTCGGTTTTGTTCATGCCGTCCGCCTTCCTTTTTGGGGGTGGTGGTGGTGGGGGGTTGAAGGGGGGGTGGTGGGGGGTGCGGGGGAAGCGGGGGAAGTGGGTGGGGGAGCAGCTGCCCCTTTTAATTTGTCCCGAAGTTAATTTGAGTTTGTTTACTTGTTTGGCATGCAAAAGAGCATCAAGCTGACCTCGTGTTTCTTTAAGTGCCCTTAGACCAAAGGGGCGTCCATAAGACTGGCACATTCCCAGTTTTAACAGTGCTCAGATAACAAACCGACTCCCTTCTTATTCTGGATTTAAGCCCGGGGTTTTTCAGACTGTGGGGAACCTTAAATATCAGTGATTATAGAACTCTACAGTGCAGAAAGAGGCCCTTCGGCCCATCGAGTCTGCACCGACCACAATCCCACCCAGGCCCTACCCCCATATCCCTACATATTATACCCACTAATCCATCTAACCAACACATCCCTGGACACTAAGGGGCAATTTCTTAGCACGGCCAATCAACCTAACCCGCACATCTTTGGACCGTGGGAGGAAACTGGAGCCCCCGGAGGAAACCCACGCAGACACGAGGAGAATGTGCCAACTCCACACAGACAGTGAGCCGAGCCGGGAATCGAACCCAGGACCCCGGCACCGCGAAGCAGCAGCGCCAACCACCGTGCCACCACCATGACCGGCAGTAGCAACATGGTGGTATAGCGAGATAGCCTGAGTTGTTAGATGTAGTGCAGATAGATGTGTTTCAAAACCGTCTTTGAGCTCGTTATGGGTCAGGAGGAACAGGAACACTTCCCCACAGACCCAGCCTTCCAGTAATCTGTGGGTCTTCCCAGCCCTTCCTTCAAATCGCTATTCAGGGTTACAGATAGCGTGACATGAACACATCAGCATTCAGCCTCTGACCTTCAGGTAAGCATTCTCCGAGGCGGCCTTCACGACACACGACAACACAGAGTCGCTGAGCAGAGACTGATAGCCAAGTTCTGCACACACGAGGACGGCCTCAACCAGGTTCACGTCGCACTATCTGTAACTCCCACAACCTCCCAATCTCACTAACTGTCCTGGCTGGAGACAATATACATCTCTTGAACCTGCGCTTAATCCTCGCTCCACTCACATTGTCTGTACCGCTCGGACTTGATTACCTATAAAGTCTCGCATTCCAACCATTATCTTGTAAATTGAGTTTGTGTCGATATATGTCGTGTTTGTGAACACAACTCCTCACCTGAAGAAAAAAACATCACTCCAAAAGCTTGTGCTACTAAATAAACCTGTTGGACTTTAATCTGGTGTTGAGAGACTTCTTACTGTAGAACAGAAGAACAGGGATAGGTTGGGGGAAAAGGAGCTCTTGGTCTTCGAAGGGCGAGATGGCCTACTCCTGCTCCTATTTCTTATGTTCTTATGTTCTCTTGGACTATGAAGAGAGACTAAATAGACTGGGTCTGTACTCGTTGGAGTTTAGAAGGATGAGGGGGGATCTTCTCGAGACGTATAAGATAATGAAGGGGATGGATAGGGTAGAGGTAGATAGATTCTTCCCGCTTAGAAAGGATAGCAGGACTAGAGGGCACAGCCTCAAAATAAGGGGGCGCGGGGGGTGCAGTTTAGATCAGAGTTGAGGAGGAACTTCTTCACTCAAAGGGTGGTGAATCTCTGGAATTCTCTGCCTGTTGAAGTGGTGGAGGCTACCTCGCTGAATATATTTAAGTCACGGGTAGATAGGTTTCTGACAGACAGGGGAATTAAGGGCCAAGGGGAGAAAGCGGGAAAGTGGAGCCGATCCACTCCAGATCAGCCACGATCCCGTTGAATGGTGGGGCAGGCTCGAGGGGCCAGATGGCCCACTCCTGCTCCTATCTCTTACGTTCTTATGAGCTGTTAACAAATTTGGAAAATCTCAGCAGGTTTGACAGCATCTGTGGAGAGAGAATAGACTGAATGTTTTGAACAAGCTGGATGACCCTTTGTCAGAGTCTCTGACCCTTTGTCAGGGTTTGCTCTGACCCTTTGTCAGAGTCTCTGACCCTTTGTCAGGGTCTCCGACCCTTTGTCAGAGTCTCTGACCCTTTGTCAGGGTTTGCTCTGACGAAGGGTCATCCAGACTCAAAGTGATGATTGCAGTGTGGAAAGGCAAGTGTATTTTCAGCGCTGCTTGTGGGCCGGGGGGAGCAGAAGTGCCTCTATACAGCACCCCAATCCGCAAGATAGCTAACAATCCACCCAAGAACTGGATTGCCTCTCTCCCCCATTGATTGACTGAGATCACCATTGAAAACAATTGGTTTTGGAGTCTCTCCAAGCAGTTGGAAATCCTGCCTCCTGATTTGCCATCTGACTTGATCCATCCCTGATTAAATCTAACCTTCCAGGGGGCCCAACTTTAACCCTTTTCTTTTTTTTTTAAAATCTATCTATGAAAATGCAGATGTATGGGATTGAGGGTAATCTAGGAAATTGCATCAGGAATTGGCTGGCGGATAGGAGACAGAGGGTGGTGGTTGATGGTAAATATTCGTCATGGAGTACAGTTACGAGTGGTGTGCCTCAGGGATCTGTTTTGGGGCCACTGCTGTTTGTAATTTTTATTAATGATCTGGATGAGGGTATAGTTGGGTGGATTAGTAAATTTGCTGATGACACCAAAGTCGGAGGTGTGGTAGATTGTGAGGAAGGGTGTCGTAGTTTGCAGGGAGACTTAGACAGGTTGCAGAGCTGGGCCGAGAGGTGGCGGATGGAGTTTAATGCGGAGAAGTGTGAGGTAATTCACTTTGGTAGGAATAACAGATGTGTCGAGTATAAGGCTAATGGGAGGACTTTGAATAGTGTGGATGAACAGAGGGATCTAGGTGTATGTGTACGTAGATCCCTGAAAGTTGGGAATCAAGTAGATAAGGTTGTTAAGAAGGCATACGGTGTCTTGGCGTTTATTGGTAGGGGGATTGAATTTCGGAGTCGCAGCGTCATGTTGCAACTGTACACAACTCTGGTGCGGCCGCACTTGGAGTATTGTGTGCAGTTCTGGTCCCCACATTATAGGAAGGACGTGGAGGCTTTGGAGAGGGTGCAGAGGAGGTTTACCAGGATGTTGCCTGGTATGGAGGGGAGGTCCTATGAGGAGAGACTGAGGGATTTGGGGTTGTTTTTGCTAGAAAGAAGGCGGCTAAGAGGGGATCCTATTGAAACATATAAGATGATTAGAGGTTTAGATAGGGTGGATAGTGATAGCCTTTTTCCTCTGATGGAGAAATCTAGCACGAGGGGGCATAGCTTTAAATTAAGGGGGGGTAGTTATAGGACGGATGTCAGGGGTAGGTTCTTTACCCAGAGGGTGGTGAGGGATTGGAATGCCCTGCCTGCTGCAGTTGTAAATGCGCCTAGTTTGGGGGCGTTTAAGAGATCCGTGGATAGGTTTATGGACGAAAAGGGATTGGTTTAGGTTAGAGGATCATTGTTTTTTAACTGGTCGGCGCAACATCGTGGGCCGAAGGGCCTGTTCTGTGCTGTAATGTTCTATGTTCTATCATTTCTAGGGTACAGCTGAATACCGAACCCCATAAGAGCCACCACTCTAATTCAGTATCACACATCAGGCCATGAAACTGCGCACAGTTCTGGCCTCCCTATTAAACTAGAAAGAGTGCAGAAAAGATTTACTAGGATGCTACTGGGACTTGATGGTTTGAGTTATAAGGAGAGACTGGGACTTTTTTTCCCTCTGGGGCATCGGAGGCTTACAGGTGATCTTATAGAGGGCGATAAAATGATGAGGGGCGGCACAGTGGTTAGCACTGCTGCTTCACAGCTCCAGGGACCTGGGTTCGATTCCCGGCTCGGGTCACTGTCTGTGTGGAGTTTGCACATTCTCCCCGTGTCTGCGTGGGTTTCCTCCGGGTGCTCCGGTTTCCCCCCACAGTCCAAAGATGTGCGAGTCAGGTTGATTGGCCGTGCTAAGAAATTGCCCCTTAGTGTCCAGGGATGCGTAGGTTAGAGGGATTAGTGGGGATAATATGTAGGGAGAGAGGGTAGGGCCTGGGTGGGATTGTGTTCGGTGCAGACTCGATGGGCCAAAGGGCCTCTTTCTGCGCTGTAGGGTTCTATGATTCTGTGATCAGCTCGATCGTCAATATCTTTTCCCAAAGGTAGAAGAATCTAAAACTAGAGGGCATAGGTTTAAGGTGAGAGCGGGGAGATGCAAAAGGGTCCAGAGGGGCAATTTTTTCACCCAGAGAGTGGTGAGGTGTCTGGAACGAGCTGTCAGAGGTAATAGTAGAGGTGGGTACAATTTTAAAAAGCATTTAGACAGTTCCATGGATATGGAAAGATATGGGCCACATGTGGGCAATTGGGACTAGTTTAGTGGCTTTTTAAAAAAAAGTTAATGGACAAATTGGGCTGAAGAGCCTGTTTCCATGGTGTAACCTGACTCTGGAACAGTTACTGATTAGCACAATGTGACAACTGAGCCCTGAATTGTATTTAATTCTCTGCAGGTGGAGACTATTAATTGGGGTTTCACTGGAGCACACAAGAAAAACTTACTGAAACTGAGGTGTGTTCTTGCAATGGCTCACTTTGCAAATAAATATTAGACTTAGTAAAGTTGCCCCGAGTATTATGCTTCACTGACTGGCATTTTTTGAATATAAACAAAGCATCACCAACATCCTAAGGGATAACATTGCTTGGAAACTGAACTGGACCAACCATATAAGTGTTGTTATTCTTGTAACATTACATATAGCAGGTCAGACACTGTAATTCTGGGGTACCTCACTGCTTGACTCCCCAATGCCTGTCCACCATCTATAAGGCACAGGTCAGGAGTGTAATGGAATACTCATGCCTGGATTAGTGCAACTCCAACAACACTCAAGAATCCAAATCAATGCAATCTGCTTGATGGTTACCCCATTCATTACCTTAATTCACTCCCCTCCACAAATAATACACAATAACAGCCAACATGTACTACTTACAAGATGCACTGCAGCAACTCACCAAAGCTCCTTCTGCATCACCAATGATAAAACTGCTTCACTCTGTTTCAGCTCAACAAAACTAAATGACACCCATTCGCTGATTAATTCTTCTTAATTGGTCATGCTTTGACCAATTAGAGACGAGCTGCCCAGTTCAAACAATGCTCGACAGTTAACTGTCAGTCACCATTAACTGGTGCATTCCCTCTCCCAATCAGAGTTCACGTATCAACCTCTTTTTTTTTGGCTCCTGCAGTGTAAAATGTTATTTCCTCTGGCACAGCATGGCACGGTGGTTCGCGCTGCTGCCTCGCGGCGCCAGGGACCTGGGTTCAATTCCGGGCTTGGATCACTGTCTGTGTGGAGTCTCCCCATGTCGGCGTGGGTTTCCTCCGGGTGCTCCAGTTTCCTCCCACGTTTTAAAAGACATGCTGGTTGAGTGCCTTGGCCGTGCTGAAATCACCCGAACAGGCGCGGGAGTGGGGCAACGAGGGGATTTTCACAGTAATTTCATTGCAGTGTTAATGTCAGCCTACTTCTGACACTAATAAAAAAAACTTAAAACTTAATATTCTTGCAATTGTCCTGATGAGTGCAAGATGAAAAACTTTGACGAAATGTCTTCTTTCTGCAATACTCAAGCTCTGTATTAACAAATTGTTGTATTACCCTTTGTCAATAGGCTCACTCCTTTTTGCTAAAGTCTATTTTGGAAAGGTTTCATTCATGGCAGTGAGCAGTTCTCTTTTTGGGAACTGCGCCATAACAATGGCTAACATATGCGGATGAAAGGGAATGAGAGGTTGGAGCACTCGGGATGATGAGAAGTTTGGGTCTCAGATCTCAGTGACGCAGTCGTGCTGACAGTTCTTCAAGTTAATTATTTTACACACTGAGTTCAAACCAACAGATGGCAGCATTGTCCATTCAACCTTCAACCACGCTTCCTGGGAAGCGTATGATGTGGAGATGCCGGCGTTGGACTGGGGTAAACTCAGTAAGAAGTCTCACAACACCAGGCAAAAGTCCAACAGGTTTATTTGGTAGTAAAAGCCACTAACTTTCGGGCCTCTGACCCTTCATCAGGCAAACCCTCCACTCACTTGACGAAGGGTCAGAGGCCCGAAAGCTAGTGACTTTTGCTACCAAATAAACCCGTTGGACTTTAACCTGGTGTTGTGAGACTTCTTACTGTGAATGTAAAACAAGGCACTTGTGTGTCCAATATCAGGCTGTGTGTACACAAGCTGTGTGTGCCCGGCGTGTATCATATTAATAATAAAGGTTCCAGTACAGATATCTGGGGTTTGCTTCAAACACTGAGTCCTCTGCCTTCTCAACCACAAACACATTGCCCGCGGTGTGGTGAAATTGCCATCAGTCAGCTGTCCCCTCCCTCAAAGGCAGCAGCCTCGGGGCAGCGCAGTGGTCAGCACTGCTGCCTCACAGCTCCAGGGACCTGGATTCAACACCAGCCTTGCACGACTGTCCGTGTGGAGTTTGCACGTTCTCCCCGTGTCTGCCTGGGTTTCCTCCGGGTGCTCCGGTTTCCTCCCACAGCCCGAAGGTGCGCCAGGTTAGGTTGATCGACCGTGCTAAAATTGCCCTTGAGTGTCGGGGGGGTGCGGATTAGGTTTGCAAAATGTGTGGGGTTACGGGAATGGGACCTGGGTGGGATTGTGGTCGGTGCAGACTCGATGGGCCAAATGGCCTCCTTCTGCTCTGTAGATCCTGTGATTGCCTGAACATGTCAGCGCAAACGGCAAGAGTTTCCCTGTTTGTGTCGCAAACCCCCACAAAGGATGCTGTTAACCCCCTTCATGCCTGGTTGACCCACACGGTGCTCTTTATTCTTTCGATTTGCCGCACCAATTCCTTCAGAATTCCTGTCGTTGGACACCGAATCGGCAAGGTCAGTCCATCACGCACAATCCTCGCTGCATTCTTGTGAAACGTAACAAGCTGGCACCCCCTCGGTTTCGATTCCGAGGCCGGAATTGAACCTGGGGCTGTGAGGCAGCGGTGCTAATCACTTCATCTAAAAGAATCTGTCAGGCTGCCTCAGCAGTGAATCCATGCTGGAAAGGGTCAGGGAGATTTATTCAAACACAAATCAGATTGATTTCATCCAGCAAAGCGTTTTGGGAGAGTGTGTTCCCCCAAACTGGCACACGTGTGAGGAAACAGCTGACTTTATTGGGCCAATAATTCCCGAGACTCTGTGGTTTCCCTCACCGCATGCTCAAACACCCAGGAGCTTTGACAAGGGTCGTCCGGATTTGATTTATTATTGTCACATGTCACAGGGTGGCACAGTGGTTCGCACTGCTGTTTCACAGCTCCGGGGGGCCTGGGTTCGATTCCCGGCCTTGGGTCACTGTCTGTGTGGAGTTTGCACATTCTCCCCATGTCTGCATGGGTTTCCTCCAGTTTCCTCCCACAGTCCAAAGACGTGCAGGTTACGTTGATTGGCTATGCTAAAATTGTCCTTAGTGTGCTGAGATGCGTAGGTTCGAGTAATTAGTGGGTAAATATGTGGGGATATGGGGGTAGGGCCTGGGTGGGATTGTGGTCAGTGCAGACTTGATGGGCTGAATGGCCTCTTTCTGTACTGTAGGATTTCTATGTAATAGTATCTAGTGAAAAGTATTGTTTCTTGCGTGCTGTACAGACAAAGCATACCATTCATAGAGGAAGAAAGGAGAGAGTGCAGAATGTAGTGTTACAGTCATAGCGAGGGTGTAGAGAAAGATCAACTTAATATGAGATAGGTCCATTCAAATGTCTGACAGCAGCAGGGAAGAAGCTGTTCTTGGGTCGGTTGGTATGTGACCTCAGACTTTTGAATCCTGTTCCCGACGGAAGAAGGTGGAAGAGAGAATGCCCGGGATGTCAGGAGTCCTTGACGATGCTGGCTGCTTTTCCAAGGCAGCGGAAGTATAGACAGATCCAATTCTTTGGGAGGCTGGTTTGTGTGATGGATTGGGCTTTGAGTGATGGACAGAACATGCATGCAACTAGAGTGTGGCGACTCGGGGATTTTCACAGTAACTTCATTGCAGTGTTAATGTAAGCCGACTTGAGACAGTAATAAATAAACATACACAGGCCTTATCACGCTGATATGTCACTGGCAGCAGGGGTTGTCCACACCATGAGGCGTGGTGGTCTTTCAGTAGGCCGAAGGTAAGGAGGGGGTTGACGTGGGGGGAACGTCCCTTCTGTTTGGGCACCCTTTGCCCAAAGGTGCCCCCTTCATGTTAATCCCAACTTCCACCCCATCCGACATGCTGAATCCACCCCTCTGCTGGGCCCTGCTGGTGCTGGCCCTGGTGAACCCTGGGCTGAGTTACATGTCCAGCAACCTGGCTCCTATTCCATAGACGCTGACCCCTATTACCCGTGCTGCTGGTTGGTCCAGAGCACCACCAGCCATTTGATTCTCCAGCAGACCTTGGAGGTGGAACTTCCTGTCAGGTGGGGCTTGAAGTCCTGTTGTGACAATCATTAAATCACTGAAGAGGAAGCCTCACCCTGAACCTTGTCGCTGGGACACGGTGTCACACAATCCCTGTGTAAAATCCTAACCCGGTTCTGGGCCTGTTATAAGATATAGGAGCAGAATTAGGCCATTCAGCCCATCGCGTCTGCTCTCCCATTTGATCAGAGCTGATATACTCCTCATCCCCATTTTCCTGCCTTCTCCCCATTACCAATTAAAAATCTGTCTAACTCCTCCTTAAATTGACTCACTGTTCCAGCATCCACGACACTCTGGGGTAGCGAATTCCACAGATTCAAAACCCTTGGGGAGAAGCAGCTTTTCCCCAAAGAACAAATAACAAAAACAGCCCGGGAAACAGGCCCTTCGGCCCAACGAGCCCGCGCCGCCATCCTAACACCACCAGTCCCCCTCTCCACCCATGACCCTCATCCAATGTTTTGTGGCCATCCACATTGAGGGAAACTAATTTAGGGACAATTTATTACTGCCATTAAACTAACAGCACATCTTTGGGGTGTGGGAGGAAACCGGAGCACCTGGAGAAAACCCACGCAAGCACGGGGAGAATGCGCAAACTCCCACCGACACTGGCCCAAATCCATGTGTCTGCACAGCAAACAGCGATAGTCACTGAGCTGTCGTCTCGCCCAGTATCTGGTCCGGTTTAGGCACACACTAACGACATGAAGCACTAGGCCAATCTCGAACAACCAAGAGCAGCCCTAGTATGACCCATCGCGTGTATGCCCCTTGTTGGCAACAAGGCGGACCAACTTAAAACCTGTGAATGAAAAGGAAAAAAAAACATTATTATCGTACCATACCCATTTACCTTACCAGGGACGCCCCAATGCTAATGACCCTTATTTAAAACAATCTCCTATATCCACCCATCTCCAACCCACTCATGTGCCTATCTAAGTTACTCTTAAACAACTCTAGAGTGTTTGCCTCCACCACCTTACTTGGCAGAGCATTCCATACCCCCACTACCCTCTGTGTGGAAAACCTCCCTCTAATATCTGTGTTCTACCTTTCCCCCCTCACCTTAAGTCCATGGCCCCTTGTCCTGTGTGTCTCTATCATAGGAAATAGCTTACCTCTGTTTACTCTATCTATACCCTTCATAATCTTATATACCTCTATTAGATCCCCCCTCAGTCGCTGTCTTTCAAGGGAAAAGAGCCCCAGTTTATTCAATCTTTCCTCAAAACCCAGTCCTTCCATACCAGGCAACATCCTGGTAAACCTCCTCTGCACTCTCTCCAGAGTCTCCACGTCCTTCTGGTAGTAAGGCGACCAGAACTGGACGCAGTACTCTGAATGTGGCCTAATCGACGTTCTGTACAACTGCAATATTAGACTCCAGCCCTTATATTCTATACCCCTTCCTATAAAGGCTAACATACCATAGGCTTTCTTCACCACACTCTCCACTTGTACTGTCACCTTCAAAGACTTGTGCACTTGCACCCCCAGGTCTTGCTGCGATTCTATACTCCTTAGGGGCTTACCCTTAAACATATAACTCCCCCCTACATTATTCCGGCCTTTATCATATAACTCCCCCCTACATTATTCCGGCCTTTATCATATAACTCCCCCCTACATTATTCCGGCCAAAATGCATCACCTCACATTGATCCGGATTAAACTCCATTTGCCATATATCTGCCCAATACACCAGCCTATCAATATCCCGCTGTATTGCCAGACACTGCTCCTCACTGCCCGCCAATCCAGCCATCTTGGTGTCATCAGCAAATTTGCTGATCACACCACCTACTCCCTCTTCCAAATCATTTATATACACTACAAAGAAGAGGTCCCAATACCGAGCCCTGCGGCACACCACTAATGACAGACCTCTAGCTAGAAAAGGATCCCACCACTACTACTCTGACTCCTCTTTGCAAGCCAGTTTTCTACCCATCTAGATACCTGACCACATATCCCATGAGCTTTAATCTTCTCTACCAACCTACCATGAGGGACTTTGTCAAACGCCTTACTGAAATCCATATAGACGACATCAACGGCTCGTCCTTCGTCGACCGTTTTTGTCACCTCCTCAAAAAATTCTACCAGATTCGTAAGGCAAGACTTCCCCTTTACAAAGCCATGCTGCGTATCCCTAATCAGCTCGCAACGCTCCAAGTGCGCATACATCCTATCCCTAAGAATCCTCTCCATCAACTTGCCTACCACTGACGTTAAACTCACCGGCCTATAGTTACCCGGGTTATCCCTCCTACCCTTTTTAAACAACGGTACCACGTTCTCTATCCTCCAGTCCTCTGGGACCTCACCTGTGTCCAAAGAAGAGACAAAGATTGGTGTCAGAGGCCCAGCAATCTCATCCCTCACCTCCCTAAGCAGCCTAGGATAAATGCCATTGGGCCCCGGAGATTTATCGGTTTTAACGCTACATAAAAACCCTAACACTTCTTCCCTCGTAATCGAAAGATCTTTCAATTGGTCTACCGCTCCCTCGATGACCGTACCAGACATCAAGCTCCTCTCCTTCGTGAATACCGACGCAAAGTATTCATTCAGGATCTCCCCCATTCCCTCAGCCGCGAAACACAATTCCCCTCGTCTGTCCCTGAGGGGACTGATTTTACCCTTAGCCACCCTTTTGCTCCTAAGATAGGAGTAAAACGCCTTTGGATTCTCCTT
The DNA here is from genome assembly GCF_965287045.1 of Carcharhinus amblyrhynchos. Taxonomy (NCBI): domain Eukaryota; kingdom Metazoa; phylum Chordata; class Chondrichthyes; order Carcharhiniformes; family Carcharhinidae; genus Carcharhinus; species Carcharhinus amblyrhynchos. The sequence continues at coordinate 5,685,762 of NC_137341.1, read as the reverse complement.
AATCCGACCTGCCAAAGCCATCTCATGCCCCCTCTTTGCTCTCCTAACTCCCTGTTTGAGATCCCTCCTTCTCTCTCTGTATTCCTCCAACACTCTCTCCATTCCCAGCTGCTTAGACCTGACATACGCCTCTCGTTTCTTCCTAACCAGGTCTTCTATATCTCTAGTAATCCATGGCTCTCTAATCCTACCTTTCCCATCCTTTCTCCTAACCAGCACATGCCTTTCCTGCACCCATTGCAATTTTCCCTTGAAAGACTCCCACATGCCTAACGTGGTCTTGCCTTCCAGCAGCCTATCCCAGTCTGTATCCCTAAGCTCCTGCCTAATCCGGCTGTATCTAGCCTTCCCCCAATTTAGCACCCTCCCCTTAGGACAGCACTCATCTTTTTCCATTCGTATCCTAAAGTAGACAGAGTTGTGGTCACTGTTTGCCACATGTTCACCTACCACAACCTCAACCACCTGACCCGGCTCATTGCCCAGAACTAAATCCAGTACAGCCCCCTCTCTAGTCGGGCTATCTACATACTGTCGCAAGGACCCTTCCAATACACATCTTACAAATTCCTCCCCGTCCGAACCCCCAGCTCGAGGCACCTTCCAATCCACCCCAGGGAGATTGAAATCTCCCACTACAACAACCCTGTTCTTCCGACACTTATCCAAAATGTCTACATATACCCTCTTCCACTGCCCGTGGGCTATCGGGCGGCCGAGAGTACACTCCTAGCATAGTAATGGCCCCCTTCCTATTCCTCAACTCCACCCACAGAGACTCAATTCCCAACCCCTCCATGTTATCCTCCCTCTGCACCACTGTGATCTGCTCCCTAACTAAGAGCGCCACTCCCCCTCCTCTTTTCAACCCTCCCCTATCACGCCTAAAACACTTATACCCAGGTATATTTAGCTGCCAGTCCTGCCCCTCCTTTAACCACGTCTCTGTCACTGCCACCACACCTAAATTCCTCGCGAACATCAAGGCCTTAAGTTCATCCGTCTTACCCGTCACACTCCTCGCGTTAAAACAGATGCTCTGAAGACCCTCAGGCCCACTCGGATCCTCCTTCTCCTGGGAGATCTTCCTATCATCTAGACATAACCTGACCTCCAACTCACTCCCACTCCCAGTGCCTGAGCTGTCTGTCTCCTCCCCATCCCACCTCCATATTAGTTTAAACCCTGCCGAAACACTCCAGCTAACCTCCCAGCTAAAATATTTGTGCCCTTCCCATTGAAATGTTCCCTATCCCACTTATACAAGTGCCCTTCCTTCGCAAAGACTTCCCAATGGTCTACAAAACTAAAACCCTCTGTCCTGCACCAATCCCTCAGCCATGCATTCAGCTGTAGGATCTCATTATTTTTATCCCTGCTATCCTCAACTCTGTTTTAAATTTGCTACCCCTTATCCTAAGACCCCTCGTCCTAGAATGTCCCACACGAGGAAGCATCTGCTCCACGTCTATCCATTCCTTTTATCATCTTGTATACCTCAATTTGATCTCCTCTCATTCTTCTAAATTCCAGAGAGTGTCGGCCTAAACTGTTCAATCTCTCCTCATACGACAAGCCCCTCATCTCTGGAATCAATCTCGTGAAGCTATAGACTGATGAATAAAGATTGATTAGTTAATAATACCAGTCTGCTACTCCGATACTGGAAGGTGAACTCGATAAAGCTCTCCTGTCATCTGGCAATCAATATTCTCGTGTGATAGACGGTGCATTTCTTTGGTCCAATTTAATCATGCTTTGATCTGTTTTTACTGACTATAATGCTTAACTATTTAAAATTGATTGATACAAGCTCACACGTAGAGCTATTTACTATATCTCACTCTATAGGCAATCCATGAAGTCTTTTCCAATACAATAATAGGACTGCAATACCAACAAGGACCTCATAATGTCACTGTCTGAGCTTTACAAGTTTGGGTGACAGTCAGTGAGCTGTAAGGGTGAAGTATCTGTTTAAACACATTTACAAAATGGAAACATTTCGAGCTCCGTTTCATAGAAATCATAGAATCCTACACTGCAGAAGGAGGCCACTCAGCCCATCGAGTCTGCACCGACAACAATCCCAACCAAGCCCTATTCCCATGGCCTCACATATTCACTCTGCCAATCCCTCGAACCTACGCATCCTGGGACAATTTCGCATGGCCAATCAACCTAACCTGCACACGTCTGGACTGTGGGAGGTTAAAGTCCAACAGGTCACCGCATTATAAGAAAGATGTGGAGGCATTGAAAAGGGTGCAGAGGAGGTTTACCAGGATGTTGCCTGGTATGGTGGGAAGGTCTTATGAGGAAAGGCTGAGGGACTTGAGGTTATTTTCATGAGAGAGAAGAAGGTTGAGAGGTGACCTAATTGAGGCATACAAGATGATCAGAGGATTAGATAGGGTGGAGAGCGAGAGCCATTTTCCACGGATGGTGATGGCTAACACGAGGGGACGTAGCTTTAAATTGAGGGGTGGTGATTATAGGACGGATGTCAGAGGTAGGTTCTTTACTCAGAGGGTAGTAAGGGCGTGGAATGCCCTGCCTGCAGCAGTTGTGGACTCGCCAACTTTGAGGGCGTTCAAATGGTCAGTGGATAGGCATACGGATAACATTGGAATAGTTTAGGTTAGAGGGTCATTAGATTGGTTCCACTGGTCGGCGCAACATCGAGGGCCGAAGGGCCTGTACTGCGCTGTAACGTTCTATGTTCTAGGTTTATTTAGTAGCACAAGCTTTCAGAGTGCTGCCCCTTCTTCAGGTGGGCGATGATAGCACTCATCTGATGAAGGGGCGGCGCTCCGAAAGATAGCGGCTTGTGCTACCAAATAAACCTGTTGGACTCTAACCTGGTGTTGTGAGACTTCTCAGTGTGTTTACCCCAGTCCAATGTCCAGAGGTGCTAACCACTGTGCCACCTTGGCTACCTATTTGTTCAGGAAGAGACAACAACCAGGAAAATCAGAAGCGCCTGGAGTACAGTGTGAATATTTCCATCCTAGTTATAACCTTTCATGGCCGGGATTCTTCGGCTGTTCATGCCGGTGGGGTTCTCCAGTCCCGGTTGTTGTGGTGGGGGAGGGGAACATGGAAATTAAAGTGAGTTAGCTCAGAGTTTAACGGAAACAACAATCGCAGACAGAAGAGAATGCCATCTCTGTCCGTTCTCCGCACGTTACCGGGACATAATGATACTGAAACCGGTTATTGCATCCCAGTGCAGCAAGTCAGTCAACCCTCAATAAAGGCCCCTTTAACTGAGGAAACAAACTGAGGAGTCAAAACGCAGTCTCACCCTCACCACGTGAGGTCAGACACCACAAAACACTGGTCAACTGAGTCAATGTGGGGAAGGAAGCCGTAAATACAGTTTGTGCGTCAGTTTTCGCGCTGCACTGACTGTTACTCTCTGCCTGGCCATCCTGGAGTGAGTGTGAACAACGGAGATACTGTCAGCCCGCTGACAATTCAGAAGATCGCTGCTGTAACTGGTTTGTTCATACATCGGCCTCCCTCCCCGTAGAGACACTGACTGGTGCTGAGTGTAGTTTCGGGGCAGAACGAATGGATCCAGAGGCGGCACAGTGGTTAGTTACTGCTGCCGCACAGCGCCAAGGATCCGGGTTCAATTCCCAGTTTGGGTCACCGTCTGTGTGTTCTCCCCGTGTCCGGGTGGGTTCTCTCCGGGTGCTCTGGTTTCCTCCCACAGTCCAAAGATGTGTGGGTTAGATGGATTGGCCAAGCTAAATTGCCCCTTCGTGTCAGGGGGATTAGCAGGGAAAATGTGTAGGGTTAGAATCATAGAACTCTACAGTACAGAAAGAGGCCATTCGGCCCATCGAGTCTGCACTGACCACAATCCCACCCACACCCTGCCCCCATATCCCTACATATTTTTACCCACTAATCCCTCTAACCTACGCATCTCAGGACACTAAGGGGCAATTTGAAATCATAGAATCCCTACAGTGTAGAAGGAGGCCATTCAGCCCATCGAGTCTGCACCGATCATAAACCCACCCATGTCCTACCCCCATATCCCTACATATTTACCCACTAATCCCTCTAACCTACGCACCTCAGGACACTAAGGGGCAATTTTAGCATGGCCAATCAACCTAACCTGTACACCTCTGGGAGGAAACTGGAGCACCCGGAGGAAACCCATGCAGACACGGGGAGAATGTGCAAACTCCGCACAGACAGTGACCCGAGCCGGGAATCGAACCCAGCTCTCCAGGGCTGTGGAGCAGCAGTGCTAACCACTGTGCTATCCGTTACGCGGACAGAGTCTGGGAGGGATTGTGGTCGGTGCAGACTCGATGGGCTGAATGGCCTCCTTCTGCACTGTAGGATCCCATGTGAATGTCTAAATCAGAGCAGAGGCTGAGAGGGACAAATGTATGAAGAATCGACCTCTCCAAACCATTCACCTGCCCTCAGAGTTCAGGATTCAGATTGAAGAATGAAAAGTGGGAGTTGAGGAAATGAGCTAGTGGCTATTGAGGTAGCAAGTGTGTGGAATGGTGCGGAGAAATCTTCAGATGTCCAAATCCAGAAGCGATGGAAACTTGTGGGACACGGCTGAGATTGTTGTTGGTGCAGGCTCGATGGGCTGAATGGCCTCCTTGTGCACTGTAATTCCTCCGTGAACCCATGATTCTGCTTTTGATACTCAGCTGGAACCAATGACAGTACAAGAAATTCAATCAGCCAGTCATATTTGCACCCAGAATCAGGATTTGGGGGTCAATCCTTTTACTATCTGAGAGGAGATATAAATTATTTATCGTATTTGCAGCACTCCAGTAATATTGGTGTCTTCTGCCCCAGTTGGTGTTGGGACGAGTGAGTAGTAATGGGGGACTTTATCAACCTACCAACAGACTTGGCAGGAGAAACAAAATGACAAAGGCAAGCTTAAGTTTAAAATTTATTAATGTTACAAGTAGGCTAACGTTAACACTGCAATGAAGTTATTGTGAAAATCCCCTAGTCGCCACACTCCGGTGCCTGTTCGGGTACACTGAGGGAGAATTTAGCATGGACAATGCATCGAACCGGCACAGCTTTGAGACTGTGGGAGGAAACCAGAGCACACAGAGGAAACCCACGCAGACATGGGGAGAATGTGCAGAATCCTCACAGACAGTGACCCGAGGCTGAAATTGAACCCGGGCCCTTGCCGCTGTGAGGCCGCAGTGCTAGCCACCGTGCCACACTGCGGCTCTAGTACAAATCAGACCAAATCTCTGACCGAAAAACAATCGGTGCCGGTAGAGAGATGGCAAAGGAAGGAGCTGTGATACTGAAATTCTACTCACGCCAGCTCCCCGAGTCCACCGATCTTTCAATGGCAGCTCTGCAGGGCACCTTTTTTACTGATAGGCAATGGCTATCCTCCCCACAAACCTTCCTAAGTCTTATCTCAAAGGGAAAATTTGATGCCAAAACCATGGCAAAATTTAAGGGCAAGTCGGATAAGTATTTGATGCAGCGAAACTTGTTCAGATTGCAGAGGCTGTCCCAACAGGCTGCGGGTTGTGTTCTGGGCACTAAAGACACGGAGATAGTCATCTGTACCATCTTCAACATGCTGACGTCTTGTTCATTGTAAAATTCCCTCACCCGTCCCATAGATACTGGAAGCAGCAGTAGGCCATTTGGCCCTTCGAGCCTGCGCACTATTAATTTGATCATCGCTGATCATCGAATGCAATACCCCGATCCCCCTCCCCCCCGAATATCCCTTTAGCCCCAAGATCTACATCTAATTTCTTCTTGAAATCAGATATCATTTTGGCCTCGACTACTTTCTGTGGGAGTGAATTCCAAACATTGACCACCCTCTGGGTGAAGAAATTTCTCCTCATTTCAGTTCTAAAAGGTTTACTCCCTTTTCCCCAAACTCTGACCCCCTAGTTCTGGACTCCCACCACCATCGGGAACATTCTTTCTGAATCTACCCTGTCTAACCCTATCAGAATTTTATAAGTTTCTATGAGATTCCCCTCTCACTCTTCTAAACTCCAGTGAATATAATTCTAACTGATTTAATCTCTTCTCATCTGACAGACCTGCCATCCCAGGAATCAGCCTGATAAACCTTCGCTTTACTCCCTCCATAGCAAGGACATCCTTCCTCAGATAATACTCCCAGTGTGGCCTTACCAATACTCTATACAATTGCAGCAAAACATCCCTCTCCCCTTACTCAAATCCTCCTGTTATGAAGGCCAACATACCATTTGTCTTCTCTACTGCCTGTTGTACCCTGCGTGCTTACTTTCAGCGACTCATGCACGAGGACTCCAAGGTCTCGTTGAGTATCCGCCTCTCTCAATTTACACCCACTCAAGTAATAATCTGCCTTCCTGTTATTGCGACGAAAGTTCGGATGAGACATCTCCCCACACTGGCATCAAAAAACCACCTCTGCTGCCACGAGATAAATGACTTTGAGGAGGGCGTAGAAGGATAGGTGAGTCAATTTGCGGATGACGCTAAAGTCGGTGGAGTGGTGGGCAGTGCGGAAGGGTGTTGCAGATTACAGAGGGACATAGATAAGCTGCAGAGCTGGGCTGGAGTTTAATGAGGATAAGGGTGAAGTCATTCACTTTGGAAGGAGTAACAGGAATACAGAGTACTGGGCTAATGATAAGTTACTTGGTAATGTGGGTGAGCAGAAAGATCTCGGTGTCCATGTGCATAGATCCCTGAAAGTTGGCACTCAGGTTGATAGGGTTGTTAAGAAGGCATACGGTGCGTTAGCTTTTATTGGTCGAGGGATTGAATTTCGGAGCCATGAGGTCATGTTGCAGCTGTACAAAACTCTGGTGCGGCTACATTTGGAGTATTGCGTACAGTTCTGGTCGCCGCATTATAGGAAGGATGTGGAAGCAGTGGAAAGGGTGCAGAGGAGGTTTACCAGGATGTTGCCTGGTATGGTGGGAAGGTCTTATGAGGAAAGGCTGAGGGACTTGAAGCTGTTTTCGTTAGACAGAACGTTAAGAGGTGACTTAATAGAGGCATATAAAATGATCAGAACATTAGATAGGGTGGACAGTCTGAACCTTTATCCTCGGGTGGAAATGGCTAGCATGAGGGGACATTGCTTTAAATTGAGGGTGATAGGTATAGGACAGGTGTCAGAGGTAGGTTCTTTACTCAGAGAGTAGTAAGAGCGTGGAATGCCCTGCCTGCAGCAGTAGGGGACTCGCCAACATTAAGGGCATTTAAATGGTCATTGGATAAACATATGGACGATATTGGAATAGTGTAGGTTAGATGGGCTTTAGATTGGTTTCACAGGTCGGTGCAACATCGAGGGCCGAAGGGCCTGTACTGTGCTATAAAGATTATAGGTTCGGGTTGGTATGTCTGCAATCTTTGAAAGGCATGGATTTGTCAGAATGAGAGTGATTTCCTGGGCTAGGTTGCAAGTGCTTATGGGAGTGGGAGAAGAATTTTCCACAAAAGCTCTGCCTGAAATGAACTTTGGGTTTTAAATCTCTCCCAATCAGCTCTCCCAGGAGATGATATCTTCACCCAAGAGAATGTGGATGAAGGTATGGAACTCGGGGAGAGCGACTGCGAGGTTCTTCAGCAAGTTGACACAGGGCTGAGAGACATTAGCGGAGTTTGGCTTCCCCCTGGGCACCATGGCCTCTGCATGTGTCCAGGCCCTGGATTTCCAGATGCTGGAAATAGGCACAGGGCTGACTTAAATATTAAAACTGCAATTTTAATCTTGTTAGCAGGCCCGGAACTGAAGTCTCCAGGTCCGCTAGCCTTTGTAACCCCCAAGACCAGGAGTGGTTCACTCCCCCGGGGTTGACAACAGTTCCCCACTAATGGGGAGCTGGCGGCCTGGAGTGAAGGGGAGACATCGAGTTCCCCCCGTGCCCACCCCCCCCTCCAGGAGTAAGGAGGGTGCTCCTTGGGCAGTGCCAGGCTGGCCCCCTGGCACCGCCCAAGAGGCAAAATGGCAATGCCCAAGGAGCACCCTTGGTGCTGCCCACTGGAGAAGGTGCAGACTCCGCACAGACCCAAGCTGGGAACTGAACCCCTGAGTTAATTCCCCTGACACTAAGGGGCAATTTAGCATGGGCTGACCCGCACATCTTTGGAGTATTGGAGGAAACCGGAGCACCAGGAGGAAACCCACGCAGACACGGGGAGAACGTGCAAACTCCACATAGGAGAGTGACCCAAGCCGGGAATCGAACCCGGGTCCCTGGCGCTGTGAGGTAGCAGTGCTAACCCATCGTGATAGCAATGCAGCATTCGGCAAATTACCAGTGTGTTCAAAGTGCATTGATGCGACAATAAATATCAAAAAAAATGTATTCCAGGATGATATATTACTGATGCCTGGGGGAGCAAATTGATTTGTATAAAGGTCTGGGGAAAGGACACTGTTGAAGCGAGGCCATTAACTTCATCACTGAAGAAATAATTTTAATATACTGCTCTGTCAGCACTCTGCCTGGCAGACCTAGTTCAAATTATCTCCATACCCTTCAGAGAATGATATTGTCCCTAACTGTCTCGTCTGCCTATCCTGCTCCGATGGAACATACTTTAGAGCATATTCTCACATGTTGTGACAAAACCTCCTGATCTTGCATCTTTTTTTAATATTCAATTGGAATTGAAATTGATTTTGCTGTTTTTCACCTAACAGGGCGAAGAAGAATAAAGAAACCTTACCTTTTGATTCCATTCCCGGCTTGGGTCACTGTCTGTGTGGAATCTGCGTGTTCGCCCCGTGTCTGCGTGGGTTTCCTCCGGGTGTTCCAGTTTCCTCCCAGTCCGAAAGACGTGCTGGTTCGGTTGACCGACCGTGTTAAATTCTCCCTCAGTGCACCCAAACAGGCACCTTGGCAAGGCGGCAGAGTGGCCCAATGGTTAGCACTGCTGCCTCACAGCTCCAGGGACCCGGGTTCGATTCCCGGCTCGGGTCACTGTCTGTGTGGAGTTTGCACGTTCTCCCCGTGTCTGCGTGGGTTTCCTCCGGGCGCCCTGATTTCCTCCAACACTCCAAAGATGAGCGGGTTAGCCCATGCTAAATTGCCCCTTAGTGTCAGGGGAATTAGCAGGGTAAATGCATGGGGTTTTGGGGATAGGGCCTGGATTAGATTGTGGTCAGTGCAGACTCGATGGGCCGAATGACCTCCTTCTGCGCTGTAGGGTTCTACGATTACCAAGTGGATCAGCTGGCACTAGAACAGGCTACCTTCATCTGAAATTATTTCTCTAACAAGATTCTAGATGGCAGCTTTCCATTCTGTAAGATGATGATTGGCACTGTGGTGGCCAGCCCAGTGTTCAGAACATAAGAAATAGGAGCAGGAGTAGGCCAACTAGCCCTTCGAGCCTGCCCCACCATTCAATAAGATCATGGCTGATCTGTCGTGGCTCAGTTCCACTTTCCCACCCTCTCCCCATAACCCTTAATCCCCTCGCTTATCAAAAACCCATCAACCCGCGTCTTAAATATATTTAGCGAGGCAGCCTCCACCACTTCAACGGGCAGAGAATTCCAGAGATTCACCACCCTTGGAGTGAAGAAGTTCCTCCTCAACTCTGTTCTAAACCGGCCCCCCCTTTATCTTGAGGCTGTGCCCTCTAGTCCTACTGTCCTTTTTGAGCGGGAAGAGTCTCTCCACCTCTATCCTATCCATCCCATTCATCATCTTATACGTCTCAATGAGATCTCCCCTCATTCTTCTAAACTCTAACGAGTACAAGCCTAATTTATTCAGCCTCTCCTCATAGCTCAACCCCCTCAACTCCGGCATCAGCCTAGTAAACCTCCTCTGCACTCCCTCCAAAGCCAAAATATCCTTGCGTAAGTACGGCGCCCAAAACTGCACACAGTACTCCAGTTGCGGCCTCACCAATGCCCTATACAGCCGCAGCAAGACCTCCCTACTTTTATATTCAATCCCCCTCGCTATGAAGACCAGCATCCCATTTGCCTTCCTGACCACCTGCTGCACCTGCAGGCTGGGTTTTTGCGACTCATGCACAAGGACCCCGAGGTCCCTCTGCACCGTCGCCTGCTGCAGTTTTTCTCCACGTAAGTAATGCCTGTTATGGTTCAGGGTGTCGCCGTCTCAGTCTCTTTTTGCAGTGGGCTGAGAAGGTACACTTTGTTTTCTCTCGGCCCTCTCCTCAGCCTCACCGCCTCTGAACAATCTATCCCCAGAGTTCCCAGCCATCATCTCTGCCAGTTAGACCATAAAACACAGGAGTAGAATTAGGCCATTCAGCCCATCAAGTCTGCTCCGCCATTCAATCATGGCTGATCATTTTCTCAACCCGATTCTTCTTATATTCATTCATGGGACATGGGCATTGTGGGTTGGTCAGCGTTTATTGCCCAATCCGAGTTGCCCTTGGAGGGCAGTTGAGCGTCAACCACATTGCTGTGACTCTGGAGTCACATGTAGGCCAGACCAGGTAAGGATGGCAGATTTCCTTCCCTAAAAGACGTTAGTGAACCAGGTGGGTTTTTCTGACCATGGCTTCATGGCCAGTAGATTCTTAATCCCAGATTTTTTTTATTGAATTCAAATTCCACTGTGGTAATGGAATTCATTACCACAGGAAGTAGTTGTTGCCAAAACATTGAATGTATTCAAGAAGTGGTTAGATATTGCACTTGGGGCAAATGGGATCAAAGGTTATTGGGAGAAAGCAGGATTAGGCTATTGAGTTGGGTGATCATGATGAATGGCGGAGCAGGCTTGAAGGGCAGAATGGCCTCCTCCTCTTTGTATCTTTTATGTTTCCCCCATAACCTTTGATCCCCTTACCAACCAAGAACCTATCTTTGTCTTAAATACACTCAATGCCCTGGCCTCCACAGATTCACTACCCTCGGGCTGAAGAAATTGGTTGTCAGCACCAATGCCCGCCCTCGAAGTGTTAACATGAGCCGACTTGTGACACGAATAAAATAGACTATTACAAACCAAAAAGTAGGTGAAAGCACAGTGTGTGTCCTGAACAATTAGATTACATTATAAGAAATAGAATCCCAACAGTGCAGAAAAAGGCCATTCAGCCCATCAAGTCTGCACCAACCACCATCCCACCCAGGCACTACCCCCATATCCCTACATATTTACCAAAGAACAACACAGCACGGGAAGCAGGCCCTTCGGCCCAACGAGCCCGCGCCGCCATCTTACCAATGTGTTTTTCCTCCTCCACCCTTGACTATGCTTACGGTACCCCCACTGGAAACCCATATTTTAACCGCTAATCCGTCTCACCCAAGCATCCCAGTACACTCAAGGGGCAATCTTTGCACGGCCAATCAACCTAACCCGCACATCTTTGGACTGTGGGAAGAAAGCGGAGCACCCAAAGGAAACCCACACAGACACGAGGAGAATGTGCAAACTGCAAACAGACAGTGGCCCGAGCTGGGAATCGAACCCTGGTCCCTGGGGCTACGTTGCAGCAGTGCTAACCACCGTGCCACCCAGCTGTCAGCTACTGATGTATGGCTGTACATAGATTCCTTTAATCTAAGCTGGTAAATGTTTAACTTGTTGAATAACCTGTTTCACCTTCATTCTCCCTTCCTCTCCTTTCAACTATGGCTCAAGCTGGCTGTATTCCCAGTTACTCTGGCTTACTCCAGTGCCCTGCCTCAGTAGCTATTTTTCATATTTGAATCTTAGTGCCAACAAGGTATTTTTGCATCACAGCTGAATCCATCCCAATCTCAAGTCAGCCACATTCACTGGAAGGTAGTTCGAAAGAACTGAGCTCTGGTTTCCTCATCCATTGTTCTGTTTGCAGCAAAGCCCTGGGTAAAAATCAACCCATTTAATACAGAAGGGACCAGGGAACCTTTGAGAATGTATCACACAGATGATAGAATGCTCCTGTCTTGCCCGCCATGGGAATCGTAGTGGGCAGGACACAAACTTTTGCTGACCTTAGCTGGGATTTCCCAAACTCACTTGCCCCAAGACAGCATACTTCCCAGCCAAAACATTGTTGAGGACTTTTTTTTTTAGAAAACCCCAATGCTTGGGGGTAATCTAGCAGAAATAAAAATAACGTAGATTTTGTAAAGGTCAGGAAACTCTCTCTCTAGCACCCAAGTACTGAAGACCAGAAATCTACCCCATTCACGCCACACTGGTTAACACTGCTGCCTCACGGCGCTAGGGTTTGATCAGGTCACTGTCCGTGTGGAGTTTGAGCGTTCTCCCAGTGTCTGCATGGGTTTCCTCCGGGTTCTCCGGTTTCTTCCCACAGTCCAAACCTGATTACGTGCATTGGCCATGTTAAGTTGTGACCCAAGATGCGTAGGTTCCCCTCCAAGCCACTCACCATCCTGACTTAGAACCATAGAAAATTACAGCTCAGAAACAGGCATTTTGGCCCTTCTTGTCTGTGCCCAACCATTTTTGTGTAAAAAATATATCGCCGTTCCTTTACTGTTGCTGGATCAAAATCCTGGAACTCCTTCCACAGCAGGACTGTGGGTCGACCCACAGCGCCTGGATTGCAGTGGTTCCAGGTGGCAGCTTAACACCACCTTCAAGGGCAACTAAGGATGGGCAATAAATGCTGGCTAGTCAGTGATGCCCATATCCCATGAATGAATTAAAAAAAAAGGTTAGGTGGGCATGATAAATGCATAGGTTATGAGGATAGTGCCTCGGATAAGGTTGCTAGGATGCTTTTTCTGGAGAGTCGCTGCGTACTTGATGGGCTGAATGGCTTCTTTCGGGCACTGTAGAGATTAAACAGTTAAAAAGACTAACACAGCCGGATTTTTCCCTCTTTGCGGTGCATGTAGCCTCTTAAGATCCAGGAAGTATTGACTGGGAGTGCCTGCATTCAATCGTAAACATGCAACTTGAGTGACTGCAACTGTACACAAGGACTAAACCAGTGGTATTTCCGAATAACAAAAGCAGTAGAAAAGAGCAGTGTAACTTGTGCCAAATGTCTTGTTGTCGGCAGGATTTCCATGTCAGATCCCAAATTCCGACCACGACATGTACGCATTTGGCCGCTGACGATGGTCACAAACTAAGGGAATGCTGTTTAATTCATGTGGGTCACAGTCGAGGAGAGACAGTCGGTCATTTTGTTAGCAGTGCGAGGCCTGTGTTAGGAATGTGCACCGAGTGATCCGGATGTACACAAACCAGAACCCTTCAGGTTCAGGAAGGATTCCAAGTGATCCAAACCAAATTGTGCTAGTGGAGGTTATTCTTGCGGTCTTTTAATCTGAAGTTACCCACGACACTGACACTATCCAGGCTGCAAGCCAGCTAGAGAAAACTGTAGTAATACACGATTCCTGTACGTGTGTAGAATGTATGTAGAACGTATGTCCACATTTCCCCTTGATTCACAGGAAGGCAAAGTAAAATTCAACTTTTTTCGCGAGCAGAGCAGGGTGACATATTCGATGCCATAATCATGAACTTTCAATACTTTTAAAAATTGGGCGGAATCAAGCTGTTAAGATGGGTAGCACAGTGGTTAGCACCGTTGCTTCACAGCCCCAGAGTCCTGGGTTCGATTCTCGGCTTGGGTCACTGGCTGTGTGGAGTTTGCACATTCTTCTCGTGTCAGCGTGGGTTTCCTCCAGGTGCTCCTGTTTCCTTCCAACGATTACGTGGTAAGGTTGATTGGCTGTGCTAAAATTGCCCCTTAGCGTCCTGAGATATGTAGGTTAAGGAACTGAATGGACGGATAGGGCCTGGGTGGGATTGTGGTCGGTGCAGACTCACTGGGGCGAATGGCCTCTTTCTGCACTGTCAGGGTTCGATGGCTGCCACAAATCATATGATTTTTGGCATTTGGACTACAGTTACTATCAAGTCTCCTATGAATATCTAACTGTGGATAAAGGCGAGGGTAACTCATTGCCAAGTGTGGAATTCACACATTGCACTGTTCAAGGATGGGCCCACACTTAAAAACTATAGAGTCTCCTAATTGCCTACGTCAAGAGGCATACTTCACAAAAAGATTAAAACTCGCTAACCCCTATCAATTTCCCATCTCAGTGCCCCCACCCCATCCAACCTCGCTTGAGTGGACCTCAGAAGGTTGACCCAGCCGTCATGAGATCAAAATTGGTGACTAGATCAGAAACTGTAAATCAGAGGCTGAATTAACTATAACCTGTACAATTGCACTCGATATTAAATCTTTTTGAATATATTCCACTTACATCACACTGAATTTGACAGTATTAATTCTGGATCAATATGAGAGAATAATCTTTATTTTAAACTCACGAAAGCCTACTGCTGCATTGTTTAACTAGAATTTATACTCAAGAGTAAGAAAAAATATACACCTCTTTCCAAACAAAACATACTGATTTATGATGTGCAGACACCCAGGCCCAACCATTTTCAGCTACTTCCCTCTATCACAAGGTCGCGGTGAAGATGTTTGCTGATGATCGCACAATGTTCACCATCATTCTTGACTCCTTGGATACTGAAGCAGTCCATGTGCAAATGTAGCAAGACCTGGACAATATCCAGGCTTGGGCTGACATTGTCAGTAACATTCATGCCACACAAAGACCATCACCAATGAGAGATGATCTAAGCATCACCCCTTGACATGTAATGGCATTACCATCACCATCCTGGGGATCATCATTGACTAGAAGCTAGCTGGACTAGCCAAACAAAGACTGTGGCTACCAGAGCAGGTCAAAGGCTAGGAATTGGGAAAACTAACACTTCCTGACTCCCCAAAGCCTGGCCGCCATCTGCAAGGCACAAGTCAGGAGTGTGATGGAACATTCCCCACTTGCCTGGATGGAGGCAGCTCCAACAACATTCAAGAAGCTTATCATCCAAGATAAAGCAGCCCGCTTGATTGTTACCCTTTCACTATCATTACTCCCTCCATCGCTGAAGAACATGATAGCTGTGTACACCATCTACAAGATGTATTATCGGAATTGATCAAGATTCCTTAGGCAGCACCTTCCTAACCCATGACCGCTACCATTTGGAAGGACAAGAGCAGCAGATACCAGGGTACACCACTGCCTGAAATCTCCCCTCCAAGAGGGTAGCAACGGAAGGGTGCGTTTCTGAATGGAGGGCTACAAGTGGCGTTCATCACGGATCAGTGCTGGGATGTTTGCTGTTTGTAATATATGACTTGGAGGAAAATGTAACAGGATTGATTAGTAAGTTTGCAGACGACACAAAGTTTGGTGGATTTGCAGATAGCAATGAGGACCATCAGAGGATATACATCCTGCTGTATCAGTTGGAGACTTGGGCAGAGAGATGGCAGATGGAGCTTAATCGGGACAAATGTGAGGTAATACATTTTGGAAGGTCGAATACAGATTGGAAATATACAGTAAATGGCAGAACCCTTAGGAGTATTGCTAGGCAAAGGGATCTGGGTGTACAGGTACATCGGTCACTGAAAGTGGCAACGCAGGTGGAGAAGGTAGTCAAGAAAGCACACGGCACGCTTGAGTTTAAAAATTGGCAACTCACGTTGCCACTTCATCGAACCTTAGTTAGGCCGCACTTGGAATGTAGCATTCAATTCTGGTCGCCACACTACCAGAAGGATGTGGAGGCTTTGGAGAGGGTACAGAAAAGATTTACCAGGTTGTTGCCTGGTATGGAGGGCATTAGCTATGAGGAGAGGTGGGAGAAACTTGGTTTGTTCTCACTGGAGCGATGGAGGTTGAGCGGAGACCAGATAGAAGTCTACAAGATTATGAAGGGTGTGGACTGAGTGGATAGTCAGAAGCTTTTTCCCAGGGTGGAAGAGCCAATTACTAGGGGGCATGGGTTTAAGGTGCGAGGGGCAAGCTTTAAAGGAAATGTACGAGGCAGATTTTTTCTTACAGAGAGTGGTGGGTGCCTGGAATCCCTTGCCAGGGGAGGTAGGGGAAGCAGATACGTTGATGACTTTTAAGGGGCGTCTTGACAAATACATGAATGAGATGGGAATAGAGGGATTATGGCCCTCAGCAAGGTAGAGGGTTTTAGTTAAGTCGGCTAGCATGGTCAGTGCAGGCTTGGAGGGCCAAAGGGCCTGTTTCTGTGCTATCATTTTCTTTGTTTGAGTCACTCACCATCCCTACTTGGAAATATATCGCCGTTCCTTCACTATTACTGGAATTCCTTCCTCAACAGCACTGGGGGTGCGCCGACACCACACGGACGGCAGCGATTCAAGAAGGCAGCTCACCACCACCTTCTCAAGGGCAACTAGAGACGGACAATAAATGCTGGCCTCGCCACTGACACCCACATCATTAGAATGTCCATTTTTCTTGCTTTGTTGGTTGCAACTCCAGTCATTGAAAAGTATCAAAAGGTAGATACAATTTCCTTCTCAGCTGTTTCAACATTCCCCGTCCTTTTTCTCCTACAAGCAGTGCCTCACACTTGTCCATATTAAACTGCTCACGCAGTCCCTCCCCACCCCACCACCCCGTCATTTTGCAATTGCCAAGTTGTTGGCGTCAATAGGATTATTCCCAGAATAAAACAATGTGTGACATTGGACACAAGTGATTCCCCAATTGATGAAGAGTTTCATTGATGATCACAAGAGTGCCCATGTCTGTGCTGGCTTCCTCCCACAGTCCAAAAGATGCGGAGATTAGATGAATTGGCCACACGAAATTGGCCCTCGTGTCAGGGGTACTAGCTAGGGTAAATATGCTGTGTCATGGGAATAGGGCCTGAGTGGGATTATGGTCGGTGCAGACCCGATGGGCCGAATGGCCTCCTTCTACAACGTAGGAATTGTACGATTCTATAAGCAGGTTCTCAGAGTTCATAGTTTGGTAAGCATCAACTGGCCTACAGGAAAGAACAAAGATGGTGTTGACTCACAGTTGAGTCAACCAGTTTGGAAACTTTGTGGAGACAATTGCAGCTCAGTTGGTAGGACGTTTGTCTGGAAGTCCTGAAGTGGTAAGACATCGAGGCTCTGCGTTGTAAGAGCTGCCATCATTTGGATAAAGAGTGAGAGGCCCTGCCCTCCCATTCAGGCATACCTGAAAGATCCCATGGGATTATTTTGAAGGAGATCAAAGGAGTTTGAAACGTAAGCCTAGTGTCTAGGCCAAAGTTGAAGAGGACGGGCAGCAGAGTGATTAGCACTACTGTCTCTCAGTGCCAGGGGCCTGGCTTCGATTCCCAGCTTGGGTCACTGTCTATGCGGAGTCTGCACGTTGTCCCAGTGTCTGCGTGGGTTTCCTCCGGGAGTCCGAGTTCCTCCCACAGTCCAAAGATCTACAGGTTATGATGATTGGCTGTGCCAAATTGCCCCTTTGTGCCCAAAGATTTGTAGTTTCGGGGGATTAGCCACAGTAAATGTGGAGGGTTACAGGGATAGGCCAGGGGGGTGAGCATGGGTAAAATGCTTCTTTGGAGTGTCAGTGCAGAGCCAATGGGCCGAATGGCCTCCTTCTGCGCTGGTGGAGACTCTATTAGCTGCGAAGTGCTTTGAAATATCTGGTGGTCAGCAGCGGGGCTGTAGAAATGCAGATTTTCACTTCACAGGAAAGATGAGAAACTATTAGAAACACAACGACTGTACTGTGCAGTCATGGTAACATTATTTACAAGGTGCATTAATGGGATAACAGGCTTTTGTTAATTCATAACCAGGTTGCGGTGACATCTTATAATCACATTAGCAACGTGACAATTGTTACAACATTAGAAGTTCAGTGGCATTTGAATCACTTTTTTTTTGTTTTTATTCCAATTCAATACTTCCTGGTTGCCTCACTATAAAGAAGGATGTGGAAGTGTTGGAGAGAGTGCAGAGGAGATGTACCAGGATACTGCCGGGTTTGGAGGGTAGGTCTTATGAGGAAAGGTTGAGAGAGCTGGGGCTTTTCTCTCTGGAGCAGAGGAGGATGAGAGGCGACTTAAGAGGTTTATAAGATGATGAGAGGGATTGATAGTCTCTGCACATCCACTCTATCTCCTCGGGTAGATGTAGCTCTTACTTGGGGGCACAACTAATAGTTCATGGAGGGATGTCCGTGGTAGATTCTTTACTTGGAGAGTGGTTGGGGTGTGGAATGCACTGCCTGCTGTGATGGAGGAGTCGGACACTTTAGGAACTTTCAAATGGTTACTGGATGGGCACATGGAGCACCCCATAATGATTGGGAGTGGGATAGCTTGATCTTGGACATAGCTCGGCCCAACATTGAGGGCCGAAGGGCCTGTACTGTGCTGTAATGTTCTAAGTTCAGTCCAATCAAGTCCAATTCAGAGTCTCAACAAGTTGGGACATTCCCGATCCAAGCTGGCAAGACAGGGCTCTGTCTTGGGCTTGATCTACATGACCCAAGCTGATTGGAGTAGGCATAGCTCCTCCTCCGAGGCTTGATCTCATTTGCATCTTAGCCAAGATGAAGCTTTTAAAAATCGCTTCAAATGAAGCTGAAATGAAACCGAATGACTTCAACCAAGCACAGCATGTCGATATTACACTTGATCTGAGCCAAAAGGCCGAGAAGCTATCACTATCTTCAACTGATACAAGGCAGATTAGACTAATGCCATTACAACCCCTATAATAATCTATTACATTGGAGCAGATGGGCAATTTTTATATAGAGTGTGTTAAACTCAAAAACAACAGGCTTGAAAGCTGGGCAATCAATATAAAGGTAGGCAGATACAGAGGACCAGTAAAACACCAATCTCATTGGGTCTTAGCTGTCCAATTGAGGAAGCTGGCACGATCTTGGTTTAAACAGCTTATCCAGAAAACAGCCTCCGAGAATGTAGACCATCCTCCCCTCACCGCCACCCTCCCCACCCACTGCTGGTGTCGCCCAAAACTACCATGCAGGATCTCCCCACTACCAGCGCTGCCTCACACAGTTCCCTCACTAACCACACGGAACTCCCCCTACAATTACCTGACCACCACACAGAACTGCCCCCCCCGCCACAATTCCCTCACCACCACATATAACTCCCCCGACAACCACACTAGAGAATCAGCCTTGAATTTTGTAGTAAAGTTCAAGTGGGGTTGGAACCCACGACCTTGAGGAGTGTGACTGAGCCGCAGTTAGAATCACAAGGCCCTGGACCTTCTTCTGACTATTTGACTCAATGGACATGTTTGTCCTTTTATCTGGCATGGTAGCACAGTGGGTTAGCACTGCTGTTTCATAGCTCCAGGGACCTGGGTTCGATTCCCGGCTCAGGTCACTGTCTGTGTGGGAGTTTGCACATTCTCCTCGTGTCTGAGTGGGTTTCCTCCGGGTGCTCCGGTTTCCTCCCACAGTCCAAAGTTGTGCAGGTTAGCTTGATTGGCTGTGCTAAAATGGCCCCTTAGTGCCCTGAGATACTGAGGTTCGAGGGATTAGCGGGTAAAATATGTAGGGATATGGGGGTAGGGCCGGGGTGGGATTGTGGTTGGTGCAGACTCGATGGGCCGAAGGGCCTCTTTCTGCACTGTAGGGTTCGATGGTTCTACTGTTAGTGCAACAATGTGTGTTCACAGTTCCTGATCATATCCAAACACGGGCTTGGTCACTTCAAACTTTAACTTGCACAGTGGGACATAAACTACAGTAGAAAAAATGTGAAGGAGAAATGAGTGTCATTCGATAGAAGTACAGAAGTTCGCAGACCCCTTTCTTATGTGTTTGTTTGTGTATTCAGTCAGATGTACATTTAGATCATCTGGTCACAACAGCTACATGTTCAGGATGCGACAGGTTGGTAGGGTACAAAGTCAGAATGTGGAGATGCCGGCGTTGGACAGCAGGCGACGGTGCAGAGGGACCTCGGGGTCCTTGTGCACGAGTCGCAAAAACCCAGCTTGCAGGTGCAGTAGGTGGTCAGGAAGGCGAATGGGATGCTGGCCTTCATAGCGAGGGGGATTGAATATAAAAGTAGGGAGGTCTTGCTGCGGCTGTATAGGGCATTGGTGAGGCTGCAGCTGGAGTACTGTGTGCAATTTTGGGCACCGTACATACGCAAGGATGTTTTGGCCTTGGAGGGAGTGCAGAGGAGGTTTACTAGGCTGATACCGGAGTTGAGGGGGTTGAGCTATGAGGAGAGGCTGAATAAACTAGGCTTGTACTCGTTAGAGTTTAGAAGAATGAGGGGAGATCTCATTGAGACGTATAAGATGATGAATGGGATGGATAGGATAGAGGTGGAGAGACTCTTCCCGCTCAGAAAGGACAGTAGGACTAGGGGGCACAGCCTCAAGATAAAGGGGGGTGCGGTTTAGAACAGAGTTGAGGAAGGACTTCTTCACTCAAAGGGTGGTGAATCTCTGGAATTCTCTGCCCGTTGAAGTGGTGGAGGCTGCCTCGCTAAATATTTTTAAGACGCGGGTTGATGAGTTTTTGATAAGCGAGGGGATTAAGGGTTACGGGGAGAGGGCGGGAATGTGGAACTGAGCCACGACAGATCAGCCATGATCTTATTGAATGGCGGGGCAGGCTCGAAGGGCTGGATGGCCTACTCCTGCTCCTATTTCTTATGTTCTTATGTAAACACAGTGGTCTGTGGATAGGTTTATGGACGAAAAGGGATTGGTTTAGGTTAGTGGGTCATTGTTGTTTTTTTTTTAACTGGTCGGCGCAACATCGTGGGCCGAAGGGCCTGTTCTGCGCTGTAATGTTCTATGTTCTATGTTCTACAGCGTTTCCGAAAGCTTGTGGGTTTACTATCAAATAAACTGGTTGGACTTTAACCTGGTGTTTTGAGACTTCTCACTGAGAATACAAAGCGCCAGCTTCGTAATTAAAAGGTTTGTAACGTGGAAACAAAAAGAAAGACTTAGCTTTGCTTAGTAAACAGGGCACACACTTAAAAGCATGGGCTGAACGCCCTCATTTTGCACTGTAGGGATTCTATGATTTTATAACCACAGCCGAGGCATAGAGCTTAAGAGCAGGGAGGTTATGCTGGAACTATAGAAAATGTTGTTCAGGTCACGGAGGGAGTATCGTGCAGGGTTCTGGAATCAACATTACAGGAGGGATGTGATAGCACTGGAGAGGATGCAGGGATGTTGCCTTGCATTCCGTAACTCACCCACTGCAGCAAGTCTGCCTTGAACACAGATTTGACTATTCCTGTACGCCGGCCCATTACATTCAAACAAAGCATTGGTCAACAACAGAAAAATGCTGGAAAATCTCAGCAGGTCTGACAGCACCTGTGGAGGGAGAATAGAGCTTATGTTTTGAGTCTGGATGACCCTTCATCATAGCGGGCATCGCGTTTATCTTGGTCCGGTTCTCAGCTTTGCCGCTCTGTTAAACTTTCTCTCCAACACTTCTATGTCGGGATACACCACTGCTTACATTTCTTGTTCAGCGTTCAAGACAGAATGGGAACCTTCACATTTAAATATCGTCGATCTTCAAGTTATACCCTTCAACTTAACTGCCACATTTCCCACTTTAAAGGGAAACTGCGACATATCCCAATACCCTAGGATTACAAACGCAGTACAAGTGTTTCCAACTTTCTGGGCAGCAACGTCAAGTGATTTTGAAATAAAATGTTCCAAAATTCAGTAGTTTTTAACCTCGAGTCCACTGGGGCAAAGTAAATTAGTGCAGACAAACCCATCACCATGACAGATCACCAGCTCGAGAGCACATTAATACTGTGATACTGGTCTACCTTTAATGCACGTTTTTATTTAGCACATTCACTGTTAAAAATCACAATATATTTTACTGTCAAAATGACCAGCAAGAAGACAAGCCTTATCAGAAATATGAGACTTTGAGAATTGATTATTGATGAAACGCAGTTAAAAAGGTAAAAACTTCAGTTTCTAAGCGTATAATTTATCTGAAGGAAAATAAAACTTATTCCTACCCCTACTCTCCTCTCTCCATTACCAGCACCCCTACCCTCCCCCCCACCCAAATTAAGTGGCTGCTAATGATATGTGCAGAACCATATATGTCGATGCTGATTGCTATCATCTTGACTCTGACTTCTGCAACAGTTCATAACTTGGAAGTGAAATTGCGACGTCTCACGAAACCAGATTCGGTATTTTTTTAAAAAAAAGAGAAATATTTCATCGTATCAAAATTTGCCGTGTCACCAGTAGCATCGTGGCCAAAGTCTACAGGCGCCTGCAGCTGCTGATGTGCCGTCCACAGTTTGGACAATAGTGATCGG
Source organism: Carcharhinus amblyrhynchos (assembly GCF_965287045.1). Lineage (NCBI taxonomy): Eukaryota > Metazoa > Chordata > Chondrichthyes > Carcharhiniformes > Carcharhinidae > Carcharhinus > Carcharhinus amblyrhynchos. Next base: position 5,663,554 of record NC_137341.1, on the reverse strand, counting down.
CGTCCTGCAGACCATCGACACAAAACGGGATCAGGCAGCAGCCAAACACACACCTAGAACAGGAGAAAACGGCAGATCGTTAAGACGGCATCCACGGCGCAAGATTTTGCGGAACATAATCTACCAAAGGATGGCAATATGGAATGAGAAACAGATCAAAATAGAGCAAAATGTAATTCACCGAGAGGTACAACACAATCCGTCACCTTTGAAATCACAGCCTGTCGACAGTACAGCCCAGCGAACCTGCACCGACAATACTTCCACACAGCCCCAATCCCCATAACCCCACATATTTACTCTGCCCATCCCCTTAACCTACACATTTTGGGACACTAAGGGGCAATTTAACATGGCCAATCAACCTAACCGACACATCTTTGGACTGTGGGAGCACCCAGAGGAAATACACCCAGAGGAGAACGTGCAAACTCCGCACACACTTGAGGCCGGAATTGAACCTGTGTCTCTGGTGCTGTGAGGCAGCAGTGCTAACCACTCCTTCCAAGTCTGACAGATGCAGGTCTGCTTAAAAGTTCACTTATTAGTGTCACAAGTAGGTGCTGCAGGGAAGTTACTGGGAAATTCCTCCAGTCGCCACACTCAGAACCAAGGGGATTAACCTCAGCACTACTTTGTAATGACTATTTTATTTCTCAGGACTTTGTGCTGTGTAGTTAACAGCGTTAGGCGTGTCATGTATGTCCACTGTCTTCCACTATTGACCAGAATATGATTCTTCACAAACTGGATCCTCTCCATTGAATCTAAGAATTTTATCATCCACACTTAGAACTGCTTGCTCGCTCTTCAACCAAGGGTTACCATTCACTGTGACAGGACTCAAACCTTCCCCGCACCTCCATCACTCTCCCGTCCACAACAGGACCTCCTCATTCCCGACCTTCCAGCATCCAATTTTTCATAGATTGACATCAAAACCATTTCGCCCACCGCCCTCCTGCATTTCAGAACGATCGTTCCCTGTGAAATTCTGGGTTTGTGCTTCTGTTACCCCAATCCTGAGCTTCTCCGTCTCTTGTACGTCCCACGCAAGCTTCGGAGCGGGACTGCTCTGTTGCTCAGCTCCCACACAGGTACAGGTGGGGAATGAGTTCTTGCCTTGACTGTCTCCTCGACAGGGAGGGCGTTTTCGGTGGAGATATTTTCCTTCCCAGCGTGAGGGCCAGTACCCAACATTACCCCTCCTCGGGCGAAAAAACCCAAAGCAGCTGGAATTTGACCACCTCGCTCAGCACGGGGCTCAGAGCGGACAACGGGAAGGTCTGTTGACCTCAGATTGGCTTTTACGGTTTCGGGAAGAGTAAGGCCACTAAATCCTGCCCATTTTACGTCATTTTGTCAGCATTTTAGTTAATTTTGACTTGGATTTCCTCCCATACGAGCTATTGTTAGCACAAGCTGTTTTGCTAGTTCCTTTGATGCTTTTTATTCTCCTACCGCAGGGCATTTAATCTAACAATTTCCTGCCTGGTCGCTGAAGTACAAAGCAAGTTTAAAGGAGTCATTTTGCTGCAGGATTAAGACATTAGTATGGGTCTACATTTTGGTGTCCAATTATGCAAATGGGCCCAACCCAAAACAACTTGAGTTGTCGTTGACAGATCTGGGATTGTGTTGCCAGCATTTTCTATTTGACACTCGTATTTGTGCTCAGGGCACGTTCTTGGAAACCGTACTGACAATTGCAAAACATTCAGACACAAAAACGGACGTGTACCATCTTCTACACGCCATCCGCAACGAGTGGAACTTGAATCAATTTAATCCGTACTGAACATTCAGAAGAATTATTTGGATAACCTACCCAATGAAGAAGAGGCCTCCACAGCTAAGCCACGTTAGCGCGCCTGGCGTGTAGCTAACACGAGTTAAAACCATCTGGTTACATCCTGGGCAGGTCGTCTGTACAGGCTGGAAACCAAACTGTTGGCTGGGCTGCATGTAAACCGTCTGCACCACTAAGGGAAGAGACAGCGAGTTGAATGCAGGACATCCCACACAGCAAATATTCTGTAAATCCGCCCTTTCCAAAAATCCCCGCGGCGCCATTTGGCCCACGGAATGTGCGCCAACCCTCCGACACAGCATCCGACCCAGGCCCCATCCACATGTGCCATGGCCAACCCGCACACCTTTGGGCTGCGTTAATGGCTGGGAGAGAGATTTGGCGATCAAAATTATTACAAGTTAAAATATTTCTTCTACTATCCTTCCCAGAAGAAGGTGCCCGCGTGGGTAAATTATGCTCCACATCGGAACCCAGTTGATAACACTCTGGAAAGGGAGCAAGGGAAACAGCTTAGAAGCAGATCACATAGTGAAGTGTAGGCTGCTCAGTCAAACACAAGTGCGCACACACACACACACACACACACAAAATGCTCCACAACTGAAAAAAGGTGAAAGCAATTAATAGCCAACAGTAACCAGGCATTCACAAACAGATTCAGGCTTGAAGCTCTGTTAATGATTAGGTATTTTCGGAAAGTCAGATTCCCAGTGAGTGCAAGCACTCCAATGACTCAATGGTTGAATGCAGGGGTTCCCATAATTTATATTTATTTAGTGTCACAAGTAGGCTTACATTAACACTGCAATGAAGTTACTGTGCAAATCCCCTAGTCGCCACACTCCTGTTCGGGTACACATAGAGTTTAGGCCAATACACTGAACCAGCACATTGTGGGAGCAAACCGGAGCACCCAGACACAATGCGGACTCCGGGAGAACGTGCAAACTCTGCACAGACAGTGAACCAAGCTGGCAATTGAACCCAGATCCCTGGGCGCTGTGAGGCAGCTGCGCTAACCACGGTGCCGCCAGGTTGTTTAGGAGCCGCCCAGGCCTTCTGCAGCCAGCTAGGCCAGAGGCTGGCTTCGCGAGAATCCAGCATCCGATTGGATGGGCTGCCAACGCCATGGATTGTGTCGATCAGGGTGAGCGCAGAGTAAAAGGAGCAATGGAGAGAGTTGGGCCGACAAGAGGGACTGCACTTGAAGGAATCGGGTCTTTGAATCATAGAAACCCTACAGTGCAGAAAGAGGCCCTTCGGCCCATCAAATTGGCACCAAACACAATCCTACCCAGGCCCTACCCCCATATCCCTACATATTATACCCACTAATCCCTCTGACCTATGCATCCCAAGACACTAAGGGGCAATTTTTTTTTAAGCATGGCCAATTAACCGAACCTGCACATATTTGGACTGTAGGAGGAAACTGGAATACCCAGAGGAAACCCATGCAGACACGAGGAGAATGTGCATACTCCACACAGACAGTGACCCGAGCCGGGAATCGAACCCAGGACCCTGGAGCTGCGAGGCAGCAGAGCTAACCACTGTGCTGTACTTGCAGAAGGAATCGGGCCTTTGAGGGCGCGTGTCCAATGAGAACCCAGCATTCCAACAGACAGAACAGCAACACTCCTCCCATTAAAAGTGATTTAAGAAGTTCCGTGTTTGGATAAATTTTTAATCATAGTAAATGGATATGCAAATATAGTAGAAACAACTTCTAGAAATGAGGTTTTTCTATGTTTGTACCTACTACGCAAAAACTAGTGTATGGGGATGGTGGGGGGTGGGGGAGGGGGGATAGTTGGCTCTTTTTACACAAATAGAACATTTCTCAAGCTTTCCTGCAGTGCTGTGGGGAGGGTCAAAAAGGCTCAGAGGCTGGACAAGTCGGAGAAACCCTGGCTTCAGGGAGTGACACACTGCCGCATTCTCCATCAAGTCGTTGACCAGGAGAAGTCCTTCTCATTCTGCCCAAATGAATATAGATTATTCAGGATCAAATCATAATCTCCCCAAGGTATGTTACGAAGTTAGCCTAAAGCTAACTTTTCCATTCGATTTTGCCATTAGGGTGAACACAAGGTGTTTCACTTCAGATTCAAGTGATCCACTAGGGCGCTTTCGATCAAAACAAACTTCAAGAACACACAGTTAAGAATGTAACAAAAAGAATCAGCATAACATTTACCAATTAAAGATATTTAAAACATGATAAAATATAATTCATAACAGCTAGCTATCTCTTCATTCCAGTTTAGTCGTATCCCCCCCAGACATGAATCCCTTCTTTTGAACCAGGTGAGAGAAACTAAAGTTGCTTACATAGCTACCACAGCCGAAATTCTCGCATACCGCCCGCCACTGGCATTGTAGTGGGCGGGATGCGGAGAATTGACGGTCAGGTGAGAATTTCCAACACAGCCGGAGAATTCCACCCTTGTGATACTGAGACCGCAAGCGTCTATCTTGATCACTAATTCCCACGCAGCAACCTCCAGTGAAAGCTCTATCTCCAGGTAGCAGAATCTCAGAGAAACGCGTTTATTTCTCGGCAGATTCCAGTCTCTATTTCAGGCAAAGAGACACAGAGGAAGCAACTTGTCTATAGATTCCACAAAGCAGACTGCTTTGATTATGTGAAAGCCTCTTTGTACCCAGTCATATGACCTTACCTGTCAATCAACCGAATGAAGCCCCACTCTGCAATACCCCAGGGGAAAACAAAAAAAAACAGAACCCTGCATTAATTCGGATCAAAACAAAACGCTGCAACAATTAAGACAAATTATTTTGCTACAGTAACAATGTGGTGCTTCAGGATCCTGACAAAGCAGCTCCGATAAAACAGAAGGGACTAGTAAACACATTAAGCACAGAAACATGACCAAAAAGATAGCACCCTCTAAAATTTGTGCAAAACTTCTACAGATAGGCTACAACATAGGAACAACGCAGGCCACATCACGATTAGAAGTCAGCACTTTGTAAATGGATACTACATGGGAATCTAACACTTGTCATCCGTTAAGCAACGTTCCGAGGGGTGCTTCCAGGAGACTTACCGACAGGAGGCTGAGCAGCTGGCACCCCAGGACCTGCCCCAGGTGGATATCCTGCTCCAGGTGGATACGCTGCCCCAGGCGGATACCCTGCCCCAGAGGGTGCAGTGGGATAAGGTGGTTGTCCGGGAGTCCCCTGGTAACCTGGTGGTTGCGTTGCATCGTTATAGTTTGGGGGCGGTGCACCATATTCAGCTTTCGACTCCATCGGGCCGGACGTATCACCTGAAAGTCAAGAGGCAGAAACATTACTCAACTCAACGTCAACCTTGAAAATCTGGAGTCGAGAGTTTGGCTCTGAGCACCATTTGCTGGCAACTTGGTTGCCTTCACTGGGAGTGATCCGTGTGACGGCATCCATCTATCCTCAGTACATGGGGGACTGCACCAAGGACGTACGGATCCGTGACGTTACCCATCTGTCTCAGTCCATGACGGACGGCACCCAGGGAAATGCATCCATTGTAATCCTGGGGATATAGCAATTCCCACAGACAACACCCACGAACAGTGATATAATAACCAACTGTGTGATGAGGTAAATATTGAGCAGGACGCCAGACAGAATCACTGCCACAGAGCCCACCTCAAAGAGGATTGAAGGGCCTTCGCTTAATACCTCATCTGAACAACAGCACTCTGCTATCTCCCACCCCCGACCCAATCAGCAGTCTGCTGGAACAGCAACCAAAAATTTTTCTGCTCCAGTCCTAGGATAGGAGGTTGGAATCCAAAGGAACATAAGAAATAGGAGCAGGAGGAGGCCATCTCGCCCTTCGAGCCTGCCCCACCATTCAATAAGATCATGGCTGATCTGAAGTGGATCAGTTCCACTTTCTCCCCATAACCCTTAATCCCCTTGTCTGTCAAAAACCTATCTACCTGTGACTTAAATCTATTCAATGAGGTAGCCTCCACCACTTCAATGGGCAGAGAATTCCAGAGATTCACCACCCTTTGAGTGAAGAAGTTCCTCCTCAACTCCAATCTAAACTGTCCCCCCTCATTTTGAGGCTGTGCCCTCTCGTCCTGCTATCCTTTCTAAGTGGGAAGAATCTCTCTACCTCTACCCTATCCATCCCTTTCATTATCTTGTATGTCTTTCTAAAATCCCCCCTCATCCTTCTAAACTCCAACGAGTACAGACCCAGTCTATTCAATCTCTCCTCATAAGCTAACCCCCTCATCAGCCTGGTGAACCTTCTCTGCACTCCTGCAGGAGAGAATACACTACGTGAGCCAAAACAGACAACTCGATAGATTCACCACAGAACTCAAGTCTTTTGGCTTGGGGTGCTATATTTCCTACAACAGTGACTACACTTCATTGGTTGAGGCAAAGTACTAAGTAAATGAATAGATATTGGACTCAACTGTTGACTTGAGAATTTAAGTTTGCTTATTAGTGTCACAAGGTAGTTTACATTAACACCACAACAAAGTTACTGTGAAAATCCCCTAGTCGTCACATTCTGGAACACCAGGGGAAGAATTCAGCATAGCAAATGCACCCAACCAGTACGTCTTTCAGACTCTGGGAGGAAACCCCCGCAGGCATGGGGAGAATGTGCACAGAACGATCCAAGCCGGGAACAGAACCAGGGTCCCTTGCACTGTGAGGCGTCGATAATAGTCATGATGTGGAGATGCCGGTGTTGGACTGGGGTAAACACAGTCACTAGTCTGGTGTGGTCAGACTTCTGACTGTGAGGCAGCAGTGCTAACCACAGTGCCACCATTTTAAGAACTGTAATAAGAAGTTGCAATATACCCTGGTAGTCTGTCATGTGCACAGAGACAGGCCGATGCTGTCACAGGACTTCTGACCTTCATATCACTCTCGACAAACTCCGCTGCCAACATCAGGGGGTTCTGCCCTGGTCAACAGTTACCCTTCAACCCCCCCAAAAAAAAAAGCTGATCATCACCACATGAATGTGTGGAATTCACTGCCACCGAATGAAGTTGAGGCCAAAATGTGAAGGAGATTTCAAGAAGAGATTAGATATAGATCTTGGGGCAAAGAGGGATGAAGTGAAATTGGAGGGGGGAGCGGTGGGAGGAGATCAGGATATTGAATTCAATGATCAAGATGAATGGCACAGCAGACTCTAAGAGCCAAATGGCCTACTCCTGCTTCTAATGGCTATGTTTCACATGCGCACATAGTAATGTAGATAATGCAATAGTCACTGACAACACCTCAAAAAGAACTTCTGAGGGAAATTCAAAGCTGATGAAAGAGACTATCAAAATGGAGTCGATCTTACTAGCCAATTTCAGAAGGGAGCCATCTGATGACTATTTCTCCTGAAAGAAAACCGGAACGTTTCCTCCAAGTCAAGTGTTGATTTTGTGTGAAGAAACAACACCAATTATGCCTGAGTCACGGGCGGCACGGTAGCACAGTGGGTTAGCACTGCTGCTTCACAGCTCCGGGGACCAGGGTTCGATTCCCGGCTCGGGTCACTGTCTGCGTGGAGTTTGCACATTCTCCTCGTGTCTGCATGGGTTTCTTCTGGTTTCCTCCCACAGTCCAAAGATGTGCGGGTTAGGTTGATTGGCCGTGCTAAGAAATTGCCCCTTAGTGTCCAGGGATGTGTAGGTTAGAGGGATTAGTGGGTATAATATGTAGGGATATGGGGGTAGGGCCTGGGTGGGATTGTGTTCAGTGCAGACTTGATGGGCCGAAGGGCCTCCTTCTACACTGTGGGGCTCTATGATTGTAGTAAACAATGTCCCTTTGTTTCTCCATCGCTATTAACCTTAAAAAGGGGCAGAAAACAAACAGCAGATCAAGTACTCTTGACGACACCCACACCCACACCTCAAGCTCTGTTCCCCAGTGACCTGAACTCCCTTTCATATCCTGCTGGTTTTGTCAGCCTCTGTTCAGCTGTTGTTGGGTTGTGCTGAACACATTTGACACTCTGACCGCAATCTAAAGATAAAAGAGAAACATTTCTACTGTCCCCTCCTTTTAAGTATTTCACAGTCATACCTTTAGTAGGACAAAGAACGAAGGAAAATTACAGCACAGGAACAGGCCCTTCGGCCCTCCAAGCCTGCACCGACAATGCTGCCCAACTTAACTTAAGCCTCCTACCCTTCCAAGGACCATATCCCTCTATTCCGGTCTTATTCATGTACTTGTCAAGACGCCCCTTACAAGTCACTACCGTATCCGCTTCCGCTACCTCCCCCAGCAACGAGTTCCAGGCACCCACCACTCTGAAAAAAAATCTGCCTCGTACATCTCCTTTAAATCTTGCCCCTCAAATCTTAAACCTACGCCCCCTGATAACTGACTCTTCCACCCTGGGAAAAAGCTTCTAACTATCCACTGTGTCCATGCCTCTCAATCTTCTAGACTTCGATCAGATCTTCAGTCACTCCAGTGAGCACAAACAAAGTTTCTCCAACCTCTCCTCATAGCTAATGTTCTCCATACCAGGCAATCCTGGTAAATCTTTTCTGTACCCTCTCCAAAGCCTCCACATCCTTCTGGTAGTGCGGCGGCCAGAATTGAACATTATATTCCAAGTGCGGCCTAACTAAAGGTTCGAGAAAGCTGCAACATGACTTGCCAATTTTTAAACTCAGTGCCCCGGCCAATGAAGGCGAGCATGCCGTATGCTTTCTTCACTCCCTTCTCCACCTGCATTGCCACTTTGTGACCTGTGTACCTGTACACCCAGATCCCTCTGCCTATCAATACTCTTAAGGGTTTGATAAAATAATATATTATTTTGTAGAAAATGGTTTAGTGTCTGCTTCTCACAAAATACGTATCTCCATTTTCACAAATGGAGCATTTTGTAGAAAATGGTTATAAACTACGATACAGAAATTGTATGAGAACTAGAGTGATGCTATCATTGGGAGCTTCTTATTTGGCAGTTCTGCAAAAAGTAGCCAATCACCATCTCTGTACAAGAAAAATCAAATATAACCAGTATTTGCAAATGCTAGAAATCAGAATCTCTACAGTACAGGAGGCAGCCATTCGGCCCATTGAGTCTGTACCAACCACAATCCCACCCAGGACCTATCCCTATAACTCTGCACATTTACCCTGCTAATCCCCCGACACCAGACCCTGACAATTTTCTACTTTAGCAATAGTGTGAGGATAAGATGTTTCACTCCAGATACGACTCTACTGACAAACTAGGAAGCTTATATCAAAACTATTTTGCACAGTTTAACTATAACTAATGAATGAGCTCAATTGAACAATAAACCTGACAGGATACAGTTTGTAACTGCTAACATTTTTGTTTCTTGATTTTCAGAAGGCCTTTGATAAGGTGCCGCACAAGAGGTTATTACACAAGGTTAGGGGGCATGGAGTTGGGGTTAGTGTGTTAGCGTGGATAGGGGAATTGGCTGTCAAACAGGAGGCAGAGAGTGGGGGTCAACGGGTGCTCTTCGGATTGGCGGATGGTGACTAGTGGAGTGCCCCAGGGGTCGGTGCTGGGGCCTCAGCTTTTTACCATTTATATAGATGATCTGGAGGAGGGAACCGAGTGTAGGGTGTCGAAATTTGCTGATGACACCAAGATTGGGGGAACGGCAAATTGTGCGGAGGGTGTGGAGAGTCTGCAGAAGGATCTGGATAGGCTGGGCGAATGGACCAGGAACTGGCAAATGGAATTTAATGTTGGCAAGTGTGAGGTGGTCCACTTTGGTAGGAAGAATGGTAGGAAGGACTATTACTTACGGGGCAAAAAACTGCAGCAGGCGACGGTGCAGAGGGACCTCGGGGTCCTTGTGCATGAGTCGCAAAAACCCAGCCTGCAGGTGCAGCAGGTGGTCAGGAAGGCGAATGGGATGCTGGCCTTCATAGCGAGGGGGATTGAATATAAAAGTAGGGAGGTCTTGCTGCGGCTGTACAGGGCACTGGTGAGGCCGCAGCTGGAGTACTGTGTGCAGTTTTGGGCGCCGCGCTTACGCAAGGATATTTTGGCCTTGGAGGGAGTGCAGAGGAGGTTTACTAGGCTGATACCGGAGTTGAGGGGGTTGAACTATGAGGAGAGGCTGAACAAACTAGGCTTGTACTCGTTAGAGTTTAGAAGAATGAGGGGAGATCTCATTGAGACGTATAAGATGATGAATGCGATGGATAGGATAGAGGTGGAGAGACTCTTCCCACTCAGAAAGGACAGTAGGACTAGGGGGCACAGCCTCAAGATAAAAGGGGGGCGGTTTAGAACAGAGTTGAGGAGGAACTTCTTCACTCAAAGGGTGGTGAATCTCTGGAATTCTCTGCCCGTTGAAGTGGTGGAGGCTGCCTCGCTAAATATTTTTAAGACGCGGATTGATGGGTTTTTGATGAGAGAGGGGATTAAGGGTTATGGGGAGAGGGCGGGAATGTGGAACTGAGACACGACAGATCAGCCATGATCTTATTGAATGGCGGGGCAGGCTCAAAGGGCTAGATAGCCTACTCCTGCTCCTGTTTCTTATGTTCTTATGTTCTTTCACTAAGTTCCAATCAAGTAATATTTCTCTTAGAGGCTTAAATCTCTCAAATTAGTTGGCAAAACACATATATACTTGCTTTAACTTCTGTTACCAGCTTTTGGAACTTGAAGTACCCAAGAGAGTGAGAAAGCCCACTTTCTTCTGGCAGCCCAGACAGCAATCGTTGGTATTTTAAAATGAAACTGAAACACTTTCCTGCGAGCATAACTCCTCGCATTAGTCACATGACTCTAATCAACTTAATCAAAACTCTAGTGAAACCTCAGGGCAATCTAAATAAACACAAATGTATTAGTTCTGCTTAAACAAAGACTTCATGTCTAAGTTCTCCCAGCTGACAATTTAAAAATTTTCCTAGACAAACCATCACTCGACAAAACAGCTGACTTAACCATACCCCTTACAAGAAACACAGTAGATATATCATTCCAGTGAACGCACTTTTGCAGAAAAATGTTGAAATTGCAGACAAGTTGAGAACAAATATTAATTACTACAGCAATTTTAAACAGGAATTAGTTCGGGAAGGGCAATAAATGTTGATCTGTCAGCCACACCCATACCCTGTGATAAGGGCCAAACATTTGATAGCAAGGTCCATTTTGGAGCCGCCGCCTCTTCAGGCGAAGACTCAGTTTTCTCTCGTGGAGTTTTACCCAGCAAGGGTTTGCTGATTCAGGATATTGTTCCTGGATCTGAACTGTTGTGACAGATTCTGTCAAAAGGTGTTGCAAGTACCCAGAAACTTTTTTTTTAAAAAGAACATCACATCTTTAAAAGGGCCACAGAGGAAACGGGAAAACAATGTACTTGCCATAGACTGGCTAACACTTCCTCCAGCAACAACTCTAACAGAGGCTGCACATCATTCACACAAGATATAGGCCAGAATTCCAGAAGACCATTAGGTATAGAAGCAGAATTAGGCCATTCAGCCCATTGAATTGCAGAGTTGACTCGATCATGGCTGATATGATTCTCACCCCCATTCCCTTGCAACACATTAATTCCCTCATTGATGAGGGACCTATCTCTGCCGAAAAGACACTCAATGACCTGTGGAGTTTGCGCATTCTCCTCGTGTCTGCATGGGTTTCCTCCCACAGTCCAAAGACGTGCGGGTTAGGTTGATTGGCCATGCTAAAATTGCCCCTTAGTATCCGGAAATGCGTAGGTTAGAGGGATTAGCGGGTAAATGTGTGGGGATATGGGGATAGGTGGGATTGTGGTAGGTGCAGACTCGATGGGCCGAAGGGCCTCTTGCTGCACTGTCGGGTGCTATGATTCTTCTTACCTGGCCTCCACCACCCTCTGCGGCAATGGGTTCCACAGATTCACCACCCTCTGGCTGAAGGAATTCCTCCTCATCTCAGTTTTAAAGGAGCATCCCTTCACCCTGAGGTTGCGCCCTCAAGTTCCAGTCCCTCCCACGAGTGGAGACGTTTCAATTAGATCCCCCACCCCCGCCCCCCCCCCCGCTTATCCTTCTAAACGCCATCAGGTATAGACCCAGACTCCTCAAATGACAAACCCTTCATTCCCGGGACCATTCTTGTGAACCTCCTCCAAGATGTGGAGATGCTGGTGTTGGACTGGGGTAAACACAGTAAGGACACCGGCATCTCCACATCATGACTACCACCAACACCGCAAACTGCCGGATCCAAGTGGAGAGGATCTCCAAGAGGATTGCACATATCGACACAGACATCAAATTTTTATAGTGATGCAAGTAAGCCAACAAGATACCCAAAGGACTACAGATCACAAACCCACTCAGGTCAACCTATAACACACACTACGCAGAGAGACTTTGCCGTCGCACCTCTCTCACACTCCTCAACCGCCTCAGACACCAGCTTCACAGCAAACGCCACACCCTGGAAACCGAAATGGAACACATAGTCTCAACTTGCGCTCAGGGCGCAGGCCAGCTACGAAACTCTGCTAAGCAGATGAGACAAAGAAACTACTCCGCCTCCTCCGAGGCCAACCTTCCTGAGGTACGGGGCCCAAAACCTGCTCACAGTCTTCTCGGATCTCGTTCACGTCGCCACAGCTGCCAGCGAGAATGGGAAATCGGGTGTCCGACCAAAATGCCACTCGCCGCAGCAGTGGCAGGTGAACCGGAGAAGCCCAGCCACAGGCAAGGTCAGGGGTTCCAGCTATAGTATGCACAAAGAGTTCCCAAACTGCCGCACTCTGATATCTGCTCAGGTGTACTCGGAGAGAACACCTCACCCCTTCCTGAGGCTTCCCAGGGTTTAGGAAATAGTTACCCTCGATTCCAAAGATGATTCATAGCTATGTAAATATTTAGGCAAAGTAATCATGGGGTGCGGTGGAATGTATTGGCAAAGGAACGTCCCCCCCACCACATTCCAATACCAATCCCTACCTTCCACCAGAAATCTCTGACCCCCCAACCCCCATTTATGACTCAATAATCAGTTACAGCGAAATGAGTGAACGTTGGAATCATTTTATGATTCACTTCCTTAAGTATCCCGCTGAAGTTTGAATAATTAGTAGTTGTTATGGTACTATTTCCCCCCCGCCCAGCAAACATGAAAATTCGCAGGGACAGAACCCGTCTCCCATCGGAGAGGCAAGATTTAATCAATAATTGGGTAGCACAGTGGGTTAGCACTGCTGCTTCACAGCTCCAGGGTCCTGGGTTCGATTCCCGGCTCGGGTCACTGTCTGTGTGGAGTTTGCACATTCTCCCCGTGTCTGCGTGGGTTTCCTCCGGGTGCTCCGGTTTCCTCCCACCGTCCAAAGATGTGCGGGTTAGGTTGATTGGCCGTGCTAAGAAATTGCCCCTGAGTGTCCAGGGATGAGTAGGTTAGAGGGATTAGTGGGTATAATATGTCGGGACACGGCAGTAGGGCCTGGGTGGGATTGTGTTCAGTGCAGACTCGATGGGCCGAAGGGCCTCTTTCTGCACTGTAGGGTTCTACGATCTATAATCAGCGTGATTCTCCGAGGGAGGTCAGGCCCAACAAGTTTTATTTTAGGTGACCAGGTGTGTAGATGGGGGTAGTGCAGTGGGTGCAGTCTATATGGAATTCAGCAAAGTCTTTGACAAAGTCCCATACAGACAGCACGTGGCACAGTAGTTGGCAGTGCTGCCTCAGTGCCAGGGACCTTGGTTCGATTCCTGGCTGTGGTCACTGTCTGAGCCTGCACCTCCTGCTGTGGCTGTGGGGGTGCTCCGGTTTCCTCCCACAGTCCAAAAGACACGCTGGCTCGGTGCACTGGCCATGCTAAATTCTCCCTCGGCCAGGCGCCGGAGTGTGGCTACTAGGGGATTTTCACAGCAACTTTATTGCAGTGTTAATGTCAACCAACTTGTGACACCGATATAAATTTTTAAAATGGGAGATATGTGAAGAAAGCAAATGCATGTGGCATACAGAATAAATTGGCTTCAGAATTGGCTAAGCTGTAGGAAACAGAGGGTGATGACCAAAGGGTGCTGTCGTGACTGGAAACCAGTGTCCAGTGGTGTACCACAGTGATCTATGTTGGGTCCCCTATTATTTGTCATTTACGTAAATAACATAGATGACTAAGTTTGCAGATGACAAAGATTGGCTGGGTTGGTTAACGGCTATCTTGGGCTGACAAGAAGGGATAGATGGGATGGTCAAATGGGCAGACATAATTTAACCCTGAAAGTGTGTGAGGTGATACACTTTAGAAGGCGTAATTTGACAAGAAAGTAATCAATGAACAATGAGACAGTAGGAAGTTCTGTGGAACTCAGGGACCTTGCCATGTCTGACTACAGATCTCTGAAAGCAGAAGGGCATGCTGGTAGGGTGATGGATAAAAGGACACTTGCCTTTATCAATTGAGGTATAGAATACAAAAGCAGGGAGATCATGCTGGCGTTATGTAGAACTTAGGTGAGGCCACAGCTGGAGTACTGTGTGCAGTTCTGGTCATCGCATTGTAGGAAGGATGTGATTGCGCTGGAGGGGGTGTAGAGGAGATACACCAGGATGCTGCCTGGGATGGAACATTAAAGTTATTAAGAGAGGTTGGATAGGCTTGGATTTAATTGGAGCAGAAGACTGAGAGGCAAGGTGTACAAGATTACGAGAGACAGAGTGGACAAGGAGCACCTGCTCCCCTTAGTTGAAGGCTCAGTCGCGAGGGGACACAGCTTCAAGGTGAGGGGTTGGAGGTTTGGCAGTGGGGGCGGGGGTGGAAATAGGAGGAAAAAAACTTTTCTTTTACCCAGAGGGAGGTGACGGTCTGGAGTGTGCTGCCTGGGAGGGTGGTAGAGGCAGGTTGCCTCACATCCTTTTTAGCACTTGGCACAACACAGCATTCCAGGCTCTGGGACAAGTGCTGGTAAATGGCGCGAGATCAGGCGTTTTTGGTGTGTCGGTGTAAACTCAGCGGGCTGAAGGGCCTCCCCTGCCCTGTATGATTCTATGCTTTTTGACCATTCCTCACATTACCCATGTTCAGAATCCATCCATCATCATGACACGTCACCCTTATGTGAGTGAGAGTTCCTTTTGTTGGGAAAGACAATTTTCAGACTTTGTACAGTTTGTGCTTCAGATACACATTGACGCTGGTTACATATTACACTGTGTAGACACTACTCAGGTGGGGCACTACAGAACACCGGCTTCAAGCCAATTGAACTGCTCTAACCCTTACTTCTGGGGCTCAAAGTGTCAATTTTCTGTAACAAATGAAACAGCTTACTTCCTTCAAAAGATATCGCTTTCCAAGATGTGTGAAAACCCCCTCTCACTGTTCAATACGCCACATCTCACGGCTCATTAGCAGCACTCACGACACACCCAAATACTTTAGCCCACGCTCAACACGGCCAACCCAACGCTCAAGACTTTCAACTGTTGATAGACATCAGCTGAACACCGCAACACACACACTGGCATTCTGCCTTCCCTGCTGCCAGACATGGTGAGAGAAAGCCAGAGGGCTAGAGGTGGAGGAAGGAGGCTCATGGTCAGTGAAGTGGGGGGAGGGGGTCTTTGACCCGAGGCGAGATGGAGACCGATCCCGAGTATATTCGCAGATTTGGTTCAAAGCCGAAATTTGGGGAGGGTCTTTTTACCCTGCTGTCGGAGGTGGTTGGGGCAGGGAGGGGGGCATTTCAGCTGCTGTGAGGCAACAGTGGAAAAGAAACATCGCAGGAAACGAGGTTGGTCGGTGCTCAGTGTCAGGGCAGCGTGTGAAAAAATAAATCAACGCCTGCAATGGGCCAACATTGTAAGACCATACAGGTAATCCAAAGTGGAATAAAGGGAGAACTTAAGACAAAGCAAAGAACATTACAGCGCAGTACAGGCCCTTCGGCCCTCGATGTTGCGCCGACCAGTGGAACCAATCTAATGACCCTCTAACCTCAACTATTCCAATGTTATCCATATGCCTATCCACTGACCATTTGAACGCCCTTAAAGTTGGCGAGTCCACAACTGCTGCAGGCAGGGCATTCCACGCCCTTACTACCCTCTGAGTAAAGAACCTACCTCTGACATCCGTCCTATAATCACCACCCCTTAATTTAAAGCTAAGTCCCCTCGTGTTAGCCATCACCATCCGAGGAAAAAGGCTCTCACTGTCCACCCTATCTAACCCTCTGATCATCTTGTATGCCTCAATTAGGTCACCTCGTAACCTCCTTCTCTCCAATGAAAATAACCTCAAGCCCCTCAGCCTTTCCTCATAAGACCTTCCCACCATACCAGGCAACATCCTGGTAAACCTCCTCTGCACCCTTTCCAATGCCTCCACATCCTTCTTATAATGCGGCGACCAGAACTGTACGCAATACTCCAAGTGCGGCCGCACCAGAGTTTTGTACAGTTGCAACATGACCTCACGGCTCCGAAATTCAATCCCTCTACCAATAAAAGCTGACACACCGTACGCCTTCTCAGCAAGCCACAGGGCGGCTTAGTCGAGTGGAGTGCATGTCTTGTAACGTGTAGACACCACTGGTGTCCTAGATTACCACATGCGCAGGAGGCATTGCCAGCTGTACAGCTCCAGGTTCCAGAGCTCCGCTGGAGTAAATCTGTCAGGCTGAGAGCTAGGTGGATAGCAGGTTCAAAGAGATGGCCACACTGCAAGCCCTTCTGAAGGGGCAACAGACCCTCAGATCCTAGCACAGCCCTGTGCATAGGGTAACAGAGACAGGAGCAGTGTGTGGGAGTCACAAGGCATTAGAGAGCACTCCAACCAGGCCAGAGTAAAGGGCAGCATGCGTGCCAGCCTAACAGAGAGAAGGATTTCAATAGGACAGTGTGTATTTATGGGTGAACATACAGAGCTACTCGAGGCATTTTCAGTGGGGTAGGCCTCGGTCAAATAAAGAGTCCACCTCAATCTGGCTACAGAGTATCTTGCGGCAAGCCTGCAATCCATCTTCTCCAGGAGGGGGCAATGTTGTGGGAAAACTCCAAGACAGGATTAACAGACCCAACAAAGTCAACAGCAAGTGGTGGCTGATGTCTCCACTTCCACTGCATCACAAACAGAAGCCAGCCAACATCAACAAGACACAGGAATTCAGACTGGGAGGCTCAAACTGCTGACGCCACAGCTACAAAGGGGAGCGTGCAGCCCCTCAGTGGTTCAAGACTTCAGTCTCCAGCAGATTGGAGCATTGCCCTGGAGCGACCTTGGCTCCGTGATGCATCAATAAGGACTCAACAGAACCCCTGGTGCTGATGCAAGGATGACTTATTTACACAACCAACAGATCTGGAGGGAGGACAAGTGTGCAGAATTCCTAATCGGTCTATTATTGGGGAGGCACTGGCATTGTCATTGGATTACTCATCCAGAGACCCCAGGCAAGACCTGGGGACCCAGGTTCAAATCCCATCACAGCAGATAGTCAAATTTGAATTCAATAAAAATCTGGAATTAAAAGCCTAATAATGACCTGGAAACCATTGTCATAAAGACCCACCTGATTCAATAATATCCTTCAGGGAAGGAAATCTGCCATCCTTACCCAGTCTGGCCTACACCTGACTCTAGAGCCACAGCATTGTGGGTTGATTCTCAAATGGAGGGCAGTTAGGGTTGGGCAATAAATGCTGACCCAGCCAGCCACGCTCGCTTCCTGTAGGTGTCTTTAAAAAGCTGAAATTTTTCAAAAAAAAAAGTGTTAACAAAATACAGTCTCAAGCAGCTTACTCAGAGAATAGTCAAGCCCCAAAGAATCTCATCCGGATCCCAAAAACACCCAGATGCTGGGCACATGACTAAAGGCATCATAGATAATATACTGGCACTGTGGTGATATCAATGGCAACAGCAGATTAAAGTCCAACAAGTTTATTTGACAATAAATCCACAAGCTTTTGGAAACGCTGTTCCTTGGTCAGCTCTGTGGAATGAAGGAACTGCGTTTCCAAAAGCTTGTGGGTTTGCTATCAAATAAACCGGTTGGACTTGGACCTGGTGTTGAGAGACTTCTCAGTGTGTTTACTTTACCCCACTGGCATCTCCACATCGTGCTGTCACTTGTACAGGACAAATAGTTAGCAGGGCACAGGGATGTAAAGCGAGTATGTGAGCAGCAGTCAGTGAACGCAGCAAGTAAACGGTGATTGCAGGTTGTGGAGTTATCCTGTCCATGTATATGTTAGCTGTAGACTTCAGTTAAAAATAAAACCTACTTGTGGTTTTACGATTGCTGAGTTTGCGTAAAGAAGCCAGAAACACAACGTGTTGGCAGCATCAAGAGTGTGAAGTCTAGAGGAGGAATCGCAGACAAGATTTGGTGCAATTTAGGAGATAGCGTATGCACTGTAACCCTGGGTGGCAGAGTCTCTCTCCACAGATGGCATTTTGAGGAACAGTAGATCTCCAAAAATCAGTGATGTATGAATGAATGAATGAGGAACGAGTCCGTTCAGACTCTCGATGTGCGATCAGTTTTGAGAAAAGCTGCAGCCCCATTCTCAGATGCTATTCCTGTGCACAGTGACAGTTTTCCCATTCTGTATGCTGGATTGTGTGGCAAAAACCTGAACTGCAGCCAAAACAAGGGAGGAGCATTTTATCACCTGCATTATCGAACCTCTCCAGGGAGGAGAGACAGAGAGTACCAAGTAAGACCATTGACAAGAGACATTAGGAAGATGACCACTTTATTCATCAGTTTGCACTATCCAAACTGAGGGTTTGCAAAGAGGATGTTATCGGTCACAGATTTAGATTGAACAAGTGGGGGGAAAAAAAATAAAAACAGCCCTCAGAAACAACGTGTGATCGCCAGTGACCCCACAAGCATGAGGCACGGCCTGAGGGTGGTCAGGGGTTCAGCTTTATAAGACCTTTGTCAGACCCCACTTGGAATACTGTACACAGTTCTGGTCGCCTCATTATGAGGAGGATGTGGAAGCTATTGAAAAGGGTGCAGAGGAGATTTACAAGGATGTTGCCTGGATTGGGTGGCATGCCTTATGAAGATAGGTTGAGGGAGCTCGGTCTTTTCTCCCTGGAGAGACAAAGGATGAGGGGTGACCTGATAGAGGTTTATAAGATGTTGAGAGATTAAGATCGGGTGGATTCTCAGAGGCTATTTCCCAGGGCTGAAATGGTCGCTACGGGGGGACACAGGTTTGAGGTGCTGGGGAGCAGGTACAGAGGAGATGTCAGGGGTCAGTTTTTCACTCAGAGGGTGGTGAGTGAGTGGAATCGGCTGCCGTCGGCGGTGATGGAGGCAAACTCATTGGGGTCTTTTAAGAGTCTTCTGGTTGAGTACATGGGATTGAGGGTTACAGATAGACCTGGTAGGTAGGGATATGATCGGCGCAACTTGTGGGCCGAAGGGCCTGTTTGTGCTGTCGTGTTCTGTGTTAAATCTGAACAAGTTTCCCACATTACGAAATTGGCTTAATAGCAGGAGGCAGTGGGTGATGGTTGAAGGTTATTTTTGTGATTGGAAACTCATGCTCAGTGGTGAATCACAAGCTTTTGTTGCTGGATCCCTTGCTGTTTGTGGTGTACATTAATGACAGGGATGTCAATGTGGGGGGGGGGATCTGATCAGTAAGTTTGCAGACGGCACTAAAATTGATGGTATGGTAAATAGCGAGAAGGAAAGCCTCAGGTTACAGAATGATATATATAGACAGGCTGGTCAGAACAGTCAAATTTAACCCTGAAAAGTGAAAGATGATGCATTTTGTCAGGATGAAAGGGAATGAAATATTCAGTGCTGTAACAATGGGTTGTTGATTGGTACATTTTCTCACTAAAACGAGTCAGAGCAAATTGGAGGCAAAGTAAGGAATAATCCATATATTTTGCACCTTCTTGTCAAAACCTGTTGACCCAAGTAACTGAGTTGTCATTACTTATGAAATGTCCTCATTTTCCCCGAAAAGCTAAGCAAATTTCCAATCAAATAAAGTTGTTATTAATTTTTTGGTAGGACGCTGGGAAGTACAGAGGACTCGAGGGATCTTGGACTGCATGTTCAAAGATCACTGAAGGTAATTATGGGGGTTTAAATAAGGCATTTGGGACACTTGCCTTTATTAGCCAAGGCATAGAATAGAAGGCTAGAGTGTTCAAGAATGTAAGAACTAAGAGCAGGAGTAGGCCATCTGGCCCCTCGAGCCTGCTCCGCCATTCAATAAGATCATGGCTCATCTTTCTGTGGACTCAGCTCCACTTACCCACAACCCTTGGTTCAAAAATTTATCTATCCTTGCCTGAAAAACATTCAATGAGGTAGCCTCAACTGGGCAGGGAATTCCACAGATTCACAACCCTTTGTGTGAAGAAGTTCCTCCTCAACTCAGTCCTAAATCTGCTTCCCCTTATTTTGAGGCCATGCCCTCTAGTTCTTGTTTCACCTGCCAGTGGAAACAACTTCCCTGTTCTATCTTACCTATTCCCTCATCATTTTATATGTTTCTATAAGATCTCCCCTCATTCTTCTTAATTCCAATGAGTATACTTAATATCTCCTCATAAGCTGACCCTCTCAACTCCGGAATCAACCTAGTAAATCTCCTCCGCACCCACTCCAGTGCCAGTATATCCTTTCTCAAGTAAGGAGACCAAAACTGTACACAGTAACTCCAGGTGTGGCCTCACCAGCACCTTATACAGCTGCAACATAATCTTGCTGTTTTTAATCTCCATCCCTCTAGCAATGAAGGACAAAATCCCATTTGCCTTCTTAATTACCCGCTGCACCTGCAAACCAACTCCTTGAGATTCCTGCACAAGGGCACCCGGGTCCCTCTGCACAGCAGCATGCGGCAATTTTTTACCATTTAAATAATAATCCATTTTGCTGTTATTCCTACCAAAATGGATGACCTCACAGTTACCGACATTGTACTCCATCTGCCAGGCCCTCGTCCACTCACTTAGACTGTCTATATCCCTTTGCAGACTTTCAGCATCCTCTGCACACTTTGCTCTGCCACTCATCTCAGTGTCATCTGTGAATTTTGACACACTGCACTTGGTCCCAACTCCAAATCATTTAAGTAAATCGTAAACAATTGCAGTCCCAACACTGATCCCTGAGGCATACCACTCGTCACTGATCGCCAAACAGAAAAACATCATTTACCTCTATTCCTTGCTTTCTGTTAGTTAATCAATCCTCTATCCATGCAAATACATTACTCTACATAAGATAAGGTCACAGCGTGCACCTTTATCTCATACAACAGTCTTTGGTGCAGCACCTTGTCAAATGCCTTCTGGAAATCCAGATACACCACATCCACAGGTTCCCCATTGCCCACTGCACTTGTAATGTTCTCAAAGAATTCCACCAAATTAATCAAACATGACCTGCCCTTCATGAACCCATGCTGCATCTTACCAGTGGGACAAGTTATATCCAGATGTCTCGCCATTTCTTCCGTGATGATAGATTCAAGCATTTTCCCGACTACAGAACTTAAGCTAACCGACCTATAGTGACCTGCCTTTTGTCCACCTCATTTTTTAAACAGTGGTGTCATATTTGCTGTCTTCTAATCTGCGGAAGCCACCCCAGAAACCTGTGAATTTTGCTAAGTTACCACTTGTGCATTTGCTATTTCTCCCGCCATCTCTTTTTAGTACCCTGGGATGTATTCCATCAGGACCAGCAGACTTGTCTACCTTTAGCCTCATTAAGTTGTCCGACACTACCTCTTTCGTGATAATGATAGTTTTTAGGTCCTCACCTGCCATAGCCTCCCTGTCATCAATTTTTGGCGTGTTATTTGTGTCTTCCACTGTGAAGACCGACACAAAATACCTGTTCAATGCCTCAGCCATTTTCTCATTTCCAGTTATTACATCCCCCTTCTCATCCTCTAAAAGATGAATATTTACTTGAGCCACGCTTCTTCATTTTATAAATTTGTAGAAACGTTTGCTATCTGTTTTTATATTTCTGAGCTAGTTTACTCTCATAATCCATCTTACTTTTCTTTATCACTTTTTTCATGGCTTTCTGCTGACCTTTAAAGATTTCCCAATTCTCTAGGTTCCCATCAATCTTTGCCGCTTTGTAAGCATTTTCTTTCAATTTGATACCCTCCTTTATTTCCTTCGATATCCATGGCAGATTATCTCTTTTTCTACAGTCCTTTTTTATCACTGGTAGATACTTTTGCTGAGCAATGTGAAAAATTGCTTTGAAAGTCCTCCACTGTTCCTCAATTGTCCCAAAAAGTTTTTGCTTCCAGTCTAACTGAGCCAACCCCTTCCCCATCTCTTTATAGTCTCCTTTGTTTAAGCACAAGACTTTGATTTTAGATTTTACCTTCTCACGCTCCATCTGTATTTTAAATCCAACCATACTGTGATCGCTTCTTCCAAAAGGATCTCTAATTAGAGGATCATTAATTATTCCCATCTCATTACACAGGACCAGACCTAGATAATTTGCTCCCTTGTGGGTTCCATTACACACTGTTCAAGGAAACTGTTGCGGATACATTCTATGTAATGAAGAGAGGCTCGAGCTGTCTTCCTTGGAGCAGAGAAGGTGCGGAGAGAAAGAGAAAGAGATCTTGAGTATACAAAATTATGAGTCATATGGATAGGGTAGATAGAAAGAAACTTTTCTCCTTCGTAGAGGGGTCAGTTATAGGGGAAGGGGGTGCATAGATTGATGGTTAAGGAGATTTAGAGGGGATTGGAGGGAAAATTAATTTACCCAGGTGGTAGTGGGAATCTGGAACTCACTGCCTTCAAAAGGGTGGGAGAGGCAGGAACCCTCAATATTTCAGCAGCATTTAGATGAGCACTTGAAATGCTGTAGCATACAAGGCTATAGACCAAGTACTGGAAATGGGATTAGATTAGACAGGTACATTAGAAATAGGAGCAGGAGTAGGCCATCTAGCCCTTCGAGCCTGCCCCACCATTCAACCAGATCATGGCCGATCTGAAGTGGATCAGTTCCACTTTCCCGCTTTCTCCCCATAACCCTTGATTCCCCTGTCTATCAGAAATCTATCTACCCGTGATTGAAATATATCCAACGGGGTAGCCTCCACCACTTCAACGGGCAGAGAATTCCAGAGACTCACCACCCTTGGAGTGAAGAAGTTCCTCCTCAACTCTGATCTAAACTGTCCCCCCACCCCCTTATTTTGAGGCTGTGCCCTCTAGTTCTGTTTTCCTTTTTAAGTGGGAAGAATCTCTCTACCTCTACCCTATCGAGACCCTTCATTATTTTGTAAGTCTCTATAAGATCACCCCTCATCCTTCTAAACTCCAACGAGTACTGGCCCAGTCTATTCAATCTCTCCTCATAAGCTAACCCCCTCATCTCCGGTATCAGCCTGGTGAACCTTCTCTGTACTCCCTCCAAGGCCAATGGATCCTTAGGCAAACAAGGGGACCAAAACTGCACACAGTACTCCAGTTGCGACCTCACTAGTACCTTGTACTAGGTGTTTGATGTTGGCACAGACATGGGCCGAAGGGCCTCTGTTCTGTAAAACTCTAGTGCTGTGTGTATAGATGAAGGCAATTATTTAAAAAGCTTTTCCTAGTACTATGTTGACACATCCCCCCAAAAAAAGTCACTAACACACAATCCCAACCCAAGTTGATACAAGAACAAGGCAAAAATCTTACCAGAATCCTGAAAAATATGTACCTGACTGTTGGGAGTCAATGATAGAACATGTATAGTCATTGCATAGACATTGCAGTACAATGACGTTTGAGGGTCAGTTTAGCTCAGTTGGCTGTACAGCTGGTTTGTGATGCAAAGTGACCTTAACAGCATGGGTTCAAATCCCGTACCAGTTGAAGTTATTCATGAAGGTCCCACCTTCTCATCCTTGCCCCTCACACCTGAGGTGTGGGTGATCCACAGGTTAAAGGTCATGGGCATCTGAAGCAATGGCAACTTTTATGTTTAGGTTGACATTGAAAAGCAGCAAGTCTGAGAGGAAGGAACAGTGATACCTGGTCACAAATATAGACCCTGAGCAGCAGGGTTACCAGCTCGTACAGAACTCAAATACAGGACAAGAATAAATTGTATCGACTCAACGCAGCATCTACAGGAAGTTTTTAGTTAAGCTTTCAGTGTCACAAGTAGGCTAACATTAACACTGCAATCAAGTTACTGTGAAAATCCCCTCGTCGCCGCACTTTAGTGTCTGTTCAGGTGCACTGATGGACAATTTAGCATGGCCAATGCACCGAACCAACACATATTTTGGACTGTAGAAGGAAACCCACACAGACACGGGGAGAATGTGCAGTCTCCACACAGACAGTGACCCAAGCCAGGAATCGAAGCTGGGTCTCTGACACTGTGAGGCAGCAGTGCTAACCACCGTGTCGCCTCGTACAATGTATGCCAGATAGATTGCTATGACAGGAAATTTCAGAGGAGATGCTGTACTACATGGAGAAGGTGAAACCCTGTCAATCAACACTCCTGTCTGAGAAGCAAGAAAGCATTGGAAGACATGGAGAAGAATGGCATCACACTGGCTAGTGCAGGGCCATCACGTGTGTACTGCAAAAAGAAAGGATGTCACATTCTTGTTGGACTCTAAAGATCACCCCCCAAAGTCCATATGAAATTAAACATTAAAGGAATGGCATTCCAAATTGCATATCAAAGTATGGCCACAACATGCTGGAAAACCTCAGCAGGTCTGACAGCATCTGGGGAGAGAGAACAGAGCCAATGTTCCAAACCTGGAAGATGTTTCACCAGAGGATCAAAAACGTGGCAACTTGTTGGTTCACTGGGCTTTCAAGAACTTCATGTTTGGGATATCTCGTGGAAGATACTCTTCCAGAGTTAACACCTTGGTTTATTAGTTCATCAGGATCTACTCCAGCAGTACAACATTAATGATGTGCCTGCATGAGCAATGTTGTTGCGATAATGGAGAAAACCAAAGGACGTGACCAGCTCACTGATGCAGTGGCAGGAAAGGAGGCTGAGAAGGCAGCTGCATCTCAGAAAGGGTTTGACTGTGTATTATGCAAAACAGGAGAACCCACTGCATTTGGCCCCAAGAGTCTATCCCTGCCCCGGCAGCACGGTAGCACAGTGGGTTAGCACTGCTGCTTCACAGCTCCAGGGACCTGCGTTCGATTCCCGGCTCGGGTCACTGTCTGTGCGGAGTTCGCACATTCTCCTCGTGTCTGCGTGGGTTTCCCCTCAGTCCAAAGATGTGCAGGTTAGGTTGATTGGCCATGCTAAGAAATTGCTCCTTAGTGTCCTGAGATGTGTAGGTTAGAGGGACTAGCGGGGATAGGGCCTGGGTGGGATTGTGGTCGGTGCAGACTCGATGGGCCGAAGGGCCTCTTTGGTTCTATTCACATAGAGAGGGGGAAAAACACACGCTCTGATATTCAGTATCTCGAGATGCCACACACTTATTTGTTAAATGATTGTGAAAAATGGACCACAAGCCAGCTTTGGCACAAGCCACTGACAGATGCACCACCCAGATTGCAACAGAGGCACGCCTTCAAGATCTGTCACAGAAGGGGTAGCAGAATTAGTTCAGACACACCGAGCGGGTGACCGCATCCAAAAAAATAACTGCAGATCTTTTGCTCCACCCACAAGGGGCACAGTGGCTAAACACTGCTGCCTCTCAGCGTTAGGGATCTGGATTCGATTCCAACCTCAGGTCATTGTGTGCGTGGAGTCTGCACATTTCTACCCCCCCTCCACCCCCGTGTCTGCGTGGGTTCCTTCCCCATGTGCCGGTGAAGAGTGATTGGCCATGAGAAATTGCTCTCTCGTGTTCCCGGGATCCGGAGGTTACAGGGATAAGTACGTGGGGTTGTGGGTATAGGGCCTGGGTGAGATTGTTGTCAGTGCAGACTCAAATGGGCCGAATGGCCTCTTCCTGTGCTGTAGGGATTCTATGATTGCTATATTCCATCAACAAAACACAAATCAGCCTCAGGGTGCAACAGCAAAATGTTCCATGACAGTAAATATTCCGGAAACTTGCACAAGTTTCCCCAATGTATCACAATTGCTTGACTTGTTTTTTGTTTGACTGTACGACAGAGGAACTGGCTTCTTCGTGGAGGGGGTGGTTTTCAAAAAAGGAAAGCAAGTGCTTGGACCCAAAGCTGTTTGCAAGGACACACTGCAGGGACGTAAAGGCTGAGAGACAAAGGTGCCTGTCAGGGGAAGCGCTAATCGGCCAATGATATAGAGAAGGTGCTGACAACGTGTGAAGCATGCTAATGTCACCAATCACACCGGAACCACGACACCCTCGAGAGGTTCCGAATTTAGCGCAAAACTGCAAACTTTTAACACTATCCGGGGTGTTAAAATACCTCAGTGAACACAATGTTTGTAATGCTCAAGTGTATAAAACATGGGCAATAGGTTATAAGAACATAAGAACATAAGAAATAGGAGCAGGAGTAGGCCATCTAGCCCCTCGAGCCTGCCCCGCCATTCAATAAGATCATGGCTGATCTGTCGCTGCTCAGTTCCACATTCCCACCCTCTCCCCATAACCCTTAATCCCCTCGTTTATCAAAAACCCATCAACCCGCGTCTTAAAAATATTTAGCGAGGCAGCCTCCACCACTTCAACGGGCAGAGAATTCCAGAGATTCACCACCCTTTGAGTGAAGAAGTTCCTCCTCAACTCCGTTCTAAACCGCCCCCTCTTTTATCTTGAGGCTGTGCCCCCTAGTCCTACTGTCCTTTCTGAGCGGGAAGAGCCTCTCCGCCTCTACCCTATCCATCCCATTCATCATCATATAGGTCTCAATGAGATCTCCCCTCATTCTTCTAAACTCTAACGAGTACAAGCCTAGTTTATTCAGCCTCTCCTCATAGCTCAACCCCCTCAACTCCGGTATCAGCCTAGTAAACCTCCTCTGCACTCCTTCCAAGGCCAAATAATATACTGGCAGGCCCTTGAGAAACATGTGCACTGAATGGGAAGTAAATCGTATGTTAGAATAGAATCCCTACAGTGCAGGAGGCTGCCATTTGGTTCATCAAGCCTGCACCAACAATCGCACCCAAGCCCTATACCTGTACTTAGCCTATCAGCCCTCCTAAGGGGCAATTTTAGCATGGCCAAATCCCCCCTAACCCACACATCTTTGGACTGTGGGAGAAAACCAGAGCACCCGGAGGAAACCCACGCAGACACAGGGAGAACTCAGCAGTCAACTGAGGCCAGAATTGAACCCGGGTCCCTGGTGCTGTGAGGCAGCAATGTCAACCGCCAATGTATAAGGTAATGAAGGGGATGGATAGGGTAGAGGTAGAGCTTTTTCCTGCTTAGAAAGGACAGCAGGACGAGAGGGCACAGCCTCAAGGTCAGGGGGGTGCAGTTTAGAACGGAGTTGAGGAGGAACTTCTTCACTCAAAGGGTAGTGAATCTCTGGAATTCTCTGCCCGTTGAAGTGGTGGAGGCTGCCTCGCTAAATATATTTAAGGCACGGGTAGGTAGGTTTTTGATAGACAAGGGGATTAAGGGTTATGGGGAGAAAGCGGGAAAGTGGAACTGATCCACTTCAGATCAGCCATGATCTTATTGGATGGCGGGGCAGGCTCAAAGGGCTAGATGGCCTACTCCTGCTCCTATTTCTTATGTTCTTGTGTAATCGCTGTGCCACCATGAGATACCCTCAACATTAACTAAGGCAGTTGGATCTGGAGTAATGAGAAATGTTCCACTGGAGGGCAACCATAACCAGAAGTCACACTTTGAGGCAGATGAAAAGAACCTCGCCACGCCATCACCTGTCCCATTTCTCTGGCTTATGGGAGAAACTGAGTGAGGACTGATGAGGGTACACTGATGCACAGGCATGGAATGGCTTCATCCACAAGTGGGACAAAGTTGGGACAATTGAATGTGATGGGTCACTCACAATTACCCACTGAAGATGTGTGGTGTGCCCAGATTCTAGGAGGTCACAATGGCAAACAGGACAGAGTTAACAAGAAATGGACAGCTGCTCAGGAAACCTAGCTGGGTAACACCCAGTGCTACTGCATCTAAACACTGCCAAAGAAAAATGACACAAAACCAGTCCACACTCTTGATAACACACAATGCCAAAATGATAGTTCCAAGATCGCTGGAAGGTTCTGAAAACCAGTGTGGAGGAGTAAACCAGATCAAGGCTGTCAAGATGTGGACGGATCTCTCTTGTGTAAATATTTGTTTACTTCTGAGGATATTGCGATAGCTCTTAATACGCAAACATACATGTCAGTGGATCCAGGATGTAAAACAACATGTGACCAGCAGTGAGTGCAGCTGTTGCAGATCTCTCTCTCTCTCTCTCCTCCCCCCCTGCAGCGAGAGTCAGCAGCCTTCCTCTGAACACACTGCACACGAGAGAACAGAAACCACCGAGAGAGGAACTGAGGAAAAGCACAAAAGAGGAACTGGAGGAAAAGCACAGCACGGAATATTCAGTATTGCTCAATTAAGTCGTTTATAGTTTCCGGTCAGTCTTTGTCCAGGATTATGACCAAGAGTGTAGTTTACGTTCCCCAGTAGAGAGATGGAAGAGCGAGAAATGGTTCTCGGTGACAACGCAGTTCACAGAGACTGATAGCCACGCTCCGCACTTGAGGATGGCCTCAACCGGGGCCTTGGGTTCACGTCACACTATCTGTAATCTCCACAACTTGCCTGGACTTGTGCCATCTCACTAACTGTCCTGGCTGGAGACAATACACGTCTCTTTAACCTGTGCTTAACCCTCTCTCCACTCACATTGTCTGTACCTTGAAGACTCGCATTCCAACCATTATCTTGTCAATTGAGTTTGTGTCTATTTGTGCCCTGTTTGTGAACACAACTCCTCACCAGAAGGAGTGAGGCTCCAAAAGCTTGTGCTACCAAATAAACCTGTTGGACTTTAACTGGGTGTTCAGAGACTTCTTACTGTGCTTATCCCAATCCATTGCTGGCATCTCCACGCCACAGGTTTCCTCCCACAGTCCAAAGATGTGCAGGTTAGGTGCACTGGCCATGCTAAATATTCTCAGTGTATCCAAACAGGTGCAGGACTGTGGCGACTAGAGGACTTTGTCTGGAACTTCACTGCAGTGTTAATGTAAGCCGACACTTGTGACTCATAAACAAACTGTAAACACATGCAAGTTAGGTTGGTTGGCCATGCTAAATTGCTCCTTACTGTCAGAGACACGAGCAGGGTAAATACATGGGGGTTAAAGGGATAGGGCATGGGTGGGATTGTGGTCGGTGCAGACTTGATGGGCTGAATGGCTTCCTTTTGCCACTGTGCCATCCCAAATTTGCCTGGTCTCAATCCCTGATCAACCCACTGTAGGGATTCTTGATTCTAAAAAAGGACTGGCAGGTTGGGCACCAAACCAAAGTGTTCGACCTCCCCGACAGGTAACGGTCCGAGAACATGAGCTATCAAACTAAGGTAGCAGCCCTTACAGGCCACACTGGAAGCAAACTGATTGGCTCCGATCCTGCCAAGATGACTGGTGCGATGGAGTGCAAGCATTGCAGTCCTTCCTCTCCCCATGCCCATGACCCATCAGTGTGCCTACGTTGTACTCAAACATTCAAAGGCATCCTGTGGATCAATTTGATTTCAATTTCATGGAATCTACAGTGCAGCAGGCAGCCATTTGACCGATTGAGTCTGCACCAACAACAATCCCACCCAACCCCTATTCTCGTAGCCCCCCCCATATTTACCCTGCTAATCCACACCCTGCACTCCAAACACTGGGGGCAATTTAGCATGGCCAATTAAATCTAACCTGCACATCTTTGGGCTGCGGGAGGAAACCAGAGCACCCGAAGGAAACCCACGCAGACATGGGGAGAAAGCGCAGACTCCAGACAGACAGAGTCACCCGAGGCTGGAATTGAACCCACGTCCCTGGCGCTGTTGAGGCAGCAGTGTGAACCACACCAAATCCCGCACTGAAATGAAGTAATTTTCTTCCTAAAAAATACCCTTGAACTGCACCAATCCTTTTCCACAAGGATTCTGACAACGGCCAGTCCGTTCTCACACTCCATTTGTCTCTGTGTGTTAAATATTAAGAAAGCCAAGCAAACACAGATAAGCTGAAAATTATTTGTGTCCTTGGTTACTGTAACCCGTACGAGAACCACGTGATGTTAGAAACCATCAGAAAATAGGTGGGGGGGGGGGAAAGAAGAAACGTGGGCACAATATAAATCAGCAAAGTATAATTTCATTTGCAAAGCATGCTTAAAAAATGGACAGAAATTGCTGACTTTAACATTTACTATTCAATCCCAAAATGACAGGGAAGCAACAAGGCTTGGATAAGCGGAGCATTAAAAGTCCACGTGCTCATCACATTCCCACCTCCCCAACCGAAGAGGCAAAAAAAAATTCAGAATTTAAAGCCACAAACTGCTGAAGAGACTTAGCAGGAGGCAACATGTACACAGTACATAGGGAACAGTGAGCTAAAGTGGTAACCAAGTATTTTCTGGTTTGGATTTTACTTCATGCTTTTAATTCACAGAAGATACAACAAAACTGGCCAGCACGGTGACAGTGGGCGGCTCCGTTGCCCACCAGCGCCAGGGTTCGATTCCCGGCTTGGGGCATCTCGTGGCGTCTGCAAGGATTTCCTCCCACAGTCCAAAGATGTGCAGGTTAAGCAGATTGGCCGTGCTAAATTCTCCCTCAAAAGGTACCCAAACAGGCACCGGAGTGTGGCAACTAGGGGATTTTCACAGCAACTTCACTGCAGTGTTAATGTAAGCCCATGTAAATACGCTGGTAAACACATTTAAACTTAGTGACTGGCCCTACAGACGAGCCATGATGTGGAGATGCCGGCGTTGGACTGGGATAAGCACAGGAAGAAGTCTCACATCACCAGGTTAAAGTCCAACAGGTTTATTTGATAGTAAACGCCACAAGCTTTCGGAACGCTGTTCCTTCGTTAGGCGAGTGGAGAGTTCTGTTCAGTAACAGGGCATATAAAGGCACACACAGTTGACAGAATATTGTAATTGCAGTATTCCAAAAGCTTGTGCTGTTTACTACCAAATAAACCTGTTGGACTTGAACCTGGTGTTGTGAGACTTCTTACTGTCTACAGACTAGCAGCAGACTTGTAAACACATCACTATAGTTGCACTTCTGTCTCAGCTGGATGTTCTCATTGGGGTGGCACGGTGGTTCACACCGCCGCCTCACAGTGCCAGGGACCCGGGTTCAATTCCTGGTCCGGGGTCACCGTCTGTGTGGAGTGTGCACTTTCTCCCCGTGCCTGCGTGGGTTTCCTGTGGGTGCTCCGGTTTCCTCCCACAGCCCAGAGATGTGCGGGTTAGGTTCATTGGCCGTGATAAATTGCCCCTTCGTGTCAAGGGGTTAGTTGGGCTTGAGCCTGGGTGGGATTGTTGCTGGTGCAGACCCGATGGACCGAATGGCCGCCTTCTGCGCTGTGGGGAATCTACGATTCAAAGACTATTCCGGAAATCTAGGTTGCCGGCCCATTCCCGTACTAATATGGGGGTGGGGGGGTCAAGTGACAGTGCTACACTGTTAGAGGCAATATTGAACAGAAGCTTCTGCTTCCTCTGGCAGACGCCATGTTTCAATCATCTCACATCCTGGTCAATATTTAAAAATCACTGTGAAAAGAAGAGGGGTCTTAGTTTACAAATTGTGCTGCTAGTTGACCCTGATCAAAGAGGGTGGCTGCAGGTGCCACAAGAATGCAGGCTTTCAGACTCACTTTATCTGCGGATTGAATAGCATCGAGACCAGAAACCGGATCCAGGATTAGCAGTGCGGCAGCCGAGCAGGTTTACGGATCTGGTTCATTCGGTACACCCTGTGCTGGACGCGACTCAATCAGCCATGCTTCACCAACAGGGAACTCTGGGTCCGCTCTTTGAGTCTCAGTGCGGCGCCCGAGTGCAGAGCAATGAACAGAAGGGGGTATTTATTTACTTAGCTACAGGTTGGACCTCGGCAGTCGATCAAATTTGACCACAAGCTGCCTTTTCAACAGCGACAGTTTATGTCCCTCTTGCACCCACTGCCTCCCTCTATGTAGCCCCCTCCACCACCCCCCCCCCAAATCTTTTTACACCCCCAGCCATATACAAACCTCCCTCAAATTCTTCTTTCTGAACAAAAACACGCTCCGCCTGCCGTAGAAACAGAAAATTGGTACAGCAGTAGGCCATTCGGCCCATCGAGCCTGCACCACCATTCAATACCATCAGTGTCCACTTCCACTTTCTCTCCACTGACCCCTTCAGCCACAAGGACCACGTCCAGCTTCCTCTCGAACGTATCTGATAAACTGACCCCGACAGCCTTCTGTGGTGGAGAATTTCCCATCTCAGTGGGGGTGGCACGGTAGCACAGTGGGTTAGCACTGCTGCTTCACAGCTCCAGGGTCCTGGGTTCGATTCCCGGCCCGGGTCACCGTCTGTGTGGAGTTTGCACATTCTCCTCGTGTCTGCGTGGGTTTCCTCCCACAGTCCAAAGATGTGCGGGTTAGGTTGATTGGCCGTGCTAAGAAATTGCCCCTTAGTGCCCAGGGATGTGTAGATTAGAGGGATTAGTGGGTATAATATGTAGGGATATGGGGGTAGGACCTGGGTGGGATTGTGTTTGGTGCAGACTTGATGGGCCTCTTTCTGCACTGTCGGGTTCTACAATCCTATGAATGGCTTACCCCTTATTCTTAGACAGTGACCCCTCGTTCTGAACTTCCCCAACACTGGGAACGTTCTTCCCGCATCTGTCCAGTTCCACTTGTTGAATTCAATAAACAACATCTAGAATTAAGAATCTACTGATGACCATGAAACCATTGTCGATGGTTGGGAAAAAAAACCATCTGGTTCACTAATGTCCTTCAGGGAAGGAGATCTGCCTTCCTTACTTGTTCTGGCCTACATGTGACTCCAAAGCCAAAGCAACATGGTTGCTTCAACTGCCCTTGGGTAACGAAGGATGGGCAATAAATGCTGGCCAGCCAGCGATGCCCACGTCCCACAAATGAATAAAAAAAATTAGGATTTTATGTTTCTACAAGATCCTCTCTCATTCTACATTACTTTTTGAAAAAAACAGCCCACCACCCCCCGCCAAACTTCCCCCTTTTTTTTTTAAAACACGGCATGGTGGCACAGTGGTTAGCACTGTTGCCTCACAGCACCAGTAACCCTGGTTCGATTCCCGGATCGTGCGACCGCCTGCACGTTCTCCACCTGCGTGTGGGTTTTCTCCCACAATCTCAAAGACGTGCTGGTTAGGTGCGCTGCTAAAATTCTCCCTCTGTCGAACTGGGGAAGTGTCAGAGTGTGGTCACACACACACAAACCAACGAGGCGAGAAACATCTGGCACAAATAAACTCACTGACGGTAAATCAACTCGTGTTTTCACAAGACGGTACAATAATCTGATACTTCCTCCAAATTGTTTTCTTAAGAAATTAGAGCCTGATTGTTAATGGAGAACCTAATTTAATTAGCAGCCAACACACCATGTTCGATTCCATCATTACCCGATGCTCTCAATGCTGTACCATGTCACAGTGACTGCTAATGTTGCTACATTTTCAGAATTCAACCACAGAAAGGAGAAATCAGCCACACCATCCTGTGACTGACTCTGTCATATTGTTTCTTGTACACGGGGGACATCTTTAACATTTTTCGGCGCATACACACACACACACACAGTTGCCACTGCGGTAGAAAAGTCAGTTATA
The DNA here is from genome assembly GCF_965287045.1 of Carcharhinus amblyrhynchos. NCBI lineage: Eukaryota > Metazoa > Chordata > Chondrichthyes > Carcharhiniformes > Carcharhinidae > Carcharhinus > Carcharhinus amblyrhynchos. The sequence goes on along the minus strand of NC_137341.1, from coordinate 5,629,948 downwards.
TAAAGTATTAAGACCATTACAAGGTAGTAGGAAGCTATTCAGCCCACCAATTCTACCCTGCCATTCAATGAAATCATGATTACTCTTCGCAGTGGAGAGGATCAGAAGGATCTTGGAGTCCATAGGACTCTTAAATCGGCCTCGCAGGTAGAGGATGTGGTTAAGAAGGCGTTATGGTGGTTATGGTGTACTGGCCCTCATCAATCGAGGGACTGAGTTTCAGAGTCAGGAGATAATGTTGCAGCTTTATCAGACCCTAGTCAGACCTCTCTTGGAGCACTGTGCTCAGTTCTGGTCACCTCATTACAGGAAGGATGTGGAAGCTATTGAAAGGGTGCAGAGGAGATTTACAAGGATGTTGCCTGGATTGGGTGACATGCCTTATGAGGATAGGTTGAGGGAGCTCGGTCTTTTCTCCCTGGAGAGACAAAGGATGAGAGGTGACCTGATAGAAGCGTATGAGATGTTGAGAGGTATAGATCAGGTGGATTCTCGCAGGCTATTTCCAAGGGCTGGGGTGGTCGCTACGAGAGGACACAGGTTTAAGGTGCTGGGGAGTAGGTACAGAGGAGACATCAGGGGTAAGTTTTTCACTCAGAGGGTGGTGGGTGAGTGGAATCGGCTGCCGTCAGTGGGGGTGGAGGCAAATTTGATAGGATCTTTCAAGAGACTTCTGGATGAGTACATCGAACTTAATAGAATTGAGGGTTGTAGGTAAGCCGAGTAGGTAGGGATATCATCGGTGCAACTTGTGGGCCGAAGGGCCTGTTTGTGCTGTAGTTTTTCGAAGTTTATGACTGATCTGATGTGATAATCCTCAACTTCCTGCTCTACCCTCATAACCCTTGATTCTCTTACTGATTAAAAACCTATCTCAGCCTTCATCATGCTTAACGACCTCGCCTGTACACCTCAGAGGTAAAGAATTCCACCGATTTCACTAATCTCAGATGAAATTCCTCCTCATCTGTCTTAAAAATAGGCCACCCCTCCCCCTACTGAGAGATGAAGCCTTCTCGCCCAAGACTCTCCCACAAGGAGAAACAACTTCTCAGTATCTACCCTGCCCCCTGCCCCCCTCTGAGGATTGTTTATGTCTCAGTAAGATTGCCTCTCATTCGTCTAAATTTCAACGAGCGCAGGCCCAAACTACTTAATCTCTCGGAAGAAAATCCTTCCACATTTGGGATCAACCAAGTCAACCTTTTCTGAACTGCCTCCAATATCAGGATAGCTTTCCTCAAGAAGGGAGACCAAAACCATGGGATTCCAGGTGTTAACATGGGACGACGTTCTCCCAGTGTCTGGGACTAACGTAGGCCACCCACGTTATGCAAGAAGACAGTCTAATTGTGTTTCTCCTCCCCCCACTACCCCAAAGTTTAATCCTTAATACTCAAATACCGACCAATCCAACAGATTTTCAACCAACCTTCAACTTATCTGGGGGAGTGGCACGAAGAAAGCATTCCAGATTTTCGCTGGCATCGACCCCAAGGTCAGACTCCACTTGTCCCGGATCTCCCCACTGGGAGAACACCGCTTGGATCATTCTTACTTTATGCCCACTACACGCCTAGACCAAGTTTACTTATTAGCGTCACAAGTAGGCTTACATTAACACCGCAATGAAGTTACTGTTGTGAGTTGCCACACTCCGGTGCCTGTTCAGGTGCACCGAGGGAGAATTTAGCATGGCCAACGCACCTCAACCAGCATGTCTTTCCAACTGTGGGAGGAAACCGGAAAATCCAGAGGAAACCCACACAGACACAGGAAGAACATGGAAACTCTGCAGAGACAGACAGCTATCCAAGCTGGCAATTGAACTACCACTGAGGCAGCAGTGCTAACCACCGTGCCATCCACATTTAACCAAGTATTATTCTGATTAACATTGTACGCATCCCTTCCCCCCCAACCCCATCAGAGCCAATGTATCTTTGGATTTCTGAAGATATGTATTCAAGTTGTCAAGAGAACATTTCCTAAACAAAAGACACTGGCTTACAGCAGCTATGGCGCACGGACAAAGAGCTGCTTATGGAGATCCGAGACTATGAGGCTCTCTCACAAATCTCTTCTGGAACGTAATTTTATTTTATTTGTGCTGATGTCCATCTCTTCGCACAGCTCCAATCTACAATTGCTGTTCCCTGTAACTTACAGGCCACACGGACTCCTTCGGGACAGCACTAGTCACATTCCGTGCCTTCCCATGGCCCCTACTCCCTTTCTTATCTCTTAATTCATTGCCTGTTTAAAAAGGAATGGCCTCCAATTCTGTGCCACTATTTAGAGTCGAATATAGAAAACTAACCTTTGCAAATCTGATTGTCCAAATGTCCGCTCCCTGACAACAGAATGGGGAGACAGTGGGGTAGTGATACTGTCACTGGACTAGTAATCCAGGATAACGCTCTGGGGACGTGGCTTCAAACTCCAAGGTAGGTCGTGAAATTCAATAGAAATCTGGAATCGGATGACCATGAAACCATTATTAATCGTCATAAAAACCCATCTGGTTCACTACTGTCCTTTAGAGAAAGCAATCCACTGCCCTTATTGTCGTCTAGCCTCTCGGCGACTCCACTCCCACAGCGATGTGGTTGACTCTCAAATGGCCGAGCAGTTCAGAGGTGACCAGGGATGCGCGATAAATGCTGACCCAGCCAGTGACACCCACACCCCCCTGAACAAAAAAAAATTCAAGTACTCAACAATACATATTGGACCAATTGACCTACAACCTCCCAGTTTCCCACGCACCCTTAACACCAGCCATTTCCCAATTCGAAGAGACTATTCCTGAATTGACCTGAAGATCCGCATGAACTACTCCTCATCCACCTCTAGCAAGCATTGAGCCAAGCTGTTAAGAATTAACTAGAGACTAGGACTGGAGACGAGGACAAGTCCGGGCAGGCTTCCTTCCCTGCGTAGCGTTACAATGAGTCACTTTGACCTTTAAACTGCCGAACGACAGTCATTTTGTTTCGAGCCAATAGCCCACAAAGTACAAGAAAATTGAAAACCATTTCAAGTGGGTTTCGAACAGAGCAGAGCACTTCAAATTAAGCTGCGTTGTCCTCCGTTGAGTGGGTGGCAGGCTGGCACCAGTGGTTAGCTCTGTGCCTCATAACTCCAAGGTCCAGGGTTCAATTCCGGCCTTGGGTGACTCATTCACCCTGCGTGGGTGCTCCAGTTTCTTCCCACGGTCCCAAGTTAGATGGATTGACGATGTTTTCCTGGGGCCAAAGGGATCAAGGGATATGGGAGGAAGGGGAAAAATCAGGATATTGAATTTAACAGAACTAGAGGGCACTGCCTCAAAGTGAGGCGGGGGGTGGGGTGCGCAGTTTAGATCAGAGTTGACGAGGAACTCAAAAGGGTGGTGAATCTCTGGAATTCTCTGCCCATTGAAGTGGTGGAGGCTACTTCGCTGAATATATTTAAGCCACGTTAGACAGATTTCTGATAGACAGGGGAATTAAGGGAGAGAAAGTGGGAATGTGGAACTGATCCACTTCAGATCAGCCATGATCTTATTGAATGGCGGGGCAGGCTCGAGGGGCTAGATGGCCGACTCCTGCTCCTATTTCTTATGTTCTTATGACAAGTGTGTGGGATTATGGGGATCAGAAGAGAATTAGGCCAAGATGCTCTGTCGGAGCATCAGTGCAGACTCGATGGGTTTAGAATCCCTTTGGTGCAGAAGAGGCTATCATTCCATTTCAGGCAACGCAAAAATCATTGAATAAGTGTCAAAAATTCTGAATTAAATGAGCACACAAACGAGTGTAATTTTTTTTGGCAACAAATAAATTGCCCCTAGCGCCAGCCTGGTCTCACAGTCAGCCGAGGCGGAAGGTTCAGATCCAGAGGGACTTGGGGCACACAGTCCGATGCAGCACAGAGTGAGTGCTGCAGTGTTGGTGGTACCACTGTGCGGATGAGATATTAAACGAAAGGCCCACGTGCCCCGTCAGCTGAATGCAAGATCCCAGAGCAAGACTATTCTCCCTGGTTAATGCTCAACTCATCACGAAATACTGATTACTCACTGTCTGTTTATGGAGCCCCTGAACTATCCAAGTTGGCTGCCAATGCTCCCATTACCGCAGCGATTACAGTTCCAAAGTACGCCACCGACTCTCGTGTTTGGGACAAGAAAAAGTCATGAAAAGGTCTCCTCCCTCCATCCCCATCAAGTAGGAAAATATCCTTTGCTCGATGGAGTGGATTAGTCATAGCATCCTGAAGAAGATTGATTTGTGATTTGACTTATTGTCACATGTATTAACATAAGAAGCAATACTTTTCAACATATGTGCCACACAAAGCATACCACTCATAGAGAAGGAAAGGAGAGGGTGCAGAATGTAGCTGGGGTGTAGAGAAAGAACAACTTCGTGCAAGTTAAGTCCATTTAAAAGTCTGACAGCAGCAGGGGGGGAGCTATTCTTGATTCGGTTTGTACGGCACCTCAGACTTTTGTATCTTTTTCCCCAAAGGAGGTGGAAAAGAGAACGTCCAGGGTACGTGGGGTCCTTAATTTTGCTGGCTGCTTTGCCGAGGCAACAGGAAGTGTAGACAGTGTCAATGGATGGGAGGCTGGTTTGCGTGATGGATTGGGCGACATGAATGATCTTGTGTAGTTGCTTGTGGTCTTGGGCAGAGCAGGAGCTATACCAAGCTGTGATGTAAGGAGAAAGAATGCTTTCTAAGGTGCATCTAAAAAAGTTGGAAAGAGTTGTAGCTGACATGACAAATTTCCTTCATCTTCTGAGGTCTTGCTGCAGCTGTATAGGGCATTGGTGAGGCCGCAGCTGGAGTACTGTGTGCAGTTTTGGGCGCCGCACCTGTGCAAGGATATTTTGGCCCTGGAGGGAGTGCAGAGGAGGTTTACTAGGCTGATACCGGAGTTGAGGGGGTTGAGCTATGAGGAGAGGCTGAATAAACTAGGCTTGTACTCGCTAGAGTTTAGAAGAATGAGGGGAGATCTCATTGAGACGTATAAGATGATGAATGGGATGGATAGGATAGAGGTGGAGAGACTCTTCCCGCTCAAAAAAGACAGTAGGACCAGGGGGCACAGCCTCAAGATAAAGGGGAGGCGGTTTAGAACGGAGTTGAGGAGGAACTTCTTCACTCAAAGGGTGGTGAATCTCTGGAATTCTCTGCCCGTTGAAGTGGTGGAGGCTGCCTCGCTAAATATTTTTAAGAAGCGGGTTGATGGGTTTTTGATAAGAGAGGGGATTAAGGGTTATGGGGAGAGGGCGGGAAAGTGGAACTGAGCAGCGACAGATCAGCCATGATCTTATTGAATGGCGGGGCAGGCTCGAAGGGCTAGATGGCCTACTCCTGCTCCTATTTCTTATGTTCTTATGTTCTTAAAGTCGAGGCATTGGTGGGGCTTTTTTTTTAACTGTCGCACCTGCATGGGGAGGTGGGGGAAAGAGAACGAGGGCAGGTTGGACACCAAGAAAAGATTTTGACCCTTTCTACTTAATCTCCGTTGATGTAAAGAGGGGCGTGTTCTCCTTTACACTCCCTGAAGTCGCTGACAAATCTCCTTCGGTTTGTTGAGATTGAGGGAGAGATTATTGTTACCGCACCAGCTCACCAGATTCTCTTTCTGGTAACATTTTTACAGCGACAAACTAAATGTAAAGTGTGTCGCTGCTGTGTCACCATAGAGATTTTCTGCTCTTAAAAGCAACAGAGGACGCAGTGAGACACTCAACCAAGAAGTTAAAGTTAGCTGATGGACAGGGAAGATGTACTCAATCTCACTCAATAACCACTGCAAAAAAAAAACCATTCATGTTAAGTCAAGTTAAGAATGTTAAGTATTAAACTAGTTGAACAACTGTTACGCCAGTAGAGACAGGACCATGACACCAGGGAATAGACACTCAAATACAGAAACAAGGAGTGCATCTTTTATTCAATTCAGGAATAGGTTACCATGGGAACCTTTTAAATTCACTTGGTCCAAAAGGCCCAGGAGACTGCCAATTGACTCATCACAGTCACACCAGCTCGCCAAGTGATTAACTCACCCAATGCCATTTCCCTACCTTCCTCAGTCCGTACTCATTCAACACACTCCCATGGGGGACATAACCTTGTCCCCCAACATCCTCAGTAGAAAACGGTGTTAAGAGACCCAAGTGGAGACAGTGTGTCGTACAAGTTTACAGCACAGAAACAGGCCCTTTGGCCCAACTTGGTCATGTCACCCTTTTCTCCAGCCTCTGAAGCTAGTCCCAATTGCCTGCATTTGGCCCACATCCCTCTACACCCACGTATACCCATCGAAACGTTTTTCAAAAGACAAGTAGGAAGCCAGGAGCAAACCACTTCACAAAATGTTAAGTTTTTGCTTTTAATCCTGATGCCCTTGCCACAGTTGTTACAATGCTTTAGTTGTGAAACATGTCCTATGTTGAAAGAGCGATAGCCGCCGCAGTTGGAGCAGGGCGTGTTCTGTATCACAACAACCTGTTTCCCACCTTAACTCTTTGATGTGTCTTTGCATACAGATGTTGACGACAGATACATTTTTCTCTTGCACAAGGATTCCACAGGCAACGCGATCTCTGAAGTGCTCAAATTGGTGAAGGAACCGCACACAGTTTTTGTTCAGGATCTTTAAAGGTGTGGTAGAAGGCTGTACGGTTAGGGTTAAATGCCTGTCGATACTGGCATGTTTCAATTTACCTCGGGGTCCTCTATCTCTCCTTCCCCTTGGAAGGAGGAGGATTCAAATCTGTGCCCACCACATCTAACAGCATGTCTGCTCACAGTTTTTGATACATCAGAGATGCTGCCACCACAACAGATAAAACCACTCTTTTTTTAAACTTAGTCTAGTGATCTGCGATGTTTTGAACAAAGACAAAGGCAGCGAAATCCCTGTGCCAGCTCCTGACACCACGTACAAGTTGGTCAGTTGTACAGACTGATAAGGGACTAACAAGCAGAAGGCTTTGTTCAATAATCTTAGTGACTATTGTATGCTGTCTGCCCACGCTGGGGGAAGAACTCTCCATGCTACTGACAGATCAGTTCCCATGTCCACGTTACTACCTGCTCTATGCAGAGCACCACTTCCCCCAACCTACTCAGTGAAAAGCTAATGTCAAATCCCCAAAGATTTTCATTGGATTAATGAATGGAAACTTAATGTAGGGCAACAAATGCCATAAGGAGGAGTTGTGCTTTGGGTTCACCTGACAGTCTTACCCCATAAAAGAAGGACTCCCACATCACACATGCCCTGCATTTCTGAAGAGATCTGGTTTGGTAGTCCCATGGAAGATTTAAGAAAAGCAATCCAATGATGATTGCCACTCAAATTTCAAGCCACATACATAAATTTAGGACAGACAACCTGTTCAGCATTCTACCCAACAGCAAGTCCGAATGGGTAGGATTGTTGGAGATCAGAGAACGACTTGAACTGCTTGAGATACAGCCAAGTGCAAAGTATTTCCACAACCAATCATTATCACAGCAGGGGGCCTGCAAGTTCAGATTGACAGCTCCAAATGATCATAAAAAGGGATCAAGTAGTTTTTGATGTGGGGCGACAACGAAAAAGAATTGTTCATAGAACATAGAACCCATCGAGTCGACACCAAACACAACGTCACCCAGGCCCTACCCCCCTATCCCTACATATTATACCCACTAATCCCTCTAACCTATGCATCCCTTGTCACTAAGGGGCAATTTCTTAGCACGGCCAATCAACCTAACCCGCACATCTTTGGATTGTGGGAGGAAACCGGAGTACCCGGAGGAAACCCACGCAGACACGAGGAGAATGTGCAAACTCCACACAGACAGTGACCCGAGCCGGGAATCGAACCCAGGACCCCGGAGCTGTGAAGCAGCAGTGCTAACCACTGTGCCACCGTGCCACCCCTTTCACAAGGGATGAAGTACACAAAAGGGGTTTTAAAATGTTGGCATTTTTTAAATATAAGCTGGAATAGATATTTAGACTTTATTTTTTATTTCAAAATAAAGGTGGCTTCTGGAGATCTGTCGATACTGCTGGCTACTGGGTAAGTTGGCATGGAGGGTATCAGGGCAAAGGAGTGGTGGGCAGCAGTTGGCACTAAGTGGGAATAAGGGCTATCGTTGGCATGGAAAGTACGGGGGTGGGGTTGAGGCATGAGGTGTGTGTGGGGTTGGGGGGGGTAAGGACTAGAGAGCCTTTTTGTTTCATCACAACAGAGACAAAGTTGCAGAGCAACAAGGCAAGCCTTCAACACCCATTTGATTTTTTTTCCCCCTGGGCCGGTTGGAATCAACTCCTGTTTGCACCCAACCCCAAACTTGGATGAAAATCTGAAGATCCAGGGAATTTCCTCAAATTCTTGTGCTCTGGAGTCTGGAGCAAAAAGTTCAGCCCAGAGTCTTCCGAAGTCCTGTTATAGACACTCGTGTCACAAAGTTGACCCGAGCTACAAGATGTGCAGGTTCGGTTGATTGGCCGTGCTAAGAAATTGCCCCTTAGTGTCCAGGGATGTGTAGGTTAGAGGGATTAAGGGGTCTAATATGTTGGGATATGGGGGTAGGGCCTGGGTGGGATTGTGCTCGGTGCAGACTCGATGGGCCGAAAGGGCCTCTTTCTGGACTGTCGGGTTTCTACGATTCTAAAGGCAAGTTGGGATCAAGAGTAGCTATCACATTTCGCATTGCCCAAAAAGGTAAAGAGTGGAGCAGAGGAAGCCATCTTGAGATCAGGTTACAGGCTGCCCTATAAAACGAAAGAAGACCAGAGAAATCACTATCTTTTTCTGTGTGGTCAGAGAGAGGGGGCTGTTTGGCTTTCCGAGCTATCACAGTTAGATACTGGATGAACATGGTTTTTCATCAAAAAAAGGCATGCACCCTGCAGGCACAGTTCTGGGAGATCCCCGGGACTGGCCAGGAGAAGCATCATTCAAAAAGGGCCTGACCGCCGGTCGTGGATTTAGGAAACTCTCAGGGGGGGGGATTTGGTGAAACTGGACAAAGGAGCTCATTGGAAGAGGCTGCTGACCTTTTGCTCAAAGGACTGATTCCACAGAGAATGCAATGGGTTTTAAATATAGTTGAAGGTACAAGTTGTCTCACCTATTAGGCCTTTTAAAATCTTGCGACAATAAAAAAAATTTTAAAACATATAATCATGTCCTGTCATTTTCAGCTGTGGACTACAAGTTAGAATTTTTAAATTGGTCTCTATAGCGATCATTGCAATGCCAAATTATACCCCTTTGCCAAATATCCAATACTAAGAGCCATATAATTGATGTATATTGGGTGAATGGATGAGGGCATGAGTTGGCATTGACTGTACAAGTGACCATGGGGGTGGGTGACACAAAGACAGCCTGATAACACCTGGGGCAAAGTCCTATGGAATGGAGTTGGACCTTCAAACCAGCCGCCTTGGCACTCCAATCTCCCCGATACCACTGACACTCAGCTTATAGCATAGAATCCCTCCAGTGCACAAGGTGGCCATTCAACCCAGAGAGTACCAACCACAATCCCACCCAGGCCCTATCTCCATAACCCCACACGTTTACCCTAGCTAATCCCCCTGATACTAAGGGGCAATTTAGCACAGTCTATCCACCTAACCCACCCATCTTTGGGCTGAGAGAGAAAACTGGAGCACCTAGAGGAAACCCACGCAGACACGGGGAGAATGTGCAAACTCCACACAGACAGTGACCCAAGGCCAGAATTGAACCCGAGTCCCTGGCGCCGTGAGGCAGCAGTGCTAACCACTGTGGTGCCCTTCCAAGGTCAGCACATAGACCTGCCTCACCCAGAGTAAGGGCTGCACCTATCAGGCACTTTTTAAACCCAGTCTGACTCAAGCTCACTGCCTCAAAAAGTGCCCAAACTGGGGCCTCCAGTTATCAGCCACTCAATCAACTAAAACAGCACTTCCTGAGTCACTGCTCCATTTGTTTAATTGACCTTGCAGCTCCCATTATCTTTCAAAATTGCCCACTCAAAATTTTTAATTCATTTGTGTGATATGGGCAGCACTGATGAGGCCAGCATTTATTGCCCAACCCTAGTTGCCCTTCGGAAGGTGGTGGTGAGCTGCCTTCTTAAATCGCTGCAGTCCATGTGCTGTGGGTTGACCACAATGCCTTCAGGGAAGGAATTCCAGGATTTTGACCCTGTGACTGCGAAGAAATGTCGATGTGTTTCCAAGTGAGGATGGTGAGAGGCTTGGAGAGGAACTTGCAGATGTATCTTCTGCTCTTTTCCTTCTAGATGGAAGTGATCGTGGGATTGGAAGATGCTATCTAAGGATCTTTGGTGAATTGCTGCAGTGCATCTTGTAGATAATACCCCAGTTACAAATAATAATAAATTTGGCTTCTTCCAATGATAAAACCACTCCAAAATAAAAATATTTTTCACCAAAATGCCGTTTCCAATGGTACAATTCCGGTCGTGGTAAAATGCATTTATCAACATGCAAATATTTTAAAAGTGCACATCCTGTGTTCATCTGGTTCTGGCAGTGTGCAAGTATTCCCAGAATTCCAGAAAAAAAAAAGGGGCAACTATGATTCGGAGATAAACAATTCTGGGAACTCAATTTTAGCCTGGCTCAGAGATCATTTCTTGCAGATGCCCTTAAACCACATCAGAAATCTCACCGCTCACGATCAAAATAACCTTCTGCAGCTGCATTAGACAAGCAGCAAATGTCAATGTGACCACAGGATTAAATGATGGCTACAAAACAAGTGCGGTCATTAACAACAAACAGAGATTTCATGCCCAAGTCATGTTTTTCGTTCTAATGTGCCTTTAAAGAGGTGTCAAAGGGATACTGTGGAAAGCAGTGGCATTGTCACTGGATGAGTAATCTGGAAACCCAGGGTAATACTCTGGGGACCCAGGTTCAAATCCCACCGTGGGAGATGGTGAAATCTGTATGCGACAAACAACAAAAAAAATCTGGAGTTAAAAGTCTATTGAGTCCTATGAAACTATTACCACTTGTTCCAAAAACCCATGTGGTTCACTCATGTCCTTTAGGGAAGGAAATCTGTTATCTTTACTTGCTTTGGCCGATACGTGACTCCAGACCAACAGCAATGTGATTGACTCTTAATGCCCTCTGGAATGGCCAAACAAAGCACTCAGTTCAAAGGCGTTTGGGAATGGGCAATAAACGCTGACCCAGCCAGCAACACCCACATCCTGCGTGCGAATAAATAAAAGCATGACATTACTTAGGAGTCTCATGGGATCCACTCAATTCCACTGCTCCGTTTTTTTACACATGTAGCTGTGTTCTCAAGTTCCTTGTCTCAATAAATTAACCCACAACATCTTCATCTATTCCTCTGAGCGACTGGTTCCAATTCTCTTCCAGCCTTAAGTCTTGATGTGGAGATGCCGGCACTGGGATGAGCACAGTAACAAGTCTCAACACCCAGGTTAAAGTCCAACAGGTTTATTTGGAATCATGAGCTTTCGGAGCGCTGCTCATTCGTCAGGTGAGTGGAGTCAGCACTCCGAAAGCTCACGATTCTAAATAAATCTGATGCTGAGAGACATCCTACAGTATGTACCCTTCAGTCTGTTTCCATAGCAAGTAATTCCTGAAAACAAATCGCCAGAAAAACTTAGAGCTCGAGGTGTTAGCAATTCTTGAGAGTATGAAAATAGACAAGTCCCCTGGGCCGGATGGGATTTATCCTAGGATTCTCTGGGAGGCTAGGGAGGAGACTGCAGAGCCGTTGGCTTTGATCTTCACGTCGTCATTGGCTACAGGTATAGTGCCGGAAGATTGGAGGATAGCAAATGCTGTCCCCTTGCTCAAGAAGAGGAGTAGAGACCATCCTGGGAATTATAGACCGGTGAGCCTTACTTCTGTAGTGGGCAAAGTTTTGGAAAGAATTATAAGAGGCACGACTTATAGTCATCTAGAGAGAAATAAATTGATGAGGGATAAAACACGGTTTTGTGAAGGGTGGGTCGTGTCTCACAAACCTTATTGAGTTCTTTGAGAAGGTGACCAAAGAGGTGGATAAGGGTAAGGCAGTTGACGTGGCGTATACGGATTTTAGCAAAGCGTGTGATAAGGTTCCCCATGGTAGGCTACTGCAGAAAATACAGATGCATGGGATTGAGAGTGATTTAACAGTTTGGATCAGGAATTGGCTCGCTGATAGAAGACAGAGGGTGGCGGTTGATGGGAAATATTCAACCTGGAGTTCAGTTACTCGCCATCAGCACGTTTGGAAGGATTTGAGGGTTGACAGCTGTTTGACCACATTGTGAACGCATCTTCCTTGGCCATCAAGTCCTGGGGTGGGACCCAAAGTTATGATATGGAGATGCCGGCGTTGGACTGGGGTAAACACAATAAAAAGTCTCACCACACCAGGTTAAAGTCCAACAGGTTTATTTGGTAGTGAACGCCACTAGCTTTCGGAACGCTGTTCCTTCATCAGGTGAGTGGGCAGTTCTGCTCATAAACAGGGCATGTAAAGGCTCACACCGTTTACAGAACACTGATTAGAATGCGAGTTTTACAGCTCATATACAGTCTTTATAGCCGTGAAGACTCACATTCTAATCAGCTTGATCTGATAGTTCATACATATACCACAATGGTAACCAAGGAACACTGAAGATGAGGAAATATTTCGACTCCCTATCTTGTATGCCCAGATAGAACATAGAACACTACAGCACAAACAGGCCCTTCGGCCCACAAGTTGCACCGATCTCATCCATACCTACCAAGCCATAGAATTATCGCTAACTCCCAATCCCATTAAATCCCATGTACTCATCCGGAAGTCTTTTAAAAAGACCCCAGCGAGTTCGCCTCTACCACCACCGACGGCAGCCGATTCCACTCACTCACCACCCTCTGAGTGAAAACCTTACCCCTAACATCTCCTCTGTACTTGCTCCCCAGCACCTTAAACCTGTGTCCTCTCGTAGCGACCATTTCAGCCCTGGGAAATAGTCTCCGAGAATCCGCCCTATCTATTCCTCTCAACATTTTATAAACCTCTATCAGGTCACCTCTCAAGGGAGAAGAGACCTAGCTCCCTCAACCTATCTTCAGAAGGCATGCCTCCCAATCCAGGCAACAAGAGATAATCTCTTATTGGAGAACAGCCATCGAATTCCTGACCCTCCACGGCAATATTCATAAAGAAACGTGTCAAAGCTGAAGCTCACTAACAGAAAATGGAAGTCTGGGCTGGTAAACGGACCACCAGTTCACATAAGCACCCCTATAACTTGGAATCTGCAATGTCACACCCTACAAGCAATATCAAACATAACCAAACCATACAGAAACGGGACGGACAGAGATGGAAAGGAATTCCATAGCTTAGGGCAGGCGTAGGTGAAGGCATAAGCCACGAATGATGATGAGTCAATGTCACCAGTAACTGACCATGAGTGAGTATGCTAACTTTACAATGCACTAAGCTATAGAAAAGCAAGCAGTTTACCCCGGATCACATTCCCAGCAACCCTGAACATACAGGACTGCTGGTTAGAAATTTAGTGAAAATCATTAGAATCATAGAACCCTACAGTGCAGAAAGAGGCCCTTTGGCCCATCGAGCCTGCACCGAACACAATCCCACCCAGACCCTACCCCCATATCCCTACATATTATACCCTCTAATCCCTCTAACCTACGCATCCCTGGACACTCAGGGGCAATTTCTTAGCACGGCCAATCAACCTAACCCGCACATCTTTGGACTGTGGGAGGAAACTGGAGCACCCAGAGGAAACCCACGCAGACACGAGGAGAATGTGCAAACTCCACACAGACAGTGACCCGAGCCGGGTATCGAACCCAGGAGCTGTGAATTGCTAACCACTGTGCCACCCCTTACATTTTTAGCCTTGCTCACCCACTGCTTTAAGTCTTGGAGTTCTCAGCGAGTTTGTAAATCAGCTCGAACAGCAAATAGGCTGTCTGTCACCTGCGGGTTTCCAATGAGGCAACAAGCGGTTATTGAGGTGGGCGAGCAATGAACTTTGCCTTGGGCAAGAGGCAGCGGCCTCACTCAGAATCAACAGCCAAAGCCTCAGCTGACGTTCCAGAGCTGCACCGAACGCTCGGCGAGAAGGCGGCTGGTAGGACCGAATAAGAAGAACATAAGAAATAGGAGCAGGAGTCGGCCATCTAGCCCTTCGAGTCTGCCCCGCCATTCAATAAGATCATGGCTGATCTGAAGTGGATCAGTTCCACTTTCCCGCTTTCTCCCCATCACCCTTAATCCCCTGTCTATCAGAAACCTGTCCACCTGTGACTTAAATATATTCAGCAAGGTAGCCTCCACCACTTCAACGGGCAGGGAATTCCAGAGATTCACCACCCTTTGAGTGAAGAAGTTCCTCCTCAACTCCGTTCTAAACTGTCCCCCCCTTATCTTGAGGCTGTGCCCTCTCGTCCTGCTGTCCTTTCTAAGCGGGAAGAATCTCTCTACCTCTAACCTATCCATCCCGTTCATTATCTTATACATCTCAATAAGATCCCCCCTCATCCTTCTAAACTCCAGCGAGTACAGACTCAGTCTATTTAGTCTCTCTTCATAGTCCAACCCCTCATCTCCAGTATCAGCCTTGTCAAGTACATCATTGAGGGGGCAAACCCCTTCTACTTAGACTCAACATTGCATTGTCATCAGTTTGATTTGAAAATGGTGAACTGAATTTCACCAATGCACGTATTTTTGATATCATTCTGGTACAAATAAACATCTGTAAAAAAAACCTGTGTGATATTATAAACTGGAAGTTTTGTTTGCTCATTCAAGCAAATGTAGAACATCCTGTACTTGGCTGGATCTGCAATGGAGAAGTCGAGAAACAATATTTATCTCTCTGCCCACAAAACAGATTCATCACTATTTATTGCTGGATGCAAAATTATTATATTACCTACTTTGCAACAGTTAACTACACTGCAAACATCCTTTGTTTGCTTTATAATGACCCAAGATTCTTTAAATGCTTAAGTTTTTCCTGCTTTGCAGTCTGTACTTTCATTAAAGGTTCAGAAATCTGAGGGCTGGACAGCACTGGCAGAGTTTCCAAGAGCAACAATAACTAAATGTTATTAAAAGTTTAAAGTAAAGTTTATTTACTAGTGTCGTAAGTAGGCTGACATTCACACTGCAATGAAGTTACTGTGAAAATACCCTGTTCACCACACTCTGTTCGGGTACACTGAGGGGGAATTTAGCACGGCCAGTGCACATAACCAGCACATCTTTGGACTGTGGGAGGAAACCCACACAGACACCGGGAGAACGTGCAGACTCCGCACAGACAGTGACCCAAGCCAGGAATCGACCCCGGGTCCCTGGTGCTGAGATTCAGCAGTGCTAACAACTGTGCTGCCCCGATATCTAGCAGTTTGGATGATGCTTACACGATATTTTTAGTATTACTATCTCAGTTGATATTATAGCTGGGCGAGAAGACCCCCGAATGGAACCATGGTTCCAAAACACAAGTTTCACTTCCCTTTTTTATAAAATACGCAGCAAGGCTCACAGCTCCATTAATTCGTTCTGACAAGAAAACATGTAAACATTAAAAGAAAGGGTGATGTACAATACTCCTTTACTTCCTCCTTAGTTCAGCAACCACACAGATTTTAAGATTAGCACAATTTACAAAGTACGTATTAAACTACAATGGCCCCTTTTAAGCACACAGAATGATTGTGGTCAAATACACCACACTCTGAACCCAAGTTAGTGATTTCTCCTCAGAATCTCCCCAGAAAGGTTCCAAACTCCACTCCCAAAAGCATGCTTTAAAATCTTCTCACAAGACTTTGCCTTCGCAGTTTGCCTTCTGA
The DNA here is from genome assembly GCF_965287045.1 of Carcharhinus amblyrhynchos. Classification (NCBI taxonomy): domain Eukaryota; kingdom Metazoa; phylum Chordata; class Chondrichthyes; order Carcharhiniformes; family Carcharhinidae; genus Carcharhinus; species Carcharhinus amblyrhynchos. The sequence goes on along the minus strand of NC_137341.1, from coordinate 5,614,050 downwards.
AACGAAGTCCAGATTTTCCAAATGATACTTGTAAATAAAGCTACTGCTCCACTTTCATCCAGTCCATGATTTACACATCCCCTTTAGGAATGTTTCTTTGTCTTAACTGCTGCTCACAATTGCTTTAACTCAACTCAACTCCCAGCCTGTATTAAAATGCAATCAAACTTTTGATTTATCTCTGCAGTCTGCTTTCCCACTAAGTCTGCAATTTCCTCAACTCAGAATGCTTTGTTTACTTTTCACAGAATCCCGACAATGCCGGTCATTCGACCCATCGGGTCTGCACCGACAATTATCCCGTCCCAGGCCCTAACCCCACAACCCCAAACATTTGCCCTGCTAATCCCTCTAATCTACAATCCCAGAACACGCAGGGGCAATTTAGCATGGCCAACCAACCTAACCCGCACATCTTTGGGCTGTGGGAGGAAACTTGCGCGCCTGGAGGAAACCCACGCAGATACAGGAAGAATGTGCAAATTCTACACAGAGAGTGACCCAATCGAACCCAGATCCCTAGAGCTGAGAGGCAGCAGTGCTAACCACTACACCATCATACCTCCCTGGAATTTGTCGAAACAATAGCTTAGCTTCAGTCATATTAAGACAGAGACCAAGAAAACCAATCTCTATGGTCCAATTCCCTGGTCACTTGGAGAGTAACTGGGTCTTTGGGCCTCTTTGCAGCTTCATCCAGTGTACTGTTCCTTTCCCAGAGTTGAGAGATGTTCACTCCCCGGTGTCCTGTCTCCAACTGCAAAACAGCTAAAATGCAACTTCTCCGACCTGACAAGTGCCTCGGTGGGTAGGTAACCACTGCTGCTATCTGTTCTTCATGCTGCAAGAAGAGAGGCACAGTGGTTGGCACTGCCGCTTCAACACCAGGGACCCAGGTTCAATTCCAGCCTCAGGTCACTGTCTGTGTGGAGATTCTCCCCCATGTCTGTGTGGGTTTTCCTCTGGTGTTCTGGTTTCCTCCCACACTCCAAAGATATGTGGGTTAGGTTCATCGGCTGTGCTAAAATGCCCATCAGGGGGATTAGCAGGGTAAATGTATTGGATTACAAAGAAAATTACAGCACAGGACCAGGCCCTTCAGCCCACGCCTGCACTGACCATCTGAACTAAAACCCCCTAGCCTTATGGGGACCACATCCCTTTATTCCATTCACGTATTTGTCAAAACGCCCTTTAAAAGTCATTACATAGTTTCTGCTCCCACCACCTCCCCCAGTGAGTTCCAGGCACCCACCACCCTCTGTGTTTAAAAAAAAAACTTGCGGGCAGTGGGGTCTGAGTGAGATTGTAGCCGGTACAGACGCGATGGGCCAAACAGAATCCCTTTAGTGCAGAAGGAAGCCACAATTCAATCTAACGGCAAGCAAAACAGAATCACACCGTTAAAACTATAACCAACCCACACACGTACAAACAACTTTCTCCAGCATGAACCTAACTGTAGGTTTTCCCCAAAATAAAAACACACTTAAAATCAACAAAATAAATCCCTTGAACTATCATTGTTTTCCTGACACATTCTTACAAACTTCACACATTGAAGTTTAACTGGAACAGCCAACATTGTATCTAATGATAGAATGCACTGTCGAAAAAGTATTTTCCCACGATGCAAAATTGGCAATTTCTTTAAAATTAATTACTGTTTCATGTGAACTCCTAAAGATTGTGCGGCATCAAGATATTAAATTCTGAGAAAAAAATCCAAAACTAGCTAAGTTGTTGATAATGCTGTCCATCTGTTTAGTTACTATGATTTATTGTGGAGCGGCTGACAACCGCTGATGTGCGATACCTTCAAAAGGAGTGCAAGGACTACATACACGCACAGTTTCACATTATATGAAGACAGTGTAAAACAATATCCAAGTTCCCTCGGAAGTTCTCAGGAACTTCCCTGCTCACTTCCAGCATAATCCTTGTGGTTTAATGCCATAAATCAAAGTTTATCACAAATGTGAGGCAATGCATTTTGGAAAATCTCACAAAGATAGGAAATACAGAGTAAATGGCAGAACCCTTAAGAGTATTGAAAGGGGGATCGAGTGGGGTCACAAAGTGGCAACAGAGGTGGAGAAGGTAGTCAAGAAGACATACGGCATGCTTGTCTTCATTGGCCAGAACACTGAGTTTAAAAATTGGCAAGTCACTTTGCAGCTTTATAGAACCTTAATTAGGCTGCACTTGGAACATAATGTTCGATTCTAACTGCCTCTCTACCAGAAGGACACGGAGGCTTTGGAGAGGGTACAGAAAAGATTTACCAGGATGTTGCCTAGCATGGAGGGCATTAGCTACAAGGGGTGGTTGGAGAAACTTGGTTTGTTCTCACTGGAACAACGGAGGTTGAGGGGCGACCTGATAGAAGTCTACAAGATTATGAAGCGTCTGGACAGAGTGGATAGTCAGAAGCTTTTTCCCAGGATGGAAGAGTCAAATACTAGCGGTTGAAGGTGTGAGGGGCAAAGTTTAAAAGGAGACGTACCGAGGCAAGCTTTTTTTTTTAAAAATAGTGATTTTTAAGAGGCGTGCGACAAATATATAGATAGGATGGGAATAGAGGGATATGGTCCCCGCAGACAGCATGGTCAGTCCAGACTTGGCTGAAGGGCCTGTTCCTGAGCTGTAATTTCCTTTGTTGAAATGTGAAGGTTTCACAAGCTACTTCGCAACTGACAGTCCCACTTTGGTTTCCGTTAACAAAACTGGGACAAATGTCACGTCGGATATTTCCACAACATCTCAGAAACCACATGCAAGCCTGAAAATAGTGACTCACAGTCTTCACAAAAGGAGTTTTGTCCTGGGATCTGCAAAACAATTATTGGCTTCTCTGAACATGCAAATGGCCTGACCACCGCTGCAGACATTTTAAGCCTGTACAGATACAGGAACCTTTACCAAGATGGTAGGCAGTACAATTCACGCACAGGGAAGACCAGTTCTCTCACCGTTGCACAAGAAAACAAGATATCCAAATCGTCAAAGGCCATCAAGTGTCGGCATTTCAATTCTAGCCATCACAAAGGCACAAGGCATTTCACAAATGCAATCTTCAGTTTCATTAAAACGGTGATGGCAAAGACTCATTCATACAGTTGGATCTTCCACACCAAGTCTTTAAACATGTTCACAAGGTCTGTCATTGCTAAACAGCATAAAATCTCAGTACGCAAAGTTGCAGTGCCTCAACCTCAGTCCTCCCACAAATCTTGGCTTTGCCTCATTATATAACACAACTAAAAGCAATAGGGAGTAGATCAGCATCGACAAATGACATTATACAGACACAAAATACCCTCTTATTGTCTCCTGATCAAGCCAATATGATTCAGTGGCTTCAACTGGGGACACAAACAAGATTAAGCCACTCATGTCTGTTCCATCAACGACTGCGTATTACACACACACACACACACACATAGAGACGTCTTTCCTTACATCTTTCCTGTATGGCTTGGCTGATTTTAATGCCTTGCGCCGTACTCCCCCATCAGCAGGCATGTTTATCCAACCATCCCAGCATTTCCTTTCAAATTCCTAAACATCTCAATTACACCACCCTTCCACATTCCAGAAAACAAGCTGAGTTAATTTAGTCTCTCCTTGATCTAATCCTTACTAACATGCTATTGTGTTCATTCCTTGCAATATCACTATATCCTTTCTAAAAGGATGTAACCATGACTCTGTAGCAAAACAGACGTCTCTATTCTAAGCGTCCTAGTTTTAGAGTCCAAATATTCAGTTGCCTTCATTGCAGGTTTGTGTTGTTCCTTGTGACCGTCACTAAGAGATGTACATTCATTTAGCCCCGAGGGAGGGAGGGAGAATGGATGGACAGAGAAAGTAAAATAATTTTATATTTAATGTTTCTAAACTACTAGCTTTTTAAAACAGGACTTTGCAAAGAAAGATCAAGAGAACGAGAACAAAATGTAAAACCTAAGAATGTATTTAAATTTCTTCATAATAAACCATACCGGGGAGATCACAGTCAAGCGATAATGCCACTTGGCTACCAATCTGGAAATCTGGGGACTCGGGTTCGAATCCCACCATAGCAACTGGTGGGGTGCAAATTCAGAAAAAAAATCTGGAATTAAAGATCTAATGACGACCATGAAACCATCGTGGATTGTCGGAAAGACCCATCTGGTTCACCCATCGTTCTTTAGGGAAGGAAATCTGCCGTCCTGACCCGGTCTGGCCTACATGTGACTCCAGAGCCACAGGAATGTGGTTGACTCTCAACTGTCCTCCAAGGGCAACTCGGGATGGGCAATAAATGCTGTCCCAAGAATGAATATTATAAAAAATTACTCATCATGTTTAGTGTCTGCTTCAAGAACCCTTGCCATAATGGTCTATCCATGGTGTTGTGACATATTAATCTCCCGGCAGCAGAGTGGTTTTAGATATGAAGTGACCCTTTGTGAAAGCAGAAACGGAGTATTCCAGAGCATTTAAAACTTGCTCAAATACAAAAAAAAGCTCTAACGTCCATTTCAGATTGCTTTATATCATTTTTACAATTGCTTAATTTGAATGAAGCAACATAAATGGTTGACATATTTATTCAAAAAACATTCCTCATTATTTAGTTTAAATGAAGCAACAGAAATCGACATTCAAAAGTCTTGCTCAACACGAGGAAGAATTGCTCAATTTGAATGAAGCAACATTAAAATATCCCTCATTGAACGGGAACCTGGTGCTGAAAACGGTCAGGTTAAAAGGATTGCAAGGATCCTCTTGTCTCTCACCCCAGCTGAACACAAGATCAAATCATCATTATTCACTGACATTATCCCCACCCGCCTTTCCATTAACCTGGGGCATCTTATAGTCTGACAGATACGGTCATGGAAACAATCCACTTTATTCAGATGCTTTCACTGAGTTATGGGAAAGAAAAATGATCTCCTTTCCAATTATTAAAAACACAGACTAGCTGGCTGGCGAACTCTAAAATGCGTACCCTCGACACACCACACGCCACCCCACCCCCCACCACCCACCCACCCCTGGTATACACGCCACCCAGCCCCCAAACCACCCCCCCGGTACACACCCCTACCCCACCCACGGTACACACCACTCCCCTCCCACCCCCCGGTACACCCCCCCACCAACACCCAACTCGCGTCCCCCGGGTATAACACACCCCCCCCCACCCACCCCCAGTACACACCCACACCAACCCACCCTCCCCGACCCACCCCCGGTACACACACCACCCAACCCCTCAACACCCACCCACCCACACACCCCAGTACACACACACACACCCCAGGCCCACCCCACACCCACCCACACCCACACCCCCACCCCTCACCACCCTCACCCTCACCCTCCCCACCCCACCCACACCCCCCACCCCCCTCACCCCCCCACCCCCCCACCCTCACCCCTCCCCACCCCCCCACCCTCACCCCTCCCCACCCCCCCCACCCCTCCCCACCCCCCCCCACCCTCACCCCTCCCCACCCCCCCACCCTCACCCCTCCCCACCCCCACCCACACCCCTCCCCACCCCCACCCACACCCCCCCCACACACCCACCGCCACCCCCACCCCTCCCCACAACCGCCACCCTCACCCCTCCCCACACCGCCACCCTCACCCCTCCCCACACCGCCACCCTCACCCCTCCCCACACCGCCACCCTCACCCCTCCCCACACACTCTCCCCACCCTCACCCTCCCCACCCCCCCCACCCACACCCCTCCCCACCCCCCACCCACACCCCTCCCCACCTCCCCACCCACCCACACCCCTCCCCACCCCCCACCCACACCCCTCCCCACCCCCCACCCACACCCCTCCCCACCCCCACCCACACCCACCCACACCCCTCCCCACCCCCCCCCCACCACACCCCTCCCCACCCACATCCCCCCCCACCCCCCCCACCCACACCCCTCCCCACCCCCCCCCACCCACACCCCTCCCCACCCCCCCCACACCCATCCCCACCCACACCCCTCCCCACCCCCAACCCCCACCCACACCCCTCCACCCCCTCCCCTCCCCCCCACACCCATCCCCCCCCACCCACACCCCTCCCCTCCCCCCCACCCCCCCCCACCCACACCCCTCCCCACCCCCCCCACCCCCCCCCACCCACACCCCTCCCCACCCCCCCACCCCCCCACCCACACCCCTCCCCTCCCCCCCCACCCCTCCCCTCCCCCCCACCCCCCCCCACCCACACCCCTCCCCCCCCCACCCCCCCCCTCCACCCCCACCCTCCCTCCCCCCCCCCCCCACCCCTCCCCTCCCCCCCACCCCCCCCCACCCACCCCCCCCCACCCACACCCCTCCCCCCCACCCCCCCTCCCCCCCCTCCCCCCCACCCACACCCCTCCCCCCCCTCCCCCCCCACCCACACCCCTCCCCCCCCTCCCCCCCCACCCACACCCCTCCCCCCCCACCCCCCCCACCCACACCCCTCCCCACCCCCCCCACCCCCCCACCCACACCCCTCCCCACCCCCCCCACCCACACCCCCCCCCCCCACCCCCCCACCCACACCCCTCCCCACCCCTCCCCACCCACACCCCTCCCCACCCCTCCCCACCCACACCCCTCCCCACCCCCCCACCCACACCCCTCCCCACCCCCCCCCACCCACACCCTCCCCCACCTCCCACACCCCTCCCCTCCCCACCCCCCCCACCCACACCCCTCCCCACCCACCCACACCCGCCCCACCCCCCCACCCACACCCGCCCCACCCCTCCCCACCCACACCCCTCCCCCCCACCCACACCCATCCCCACCCACACCCCTCCCCCCCCAACCCCCCACCCACACCATCCCCACCCACACCCCTCCCCCCCCAACCCCCCACCCACACCCCTCCCCACCCCCCCACCCACACCCCCCCCCACACCCACCCACCCACCCCCTCCCACCCACACCCCCCACCCACCCCCTCCCCACCCCCACCCCCCCCACCCACACCCCTCCCCACCCCCCCCCACCCCACCCCTCCCCACCCCCCACACCCCCACACCCCCACCCACACCCCTCTCCACGTCCCCCCCACCCACAGCCCCCAATACACACGCCTCAGCCCCACCCGTCCACACCCCCCCCTCCCCGCGGTGCACACACCACCCACCCCTGGTACACAACCCCCCCCCCCACCAAAACCCACCGCCGGTACACACCACCCCCCCCACACCAACCCCACCACCCGGTACACACCATCCACCCACCCCTGGTACACACACACCCCCCCACCCATACACACACACGCACCCTAGTACATATACACCCCCA